>NW_028152291.1:0-352796 GCF_951799395.1 Argentina silus | reverse complement strand
CATCAACCCGACCCCGACCCTATCCCTTTCCCTAACCCCAACCCCGACCCCGACCCTGACCACAACCCTAACCATAACCATCAACCCGACCCCGACCCTATCCCTTTCCCTAACCCCAACCCCGACCCCGACCCTGACCACAACCCTAACCATAACCATCAACCCGACCCCGACCCTATCCCTTTCCCTAACCCCAACCCCGACCCCGACCCTGACCACAACCCTAACCATAACCATCAACCCGACCCCGACCCTATCCCTTTCCCTAACCCCAACCCCGACCCCGACCCTGACCACAACCCTAACCATAACCATCAACCCGACCCCGACCCTATCCCTTTCCCTAACCCCAACCCCGACCCCGACCCTGACCACAACCCTAACCATAACCATCAACCCGACCCCGACCCTATCCCTTTCCCTAACCCCAACCCCGACCCCGACCCTGACCACAACCCTAACCATAACCATCAACCCGACCCCGACCCTATCCCTTTCCCTAACCCCAACCCCGACCCCGACCCTGACCACAACCCTAACCATAACCATCAACCCGACCCCGACCCTATCCCTTTCCCTAACCCCAACCCCGACCCCGACCCTGACCACAACCCTAACCATAACCATCAACCCGACCCCGACCCTATCCCTTTCCCTAACCCCAACCCCGACCCCGACCCTGACCACAACCCTAACCATAACCATCAACCCGACCCCGACCCTATCCCTTTCCCTAACCCCAACCCCGACCCCGACCCTGACCACAACCCTAACCATAACCATCAACCCGACCCCGACCCTATCCCTTTCCCTAACCCCAACCCCGACCCCGACCCTGACCACAACCCTAACCATAACCATCAACCCGACCCCGACCCTATCCCTTTCCCTAACCCCAACCCCGACCCCGACCCTGACCACAACCCTAACCATAACCATCAACCCGACCCCGACCCTATCCCTTTCCCTAACCCCAACCCCGACCCCGACCCTGACCACAACCCTAACCATAACCATCAACCCGACCCCGACCCTATCCCTTTCCCTAACCCCAACCCCGACCCCGACCCTGACCACAACCCTAACCATAACCATCAACCCGACCCCGACCCTATCCCTTTCCCTAACCCCAACCCCGACCCCGACCCTGACCACAACCCTAACCATAACCATCAACCCGACCCCGACCCTATCCCTTTCCCTAACCCCAACCCCGACCCCGACCCTGACCACAACCCTAACCATAACCATCAACCCGACCCCGACCCTATCCCTTTCCCTAACCCCAACCCCGACCCCGACCCTGACCACAACCCTAACCATAACCATCAACCCGACCCCGACCCTATCCCTTTCCCTAACCCCAACCCCGACCCCGACCCTGACCACAACCCTAACCATAACCATCAACCCGACCCCGACCCTATCCCTTTCCCTAACCCCAACCCCGACCCCGACCCTGACCACAACCCTAACCATAACCATCAACCCGACCCCGACCCTATCCCTTTCCCTAACCCCAACCCCGACCCCGACCCTGACCACAACCCTAACCATAACCATCAACCCGACCCCGACCCTATCCCTTTCCCTAACCCCAACCCCGACCCCGACCCTGACCACAACCCTAACCATAACCATCAACCCGACCCCGACCCTATCCCTTTCCCTAACCCCAACCCCGACCCCGACCCTGACCACAACCCTAACCATAACCATCAACCCGACCCCGACCCTATCCCTTTCCCTAACCCCAACCCCGACCCCGACCCTGACCACAACCCTAACCATAACCATCAACCCGACCCCGACCCTATCCCTTTCCCTAACCCCAACCCCGACCCCGACCCTGACCACAACCCTAACCATAACCATCAACCCGACCCCGACCCTATCCCTTTCCCTAACCCCAACCCCGACCCCGACCCTGACCACAACCCTAACCATAACCATCAACCCGACCCCGACCCTATCCCTTTCCCTAACCCCAACCCCGACCCCGACCCTGACCACAACCCTAACCATAACCATCAACCCGACCCCGACCCTATCCCTTTCCCTAACCCCAACCCCGACCCCGACCCTGACCACAACCCTAACCATAACCATCAACCCGACCCCGACCCTATCCCTTTCCCTAACCCCAACCCCGACCCCGACCCTGACCACAACCCTAACCATAACCATCAACCCGACCCCGACCCTATCCCTTTCCCTAACCCCAACCCCGACCCCGACCCTGACCACAACCCTAACCATAACCATCAACCCGACCCCGACCCTATCCCTTTCCCTAACCCCAACCCCGACCCCGACCCTGACCACAACCCTAACCATAACCATCAACCCGACCCCGACCCTATCCCTTTCCCTAACCCCAACCCCGACCCCGACCCTGACCACAACCCTAACCATAACCATCAACCCGACCCCGACCCTATCCCTTTCCCTAACCCCAACCCCGACCCCGACCCTGACCACAACCCTAACCATAACCATCAACCCGACCCCGACCCTATCCCTTTCCCTAACCCCAACCCCGACCCCGACCCTGACCACAACCCTAACCATAACCATCAACCCGACCCCGACCCTATCCCTTTCCCTAACCCCAACCCCGACCCCGACCACACAACCCTAACCATAACCATCAACCCGACCCCGACCCTATCCCTTTCCCTAACCCCAACCCCGACCCCGACCCTGACCACAACCCTAACCATAACCATCAACCCGACCCCGACCCTATCCCTTTCCCTAACCCCAACCCCGACCCCGACCCTGACCACAACCCTAACCATAACCATCAACCCGACCCCGACCCTATCCCTTTCCCTAACCCCAACCCCGACCCCGACCCTGACCACAACCCTAACCATAACCATCAACCCGACCCCGACCCTATCCCTTTCCCTAACCCCAACCCCGACCCCGACCCTGACCACAACCCTAACCATAACCATCAACCCGACCCCGACCCTATCCCTTTCCCTAACCCCAACCCCGACCCCGACCCTGACCACAACCCTAACCATAACCATCAACCCGACCCCGACCCTATCCCTTTCCCTAACCCCAACCCCGACCCCGACCCTGACCACAACCCTAACCATAACCATCAACCCGACCCCGACCCTATCCCTTTCCCTAACCCCAACCCCGACCCCGACCCTGACCACAACCCTAACCATAACCATCAACCCGACCCCGACCCTATCCCTTTCCCTAACCCCAACCCCGACCCCGACCCTGACCACAACCCTAACCATAACCATCAACCCGACCCCGACCCTATCCCTTTCCCTAACCCCAACCCCGACCCCGACCCTGACCACAACCCTAACCATAACCATCAACCCGACCCCGACCCTATCCCTTTCCCTAACCCCAACCCCGACCCCGACCCTGACCACAACCCTAACCATAACCATCAACCCGACCCCGACCCTATCCCTTTCCCTAACCCCAACCCCGACCCCGACCCTGACCACAACCCTAACCATAACCATCAACCCGACCCCGACCCTATCCCTTTCCCTAACCCCAACCCCGACCCCGACCCTGACCACAACCCTAACCATAACCATCAACCCGACCCCGACCCTATCCCTTTCCCTAACCCCAACCCCGACCCCGACCCTGACCACAACCCTAACCATAACCATCAACCCGACCCCGACCCTATCCCTTTCCCTAACCCCAACCCCGACCCCGACCCTGACCACAACCCTAACCATAACCATCAACCCGACCCCGACCCTATCCCTTTCCCTAACCCCAACCCCGACCCCGACCCTGACCACAACCCTAACCATAACCATCAACCCGACCCCGACCCTATCCCTTTCCCTAACCCCAACCCCGACCCCGACCCTGACCACAACCCTAACCATAACCATCAACCCGACCCCGACCCTATCCCTTTCCCTAACCCCAACCCCGACCCCGACCCTGACCACAACCCTAACCATAACCATCAACCCGACCCCGACCCTATCCCTTTCCCTAACCCCAACCCCGACCCCGACCCTGACCACAACCCTAACCATAACCATCAACCCGACCCCGACCCTATCCCTTTCCCTAACCCCAACCCCGACCCCGACCCTGACCACAACCCTAACCATAACCATCAACCCGACCCCGACCCTATCCCTTTCCCTAACCCCAACCCCGACCCCGACCCTGACCACAACCCTAACCATAACCATCAACCCGACCCCGACCCTATCCCTTTCCCTAACCCCAACCCCGACCCCGACCCTGACCACAACCCTAACCATAACCATCAACCCGACCCCGACCCTATCCCTTTCCCTAACCCCAACCCCGACCCCGACCCTGACCACAACCCTAACCATAACCATCAACCCGACCCCGACCCTATCCCTTTCCCTAACCCCAACCCCGACCCCGACCCTGACCACAACCCTAACCATAACCATCAACCCGACCCCGACCCTATCCCTTTCCCTAACCCCAACCCCGACCCCGACCCTGACCACAACCCTAACCATAACCATCAACCCGACCCCGACCCTATCCCTTTCCCTAACCCCAACCCCGACCCCGACCCTGACCACAACCCTAACCATAACCATCAACCCGACCCCGACCCTATCCCTTTCCCTAACCCCAACCCCGACCCCGACCCTGACCACAACCCTAACCATAACCATCAACCCGACCCCGACCCTATCCCTTTCCCTAACCCCAACCCCGACCCCGACCCTGACCACAACCCTAACCATAACCATCAACCCGACCCCGACCCTATCCCTTTCCCTAACCCCAACCCCGACCCCGACCCTGACCACAACCCTAACCATAACCATCAACCCGACCCCGACCCTATCCCTTTCCCTAACCCCAACCCCGACCCCGACCCTGACCACAACCCTAACCATAACCATCAACCCGACCCCGACCCTATCCCTTTCCCTAACCCCAACCCCGACCCCGACCCTGACCACAACCCTAACCATAACCATCAACCCGACCCCGACCCTATCCCTTTCCCTAACCCCAACCCCGACCCCGACCCTGACCACAACCCTAACCATAACCATCAACCCGACCCCGACCCTATCCCTTTCCCTAACCCCAACCCCGACCCCGACCCTGACCACAACCCTAACCATAACCATCAACCCGACCCCGACCCTATCCCTTTCCCTAACCCCAACCCCGACCCCGACCCTGACCACAACCCTAACCATAACCATCAACCCGACCCCGACCCTATCCCTTTCCCTAACCCCAACCCCGACCCCGACCCTGACCACAACCCTAACCATAACCATCAACCCGACCCCGACCCTATCCCTTTCCCTAACCCCAACCCCGACCCCGACCCTGACCACAACCCTAACCATAACCATCAACCCGACCCCGACCCTATCCCTTTCCCTAACCCCAACCCCGACCCCGACCCTGACCACAACCCTAACCATAACCATCAACCCGACCCCGACCCTATCCCTTTCCCTAACCCCAACCCCGACCCCGACCCTGACCACAACCCTAACCATAACCATCAACCCGACCCCGACCCTATCCCTTTCCCTAACCCCAACCCCGACCCCGACCCTGACCACAACCCTAACCATAACCATCAACCCGACCCCGACCCTATCCCTTTCCCTAACCCCAACCCCGACCCCGACCCTGACCACAACCCTAACCATAACCATCAACCCGACCCCGACCCTATCCCTTTCCCTAACCCCAACCCCGACCCCGACCCTGACCACAACCCTAACCATAACCATCAACCCGACCCCGACCCTATCCCTTTCCCTAACCCCAACCCCGACCCCGACCCTGACCACAACCCTAACCATAACCATCAACCCGACCCCGACCCTATCCCTTTCCCTAACCCCAACCCCGACCCCGACCCTGACCACAACCCTAACCATAACCATCAACCCGACCCCGACCCTATCCCTTTCCCTAACCCCAACCCCGACCCCGACCCTGACCACAACCCTAACCATAACCATCAACCCGACCCCGACCCTATCCCTTTCCCTAACCCCAACCCCGACCCCGACCCTGACCACAACCCTAACCATAACCATCAACCCGACCCCGACCCTATCCCTTTCCCTAACCCCAACCCCGACCCCGACCCTGACCACAACCCTAACCATAACCATCAACCCGACCCCGACCCTATCCCTTTCCCTAACCCCAACCCCGACCCCGACCCTGACCACAACCCTAACCATAACCATCAACCCGACCCCGACCCTATCCCTTTCTCTAACCCCAACCCCGACCCCGACCCTGACCACAACCCTAACCATAACCATCAACCCGACCCCGACCCTATCCCTTTCCCTAACCCCAACCCCGACCCCGACCCTGACCACAACCCTAACCATAACCATCAACCCGACCCCGACCCTATCCCTTTCCCTAACCCCAACCCCGACCCCGACCCTGACCACAACCCTAACCATAACCATCAACCCGACCCCGACCCTATCCCTTTCCCTAACCCCAACCCCGACCCCGACCCTGACCACAACCCTAACCATAACCATCAACCCGACCCCGACCCTATCCCTTTCCCTAACCCCAACCCCGACCCCGACCCTGACCACAACCCTAACCATAACCATCAACCCGACCCCGACCCTATCCCTTTCCCTAACCCCAACCCCGACCCCGACCCTGACCACAACCCTAACCATAACCATCAACCCGACCCCGACCCTATCCCTTTCCCTAACCCCAACCCCGACCCCGACCCTGACCACAACCCTAACCATAACCATCAACCCGACCCCGACCCTATCCCTTTCCCTAACCCCAACCCCGACCCTGACCACAACCCTAACCATAACCATCAACCCGACCCCGACCCTATCCCTTTCCCTAACCCCAACCCCGACCCCGACCCTGACCACAACCCTAACCATAACCATCAACCCGACCCCGACCCTATCCCTTTCCCTAACCCCAACCCCGACCCCGACCCTGACCACAACCCTAACCATAACCATCAACCCGACCCCGACCCTATCCCTTTCCCTAACCCCAACCCCGACCCCGACCCTGACCACAACCCTAACCATAACCATCAACCCGACCCCGACCCTATCCCTTTCCCTAACCCCAACCCCGACCCCGACCCTGACCACAACCCTAACCATAACCATCAACCCGACCCCGACCCTATCCCTTTCCCTAACCCCAACCCCGACCCCGACCCTGACCACAACCCTAACCATAACCATCAACCCGACCCCGACCCTATCCCTTTCCCTAACCCCAACCCCGACCCCGACCCTGACCACAACCCTAACCATAACCATCAACCCGACCCCGACCCTATCCCTTTCCCTAACCCCAACCCCGACCCCGACCCTGACCACAACCCTAACCATAACCATCAACCCGACCCCGACCCTATCCCTTTCCCTAACCCCAACCCCGACCCCGACCCTGACCACAACCCTAACCATAACCATCAACCCGACCCCGACCCTATCCCTTTCCCTAACCCCAACCCCGACCCCGACCCTGACCACAACCCTAACCATAACCATCAACCCGACCCCGACCCTATCCCTTTCCCTAACCCCAACCCCGACCCTGACCACAACCCTAACCATAACCATCAACCCGACCCCGACCCTATCCCTTTCCCTAACCCCAACCCCGACCCCGACCCTGACCACAACCCTAACCATAACCATCAACCCGACCCCGACCCTATCCCTTTCCCTAACCCCAACCCCGACCCCGACCCTGACCACAACCCTAACCATAACCATCAACCCGACCCCGACCCTATCCCTTTCCCTAACCCCAACCCCGACCCCGACCCTGACCACAACCCTAACCATAACCATCAACCCGACCCCGACCCTATCCCTTTCCCTAACCCCAACCCCGACCCCGACCCTGACCACAACCCTAACCATAACCATCAACCCGACCCCGACCCTATCCCTTTCCCTAACCCCAACCCCGACCCCGACCCTGACCACAACCCTAACCATAACCATCAACCCGACCCCGACCCTATCCCTTTCCCTAACCCCAACCCCGACCCCGACCCTGACCACAACCCTAACCATAACCATCAACCCGACCCCGACCCTATCCCTTTCCCTAACCCCAACCCCGACCCTGACCACAACCCTAACCATAACCATCAAACCGACCCCGACCCTATCCCTTTCCCTAACCCCAACCCCGACCCCGACCCTGACCACAACCCTAACCATAACCATCAACCCGACCCCGACCCTATCCCTTTCCCTAACCCCAACCCCGACCCCGACCCTGACCACAACCCTAACCATAACCATCAACCCGACCCCGACCCTATCCCTTTCCCTAACCCCAACCCCGACCCTGACCACAACCCTAACCATAACCATCAACCCGACCCCGACCCTATCCCTTTCCCTAACCCCAACCCCGACCCCGACCCTGACCACAACCCTAACCATAACCATCAACCCGACCCCGACCCTATCCCTTTCCCTAACCCCAACCCCGACCCCGACCCTGACCACAACCCTAACCATAACCATCAACCCGACCCCGACCCTATCCCTTTCCCTAACCCCAACCCCGACCCCGACCCTGACCACAACCCTAACCATAACCATCAACCCGACCCCGACCCTATCCCTTTCCCTAACCCCAACCCCGACCCCGACCCTGACCACAACCCTAACCATAACCATCAACCCGACCCCGACCCTATCCCTTTCCCTAACCCCAACCCCGACCCCGACCCTGACCACAACCCTAACCATAACCATCAACCCGACCCCGACCCTATCCCTTTCCCTAACCCCAACCCCGACCCCGACCCTGACCACAACCCTAACCATAACCATCAACCCGACCCCGACCCTATCCCTTTCCCTAACCCCAACCCCGACCCCGACCCTGACCACAACCCTAACCATAACCATCAACCCGACCCCGACCCTATCCCTTTCCCTAACCCCAACCCCGACCCCGACCCTGACCACAACCCTAACCATAACCATCAACCCGACCCCGACCCTATCCCTTTCCCTAACCCCAACCCCGACCCCGACCCTGACCACAACCCTAACCATAACCATCAACCCGACCCCGACCCTATCCCTTTCCCTAACCCCAACCCCGACCCCGACCCTGACCACAACCCTAACCATAACCATCAACCCGACCCCGACCCTATCCCTTTCCCTAACCCCAACCCCGACCCCGACCCTGACCACAACCCTAACCATAACCATCAACCCGACCCCGACCCTATCCCTTTCCCTAACCCCAACCCCGACCCCGACCCTGACCACAACCCTAACCATAACCATCAACCCGACCCCGACCCTATCCCTTTCCCTAACCCCAACCCCGACCCCGACCCTGACCACAACCCTAACCATAACCATCAACCCGACCCCTACCCTATCCCTTTCCCTAACCCCAACCCCGACCCTGACCACAACCCTAACCATAACCATCAACCCGACCCCGACCCTATCCCTTTCCCTAACCCCAACCCCGAACCCGACCCTGACCACAACCCTAACCATAACCATCAACCCGACCCCGACCCTATCCCTTTCCCTAACCCCAACCCCGACCCCGACCCTGACCACAACCCTAACCATAACCATCAACCCGACCCCGACCCTATCCCTTTCCCTAACCCCAACCCCGACCCCGACCCTGACCACAACCCTAACCATAACCATCAACCCGACCCCGACCCTATCCCTTTCCCTAACCCCAACCCCGACCCCGACCCTGACCACAACCCTAACCATAACCATCAACCCGACCCCGACCCTATCCCTTTCCCTAACCCCAACCCCGACCCCGACCCTGACCACAACCCTAACCATAACCATCAACCCGACCCCGACCCTATCCCTTTCCCTAACCCCAACCCCGACCCCGACCCTGACCACAACCCTAACCATAACCATCAACCCGACCCCGACCCTATCCCTTTCCCTAACCCCAACCCCGACCCTGACCACAACCCTAACCATAACCATCAACCCGACCCCGACCCTATCCCTTTCCCTAACCCCAACCCCGACCCTGACCACAACCCTAACCCTAACCGGAAATGGCAAAACAGGCGCGAAAACATAGATTTGTCTCTCCTGCTGCGCACACACTTCCGATAGCTTGCGAAGGCCTAAAAAACACAATCAGCCCGTGAGTTAATATGGGAGAGACTGTTTTCATCAAGTTTGAAGCCATAGTTTTGGCGCGGCAGCCGTTTCTTTCATTTTGGGGCCTATGTGTTTTTCGACTTTGAAATCGCAAAAAAGGTGCGAAAACATGGATTTGTCTCTCCTGCCGCGCACACACTTCCGATAGCTTGCAAAGGCCTAAAAAACACAAGCAGCCCGTGAGTTATTATGGGAGAGACTGTTTTCATCAAGTTTGAAGCCATAGTTTTGGCGCGGCAGCCGTTTCTTTCATTTTGGGGCCTATGTGTTTTTCGACTTTGAAATCGCAAAAAAGGTGCGAAAACATGGATTTGTCTCTCCTGCCGCGCACACACTTCCGATAGCTTGCAAAGGCCTAAAAAACACAAGCAGCCCGTGAGTTATTATGGGAGAGACTGTTTTCATCAAGTTTGAAGCCATAGTTTTGGCGCGGCAGCCGTTTCTTTCATTTTGGGGCCTATGTGTTTTTCGACCTTGAAATCGCAAAAAATGCGCGAAAACATGGATTTGTCTCTCCTGCCGCGCACACACTTCCGATAGCTTGCGAAGGCCTAAAAAACACAAGCGGCCCTTGAGTTATTGTGGGAGAGACTGTTTTCATCAAGTTTGAAGCCTCAGTTTTGGCTGGACAGCCGTTTCTTTATTTTTGGGGTCTGTGTGTTTTTCGACCTGGAAATGGCAAAACAGGCGCGAAAACATAGATTTGTCTCTCCTGCTGCGCACACACTTCCGATAGCTTGCGAAGGCCTAAAAAACACAATCAGCCCGTGAGTTAATATGGGAGAGACTGTTTTCATCAAGTTTGAAGCCATAGTTTTGGCGCGCCAGCCGTTTCTTTCATTTTGGGGCCTATGTGTTTTTCGACCTTGAAATCGCAAAAAAGGCGCGAAAACATGGATTTGTCTCTCCTGCCGCGCACACACTTCCGATAGCTTGCAAAGGCCTAAAAAACACAAGCAGCCCGTGAGTTATTATGGGAAAGACTGTTTTCATCAAGTTTGAAGCCATAGTTTTGGCGCGCCAGCCGTTTCTTTCATTTTGGGGCCTATGTGTTTTTCGACCTTGAAATCGCAAAAAAGGCGCGAAAACATGGATTTGTCTCTCCTGCCGCGCACACACTTCCGATAGCTTGCAAAGGCCTAAAAAACACAAGCGGCCCTTGAGTTATTGTGGGAGAGACAGTTTTCATCAAGTTTGAAGCCTCAGTTTTGGCTAGACAGCCGTTGCTTTATTTTTGGGTTCTGTGTGTTTTTCGACCTGGAAATGGCAAAAAAGGCGCGAAAACATAGATTTGTCTCTCCTGCTGCGCACACACTTCCGATAGCTTGCGAAGGCCTAAAAAACACAATCAGCCCGTGAGTTAATATGGGAGAGACTGTTTTCATCAAGTTTGAAGCCATAGTTATGGCGCGGCAGCCGTTTCTTTCATTTTGGG
Source organism: Argentina silus (assembly GCF_951799395.1). Lineage (NCBI taxonomy): Eukaryota > Metazoa > Chordata > Actinopteri > Argentiniformes > Argentinidae > Argentina > Argentina silus. The sequence goes on along the minus strand of NW_028152291.1, from coordinate 341,153 downwards.
GCCTATGTGTTTTTCGACCTTGAAATCGCAAAAAAGGCGCGAAAACATGGATTTGTCTCTCCTGCCGCGCACACACTTCCGATAGCTTGCAAAGGCCTAAAAAACACAAGCAGCCCGTGAGTTATTATGGGAAAGACTGTTTTCATCAAGTTTGAAGCCATAGTTTTGGCGCGCCAGCCGTTTCTTTCATTTTGGGGCCTATGTGTTTTTCGACCTTGAAATCGCAAAAAAGGCGCGAAAACATGGATTTGTCTCTCCTGCCGCGCACACACTTCCGATAGCTTGCAAAGGCCTAAAAAACACAAGCGGCCCTTGAGTTATTGTGGGAGAGACAGTTTTCATCAAGTTTGAAGCCTCAGTTTTGGCTAGACAGCCGTTGCTTTATTTTTGGGTTCTGTGTGTTTTTCGACCTGGAAATTGCAAAAAAGGCGCGAAAACATAGATTTGTCTCTCGTGCTGCGCACACACTTCCGATAGCTTGCGAAGGCCTAAAAAACACAATCAGCCCGTGAGTTAATATGGGAGAGACTGTTTTCATCAAGTTTGAAGCCATAGTTTTGGCGCGCCAGCCGTTTCTTTCATTTTGGGGCCTATGTGTTTTTCGACCTTGAAATCGCAAAAAAGGCGCGAAAACATGGATTTGTCTCTCCTGCCGCGCACACACTTCCGATAGCTTGCAAAGGCCTAAAAAACACAAGCGGCCCTTGAGTTATTGTGGGTGAGACTGTTTTCATCAAGTTTGAAGCCTCAGTTTTGGCTGGACAGCCGTTGCTTTCATTTTGGGGCCTATGTGTTTTTCGACCTTGAAATCGCAAAAAAGGCGCGAAAACATGGATTTGTCTCTCCTGCCGCGCACACACTTCCGATAGCTTGCAAAGGCCTAAAAAACACAAGCGGCCCTTGAGTTATTGTGGGTGAGACTGTTTTCATCAAGTTTGAAGCCTCAGTTTTGGCTGGACAGCCGTTGCTTTCATTTTGGGGCCTATGTGTTTTTCGACCTTGAAATCGCAAAAAATTCGCGAAAACATGGATTTGTCTCTCCTGCCGCGCACACACTTCCGATAGCTTGCGAAGGCCTAAAAAACACAAGCGGCCCTTGAGTTATTGTGGGAGAGACTGTTTTCATCAAGTTTGAAGCCATAGTTTTGGCGCGGCAGCCGTTTCTTTCATTTTGGGGCCTATGTGTTTTTCGACCTTGAAATCGCAAAAAATGCAAGAAAACATGGATTTGTCTCTCCTGCCGCGCACACACTTCCGATAGCTTGCGAAGGCCTAAAAAACACAAGCGGCCATTGAGTTATTGTGGGAGAGACTGTTTTCATCAAGTTTGAAGCCTCAGTTTTGGCTGGACAGCCGTTTCTTTATTTTTGGGGTCTGTGTGTTTTTCGACCTGGAAATCGCAAAAAAGGCGCGAAAACATGGATTTGTCTCTCCTGCCGCGCACACACTTCCGATAGCTTGCAAAGGCCTAAAAAACACAAGCAGCCCGTGAGTTATTATGGGAGAGACTGTTTTCATCAAGTTTGAAGCCATAGTTTTGGCGCGCCAGCCGTTTCTTTCATTTTGGGGCCTATGTGTTTTTCGACCTTGAAATCGCAAAAAAGGCGCGAAAACATGGATTTGTCTCTCCTGCCGCGCACACACTTCCGATAGCTTGCAAAGGCCTAAAAAACACAAGCAGCCTGTGAGTTATTATGGGAGAGACTGTTTTCATCAAGTTTGAAGCCATAGTTTTGGCGCGGCAGCCGTTTCTTTCATTTTGGGGCCTATGTGTTTTTCGACCTTGAAATCGCAAAAAATGCGCGAAAACATGGATTTGTCTCTCCTGCCGCGCACACACTTCCGATAGCTTGCGAAGGCCTAAAAAACACAAGCGGCCCTTGAGTTATTATGGGAGAGACTGTTTTCATCAAGTTTGAAGCCATAGTTTTGGCGCGCCAGCCGTTTCTTTCATTTTGGGGCCTATGTGTTTTTCGACCTTGAAATCGCAAAAAAGGCGCGAAAACATGGATTTGTCTCTCCTGCCGCGCACACACTTCCGATAGCTTGCAAAGGCCTAAAAAACACAAGCAGCCCGTGAGTTATTATGGGAGAGACTGTTTTCATCAAGTTTGAAGCCATAGTTTTGGCGCGCCAGCCGTTTCTTTCATTTTGGGGCCTATGTGTTTTTCGACCTTGAAATCGCAAAAAAGGCGCGAAAACATGGATTTGTCTCTCCTGCCGCGCACACACTTCCGATAGCTTGCAAAGGCCTAAAAAACACAAGCGGCCCTTGAGTTATTGTGGGAGAGAGTGTTTTCATCAAGTTTGAAGCCTCAGTTTTGGCTGGACAGCCGTTTCTTTATTTTTGGGGTCTGTGTGTTTTTCGACCTGGAAATGGCAAAACAGGCGCGAAAACATAGATTTGTCTCTCCTGCTGCGCACACACTTCCGATAGCTTGCGAAGGCCTAAAAAACACAATCAGCCCGTGAGTTAATATGGGAGAGACTGTTTTCATCAAGTTTGAAGCCATAGTTTTGGCGCGGCAGCCGTTTCTTTCATTTTGGGGCCTATGTGTTTTTCGACCTTGAAATCGCAAAAAATGCGCGAAAACATGGATTTGGCTCTCCTGCCACGCACACACTTCCGATAACTTGCGAAGGCCTAAAAAACACAAGCGGCCATTGAGTTATTGTGGGAGAGACTGTTTTCATCAAGTTTGAAGCCTCAGTTTTGGCTGGACAGCCGTTTCTTTATTTTTGGGTTTTGTGTGTTTTTCGACCTGGAAATCGCAAAAAAGGCGCGAAAACATGGATTTGTCTCTCCTGCCGCGCACACACTTCCGATAGCTTGCAAAGGACTAAAAAACACAAGCAGCCTGTGAGTTATTATGGGAGAGACTGTTTTCATCAAGTTTGAAGCCATAGTTTTGGCGCGGCAGCCGTTTCTTTCATTTTGGGGCCTATGTGTTTTTCGACCTTGAAATCGCAAAAAATGCGCGAAAACATGGATTTGTCTCTCCTGCCGCGCACACACTTCCGATAGCTTGCGAAGGCCTAAAAAACACAAGCGGCCCTTGAGTTATTATGGGAGAGACTGTTTTCATCAAGTTTGAAGCCATAGTTTTGGCGCGCCAGCCGTTTCTTTCATTTTGGGGCCTATGTGTTTTTCGACCTTGAAATCGCAAAAAAGGCGCGAAAACATGGATTTGTCTCTCCTGCCGCGCACACACTTCCGATAGCTTGCAAAGGCCTAAAAAACACAAGCAGCCCGTGAGTTAATATGGGAGAGACTGTTTTCATCAAGTTTGAAGCCATAGTTTTGGCGCGCCAGCCGTTTCTTTCATTTTGGGGCCTATGTGTTTTTCGACCTTGAAATCGCAAAAAAGGCGCGAAAACATGGATTTGTCTCTCCTGCCGCGCACACACTTCCGATAGCTTGCAAAGGCCTAAAAAACACAAGCAGCCTGTGAGTTATTATGGGAGAGACTGTTTTCATCAAGTTTGAAGCCATAGTTTTGGCGCGGCAGCCGTTTCTTTCATTTTGGGGCCTATGTGTTTTTCGACCTTGAAATCGCAAAAAAGGCGCGAAAACATGGATTTGTCTCTCCTGCCGCGCACACACTTCCGATAGCTTGCAAAGGCCTAAAAAACACAAGCGGCCCTTGAGTTATTGTGGGAGAGAGTGTTTTCATCAAGTTTGAAGCCTCAGTTTTGGCTGGACAGCCGTTTCTTTATTTTTGGGGTCTGTGTGTTTTTCGACCTGGAAATGGCAAAACAGGCGCGAAAACATAGATTTGTCTCTCCTGCTGCGCACACACTTCCGATAGCTTGCGAAGGCCTAAAAAACACAATCAGCCCGTGAGTTAATATGGGAGAGACTGTTATCATCAAGTTTGAAGCCATAGTTTTGGCGCGCCAGCCGTTTCTTTCATTTTGGGGCCTATGTGTTTTTCGACCTTGAAATCGCAAAAAAGGCGCGAAAACATGGATTTGTCTCTCCTGCCGCGCACACACTTCCGATAGCTTGCAAAGGCCTAAAAAACACAAGCAGCCTGTGAGTTATTATGGGAGAGACTGTTTTCATCAAGTTTGAAGCCATAGTTTTGGCGCGGCAGCCGTTTCTTTCATTTTGGGGCCTATGTGTTTTTCGACCTTGAAATCGCAAAAAATGCGCGAAAACATGGATTTGTCTCTCCTGCCGCGCACACACTTCCGATAGCTTGCGAAGGCCTAAAAAACACAAGCGGCCCTTGAGTTATTATGGGAGAGACTGTTTTCATCAAGTTTGAAGCCATAGTTTTGGCGCGCCAGCCGTTTCTTTCATTTTGGGGCCTATGTGTTTTTCGACCTTGAAATCGCAAAAAAGGCGCGAAAACATGGATTTGTCTCTCCTGCCGCGCACACACTTCCGATAGCTTGCAAAGGCCTAAAAAACACAAGCAGCCCGTGAGTTATTATGGGAGAGACTGTTTTCATCAAGTTTGAAGCCATAGTTTTGGCGCGCCAGCCGTTTCTTTCATTTTGGGGCCTATGTGTTTTTCGACCTTGAAATCGCAAAAAAGGCGCGAAAACATGGATTTGTCTCTTCTGCCGCGCACACACTTCCGATAGCTTGCAAAGGCCTAAAAAACACAAGCAGCCCGTGAGTTATTATGGGAGAGACTGTTTTCATCAAGTTTGAAGCCATAGTTTTGGCGCGCCAGCCGTTTCTTTCATTTTGGGGCCTATGTGTTTTTCGACCTTGAAATCGCAAAAAAGGCGCGAAAACATGGATTTGTCTCTCCTGCCGCGCACACACTTCCGATAGCTTGCAAAGGCCTAAAAAACACAAGCAGCCTGTGAGTTATTATGGGAGAGACTGTTTTCATCAAGTTTGAAGCCATAGTTTTGGCGCGGCAGCCGTTTCTTTCATTTTGGGGCCTATGTGTTTTTCGACCTTGAAATCGCAAAAAATGCGCGAAAACATGGATTTGTCTCTCCTGCCGCGCACACACTTCCGATAGCTTGCAAAGGCCTAAAAAACACAAGCGGCCCTTGAGTTATTATGGGAGAGACTGTTTTCATCAAGTTTGAAGCCATAGTTTTGGCGCGCCAGCCGTTTCTTTCATTTTGGGGCCTATGTGTTTTTCGACCTTGAAATCGCAAAAAAGGCGCGAAAACATGGATTTGTCTCTCCTGCCGCGCACACACTTCCGATAGCTTGCAAAGGCCTAAAAAACACAAGCAGCCCGTGAGTTATTATGGGAGAGACTGTTTTCATCAAGTTTGAAGCCATAGTTTTGGCGCGCCAGCCGTTTCTTTCATTTTGGGGCCTATGTGTTTTTCGACCTTGAAATCGCAAAAAAGGCGCGAAAACATGGATTTGTCTCTCCTGCCGCGCACACACTTCCGATAGCTTGCAAAGGCCTAAAAAACACAAGCGGCCCTTGAGTTATTGTGGGAGAGAGTGTTTTCATCAAGTTTGAAGCCTCAGTTTTGGCTGGACAGCCGTTTCTTTATTTTTGGGGTCTGTGTGTTTTTCGACCTGGAAATGGCAAAACAGGCGCGAAAACATAGATTTGTCTCTCCTGCTGCGCACACACTTCCGATAGCTTGCGAAGGCCTAAAAAACACAATCAGCCCGTGAGTTAATATGGGAGAGACTGTTTTCATCAAGTTTGAAGCCATAGTTTTGGCGCGGCAGCCGTTTCTTTCATTTTGGGGCCTATGTGTTTTTCGACCTTGAAATCGCAAAAAATGCGCGAAAACATGGATTTGGCTCTCCTGCCACGCACACACTTCCGATAGCTTGCGAAGGCCTAAAAAACACAAGCGGCCATTGAGTTATTGTGGGAGATACTGTTTTCATCAAGTTTGAAGCCTCAGTTTTGGCTGGACAGCCGTTTCTTTATTTTTGGGGTCTGTGTGTTTTTCGACCTGGAAATCGCAAAAAAGGCGCGAAAACATGGATTTGTCTCTCCTGCCGCGCACACACTTCCGATAGCTTGCAAAGGCCTAAAAAACACAAGCAGCCCGTGAGTTATTATGGGAGAGACTGTTTTCATCAAGTTTGAAGCCATAGTTTTGGCGCGCCAGCCGTTTCTTTCATTTTGGGGCCTATGTGTTTTTCGACCTTGAAATCGCAAAAAAGGCGCGAAAACATGGATTTGTCTCTCCTGCCGCGCACACACTTCCGATAGCTTGCAAAGGCCTAAAAAACACAAGCGGCCCTTGAGTTATTGTGGGAGAGAGTGTTTTCATCAAGTTTGAAGCCTCAGTTTTGGCTGGACAGCCGTTTCTTTATTTTTGGGGTCTGTGTGTTTTTCGACCTGGAAATGGCAAAACAGGCGCGAAAACATAGATTTGTCTCTCCTGCTGCGCACACACTTCCGATAGCTTGCGAAGGCCTAAAAAACACAATCAGCCCGTGAGTTAATATGGGAGAGACTGTTATCATCAAGTTTGAAGCCATAGTTTTGGCGCGCCAGCCGTTTCTTTCATTTTGGGGCCTATGTGTTTTTCGACCTTGAAATCGCAAAAAAGGCGCGAAAACATGGATTTGTCTCTCCTGCCGCGCACACACTTCCGATAGCTTGCAAAGGCCTAAAAAACACAAGCAGCCTGTGAGTTATTATGGGAGAGACTGTTTTCATCAAGTTTGAAGCCATAGTTTTGGCGCGGCAGCCGTTTCTTTCATTTTGGGGCCTATGTGTTTTTCGACCTTGAAATCGCAAAAAATGCGCGAAAACATGGATTTGTCTCTCCTGCCGCGCACACACTTCCGATAGCTTGCGAAGGCCTAAAAAACACAAGCGGCCCTTGAGTTATTATGGGAGAGACTGTTTTCATCAAGTTTGAAGCCATAGTTTTGGCGCGCCAGCCGTTTCTTTCATTTTGGGGCCTATGTGTTTTTCGACCTTGAAATCGCAAAAAAGGCGCGAAAACATGGATTTGTCTCTCCTGCCGCGCACACACTTCCGATAGCTTGCAAAGGCCTAAAAAACACAAGCAGCCCGTGAGTTATTATGGGAGAGACTGTTTTCATCAAGTTTGAAGCCATAGTTTTGGCGCGCCAGCCGTTTCTTTCATTTTGGGGCCTATGTGTTTTTCGACCTTGAAATCGCAAAAAAGGCGCGAAAACATGGATTTGTCTCTCCTGCCGCGCACACACTTCCGATAGCTTGCAAAGGCCTAAAAAACACAAGCGGCCCTTGAGTTATTGTGGGAGAGAGTGTTTTCATCAAGTTTGAAGCCTCAGTTTTGGCTGGACAGCCGTTTCTTTATTTTTGGGGTCTGTGTGTTTTTCGACCTGGAAATGGCAAAACAGGCGCGAAAACATAGATTTGTCTCTCCTGCTGCGCACACACTTCCGATAGCTTGCGAAGGCCTAAAAAACACAATCAGCCCGTGAGTTAATATGGGAGAGACTGTTATCATCAAGTTTGAAGCCATAGTTTTGGCGCGCCAGCCGTTTCTTTCATTTTGGGGCCTATGTGTTTTTCGACCTTGAAATCGCAAAAAAGGCGCGAAAACATGGATTTGTCTCTCCTGCCGCGCACACACTTCCGATAGCTTGCAAAGGCCTAAAAAACACAAGCAGCCTGTGAGTTATTATGGGAGAGACTGTTTTCATCAAGTTTGAAGCCATAGTTTTGGCGCGGCAGCCGTTTCTTTCATTTTGGGGCCTATGTGTTTTTCGACCTTGAAATCGCAAAAAATGCGCGAAAACATGGATTTGTCTCTCCTGCCGCGCACACACTTCCGATAGCTTGCGAAGGCCTAAAAAACACAAGCGGCCCTTGAGTTATTATGGGAGAGACTGTTTTCATCAAGTTTGAAGCCATAGTTTTGGCGCGCCAGCCGTTTCTTTCATTTTGGGGCCTATGTGTTTTTCGACCTTGAAATCGCAAAAAAGGCGCGAAAACATGGATTTGTCTCTCCTGCCGCGCACACACTTCCGATAGCTTGCAAAGGCCTAAAAAACACAAGCAGCCCGTGAGTTATTATGGGAGAGACTGTTTTCATCAAGTTTGAAGCCATAGTTTTGGCGCGCCAGCCGTTTCTTTCATTTTGGGGCCTATGTGTTTTTCGACCTTGAAATCGCAAAAAAGGCGCGAAAACATGGATTTGTCTCTCCTGCCGCGCACACACTTCCGATAGCTTGCAAAGGCCTAAAAAACACAAGCAGCCCGTGAGTTATTATGGGAGAGACTGTTTTCATCAAGTTTGAAGCCATAGTTTTGGCGCGCCAGCCGTTTCTTTCATTTTGGGGCCTATGTGTTTTTCGACCTTGAAATCGCAAAAAAGGCGCGAAAACATGGATTTGTCTCTCCTGCCGCGCACACACTTCCGATAGCTTGCAAAGGCCTAAAAAACACAAGCAGCCTGTGAGTTATTATGGGAGAGACTGTTTTCATCAAGTTTGAAGCCATAGTTTTGGCGCGGCAGCCGTTTCTTTCATTTTGGGGCCTATGTGTTTTTCGACCTTGAAATCGCAAAAAATGCGCGAAAACATGGATTTGTCTCTCCTGCCGCGCACACACTTCCGATAGCTTGCAAAGGCCTAAAAAACACAAGCGGCCCTTGAGTTATTATGGGAGAGACTGTTTTCATCAAGTTTGAAGCCATAGTTTTGGCGCGCCAGCCGTTTCTTTCATTTTGGGGCCTATGTGTTTTTCGACCTTGAAATCGCAAAAAAGGCGCGAAAACATGGATTTGTCTCTCCTGCCGCGCACACACTTCCGATAGCTTGCAAAGGCCTAAAAAACACAAGCAGCCCGTGAGTTATTATGGGAGAGACTGTTTTCATCAAGTTTGAAGCCATAGTTTTGGCGCGCCAGCCGTTTCTTTCATTTTGGGGCCTATGTGTTTTTCGACCTTGAAATCGCAAAAAAGGCGCGAAAACATGGATTTGTCTCTCCTGCCGCGCACACACTTCCGATAGCTTGCAAAGGCCTAAAAAACACAAGCGGCCCTTGAGTTATTGTGGGAGAGAGTGTTTTCATCAAGTTTGAAGCCTCAGTTTTGGCTGGACAGCCGTTTCTTTATTTTTGGGGTCTGTGTGTTTTTCGACCTGGAAATGGCAAAACAGGCGCGAAAACATAGATTTGTCTCTCCTGCTGCGCACACACTTCCGATAGCTTGCGAAGGCCTAAAAAACACAATCAGCCCGTGAGTTAATATGGGAGAGACTGTTTTCATCAAGTTTGAAGCCATAGTTTTGGCGCGGCAGCCGTTTCTTTCATTTTGGGGCCTATGTGTTTTTCGACCTTGAAATCGCAAAAAATGCGCGAAAACATGGATTTGGCTCTCCTGCCACGCACACACTTCCGATAGCTTGCGAAGGCCTAAAAAACACAAGCGGCCATTGAGTTATTGTGGGAGAGACTGTTTTCATCAAGTTTGAAGCCTCAGTTTTGGCTGGACAGCCGTTTCTTTATTTTTGGGGTCTGTGTGTTTTTCGACCTGGAAATCGCAAAAAAGGCGCGAAAACATGGATTTGTCTCTCCTGCCGCGCACACACTTCCGATAGCTTGCAAAGGCCTAAAAAACACAAGCAGCCCGTGAGTTATTATGGGAGAGACTGTTTTCATCAAGTTTGAAGCCATAGTTTTGGCGCGCCAGCCGTTTCTTTCATTTTGGGGCCTATGTGTTTTTCGACCTTGAAATCGCAAAAAAGGCGCGAAAACATGGATTTGTCTCTCCTGCCGCGCACACACTTCCGATAGCTTGCAAAGGCCTAAAAAACACAAGCAGCCTGTGAGTTATTATGGGAGAGACTGTTTTCATCAAGTTTGAAGCTATAGTTTTGGCGCGGCAGCCGTTTCTTTCATTTTGGGGCCTATGTGTTTTTCGACCTTGAAATCGCAAAAAATGCGCGAAAACATGGATTTGTCTCTCCTGCCGCGCACACACTTCCGATAGCTTGCGAAGGCCTAAAAAACACAAGCGGCCCTTGAGTTATTATGGGAGAGACTGTTTTCATCAAGTTTGAAGCCATAGTTTTGGCGCGCCAGCCGTTTCTTTCATTTTGGGGCCTATGTGTTTTTCGACCTTGAAATCGCAAAAAAGGCGCGAAAACATGGATTTGTCTCTCCTGCCGCGCACACACTTCCGATAGCTTGCAAAGGCCTAAAAAACACAAGCAGCCCGTGAGTTATTATGGGAGAGACTGTTTTCATCAAGTTTGAAGCCATAGTTTTGGCGCGCCAGCCGTTTCTTTCATTTTGGGGCCTATGTGTTTTTCGACCTTGAAATCGCAAAAAAGGCGCGAAAACATGGATTTGTCTCTCCTGCCGCGCACACACTTCCGATAGCTTGCAAAGGCCTAAAAAACACAAGCGGCCCTTGAGTTATTGTGGGAGAGAGTGTTTTCATCAAGTTTGAAGCCTCAGTTTTGGCTGGACAGCCGTTTCTTTATTTTTGGGGTCTGTGTGTTTTTCGACCTGGAAATGGCAAAACAGGCGCGAAAACATAGATTTGTCTCTCCTGCTGCGCACACACTTCCGATAGCTTGCGAAGGCCTAAAAAACACAATCAGCCCGTGAGTTAATATGGGAGAGACTGTTTTCATCAAGTTTGAAGCCATAGTTTTGGCGCGGCAGCCGTTTCTTTCATTTTGGGGCCTATGTGTTTTTCGACCTTGAAATCGCAAAAAATGCCGAAAACATGGATTTGGCTCTCCTGCCGCGCACACACTTCCGATAGCTTGCGAAGGCCTAAAAAACACAAGCGGCCATTGAGTTATTGTGGGAGAGACTGTTTTCATCAAGTTTGAAGCCTCAGTTTTGGCTGGACAGCCGTTTCTTTATTTTTGGGGTCTGTGTGTTTTTCGACCTTGAAATCGCAAAAAAGGCGCGAAAACATGGATTTGTCTCTCCTGCCGCGCACACACTTCCGATAGCTTGCAAAGGCCTAAAAAACACAAGCAGCCCGTGAGTTAATATGGGAGAGACTGTTTTCATCAAGTTTGAAGCCATAGTTTTGGCGCGCCAGCCGTTTCTTTCATTTTGGGGCCTATGTGTTTTTCGACCTTGAAATCGCAAAAAAGGCGCGAAAACATGGATTTGTCTCTCCTGCCGCGCACACACTTCCGATAGCTTGCAAAGGCCTAAAAAACACAAGCAGCCTGTGAGTTATTATGGGAGAGACTGTTTTCATCAAGTTTGAAGCCATAGTTTTGGCGCGGCAGCCGTTTCTTTCATTTTGGGGCCTATGTGTTTTTCGACCTTGAAATCGCAAAAAATGCGCGAAAAAATGGATTTGTCTCTCCTGCCGCGCACACACTTCCGATAGCTTGCGAAGGCCTAAAAAACACAAGCGGCCCTTGAGTTATTGTGGGATAGACTGTTTTCATCAAGTTTGAAGCCTCAGTTTTGGCTGGACAGCCGTTTCTTTATTTTTGGGGTCTGTGTGTTTTTCGACCTGGAAATCGCAAAAAAGGCGCGAAAACATGGATTTGTCTCTCCTGCCGCGCACACACTTCCGATAGCTTGCAAAGGCCTAAAAAACACAAGCAGCCCGTGAGTTATTATGGGAGAGACTGTTTTCATCAAGTTTGAAGCCATAGTTTTGGCGCGCCAGCCGTTTCTTTCATTTTGGGGCCTATGTGTTTTTCGACCTTGAAATCGCAAAAAAGGCGCGAAAACATGGATTTGTCTCTCCTGCCGCGCACACACTTCCGATAGCTTGCAAAGGCCTAAAAAACACAAGCAGCCTGTGAGTTATTATGGGAGAGACTGTTTTCATCAAGTTTGAAGCCATAGTTTTGGCGCGGCAGCCGTTTCTTTCATTTTGGGGCCTATGTGTTTTTCGACCTTGAAATCGCAAAAAATGCGCGAAAACATGGATTTGTCTCTCCTGCCGCGCACACACTTCCGATAGCTTGCGAAGGCCTAAAAAACACAAGCGGCCCTTGAGTTATTATGGGAGAGACTGTTTTCATCAAGTTTGAAGCCATAGTTTTGGCGCGCCAGCCGTTTCTTTCATTTTGGGGCCTATGTGTTTTTCGACCTTGAAATCGCAAAAAAGGCGCGAAAACATGGATTTGTCTCTCCTGCCGCGCACACACTTCCGATAGCTTGCAAAGGCCTAAAAAACACAAGCAGCCCGTGAGTTATTATGGGAGAGACTGTTTTCATCAAGTTTGAAGCCATAGTTTTGGCGCGCCAGCCGTTTCTTTCATTTTGGGGCCTATGTGTTTTTCGACCTTGAAATCGCAAAAAAGGCGCGAAAACATGGATTTGTCTCTCCTGCCGCGCACACACTTCCGATAGCTTGCAAAGGCCTAAAAAACACAAGCAGCCTGTGAGTTATTATGGGAGAGACTGTTTTCATCAAGTTTGAAGCCATAGTTTTGGCGCGGCAGCCGTTTCTTTCATTTTGGGGCCTATGTGTTTTTCGACCTTGAAATCGCAAAAAATGCGCGAAAACATGGATTTGTCTCTCCTGCCGCGCACACACTTCCGATAGCTTGCAAAGGCCTAAAAAACACAAGCGGCCCTTGAGTTATTATGGGAGAGACTGTTTTCATCAAGTTTGAAGCCATAGTTTTGGCGCGCCAGCCGTTTCTTTCATTTTGGGGCCTATGTGTTTTTCGACCTTGAAATCGCAAAAAAGGCGCGAAAACATGGATTTGTCTCTCCTGCCGCGCACACACTTCCGATAGCTTGCAAAGGCCTAAAAAACACAAGCAGCCCGTGAGTTATTATGGGAGAGACTGTTTTCATCAAGTTTGAAGCCATAGTTTTGGCGCGCCAGCCGTTTCTTTCATTTTGGGGCCTATGTGTTTTTCGACCTTGAAATCGCAAAAAAGGCGCGAAAACATGGATTTGTCTCTCCTGCCGCGCACACACTTCCGATAGCTTGCAAAGGCCTAAAAAACACAAGCGGCCCTTGAGTTATTGTGGGAGAGAGTGTTTTCATCAAGTTTGAAGCCTCAGTTTTGGCTGGACAGCCGTTTCTTTATTTTTGGGGTCTGTGTGTTTTTCGACCTGGAAATGGCAAAACAGGCGCGAAAACATAGATTTGTCTCTCCTGCTGCGCACACACTTCCGATAGCTTGCGAAGGCCTAAAAAACACAATCAGCCCGTGAGTTAATATGGGAGAGACTGTTTTCATCAAGTTTGAAGCCATAGTTTTGGCGCGGCAGCCGTTTCTTTCATTTTGGGGCCTATGTGTTTTTCGACCTTGAAATCGCAAAAAATGCGCGAAAACATGGATTTGGCTCTCCTGCCACGCACACACTTCCGATAGCTTGCGAAGGCCTAAAAAACACAAGCGGCCATTGAGTTATTGTGGAAGAGACTGTTTTCATCAAGTTTGAAGCCTCAGTTTTGGCTGGACAGCCGTTTCTTTATTTTTGGGGTCTGTGTGTTTTTCGACCTGGAAATCGCAAAAAAGGCGCGAAAACATGGATTTGTCTCTCCTGCCGCGCACACACTTCCGATAGCTTGCAAAGGCCTAAAAAACACAAGCAGCCCGTGAGTTATTATGGGAGAGACTGTTTTCATCAAGTTTGAAGCCATAGTTTTGGCGCGCCAGCCGTTTCTTTCATTTTGGGGCCTATGTGTTTTTCGACCTTGAAATCGCAAAAAAGGCGCGAAAACATGGATTTGTCTCTCCTGCCGCGCACACACTTCCGATAGCTTGCAAAGGCCTAAAAAACACAAGCAGCCTGTGAGTTATTATGGGAGAGACTGTTTTCATCAAGTTTGAAGCCATAGTTTTGGCGCGGCAGCCGTTTCTTTCATTTTGGGGCCTATGTGTTTTTCGACCTTGAAATCGCAAAAAATGCGCGAAAACATGGATTTGTCTCTCCTGCCGCGCACACACTTCCGATAGCTTGCGAAGGCCTAAAAAACACAAGCGGCCCTTGAGTTATTATGGGAGAGACTGTTTTCATCAAGTTTGAAGCCATAGTTTTGGCGCGCCAGCCGTTTCTTTCATTTTGGGGCCTATGTGTTTTTCGACCTTGAAATCGCAAAAAAGGCGCGAAAACATGGATTTGTCTCTCCTGCCGCGCACACACTTCCGATAGCTTGCAAAGGCCTAAAAAACACAAGCAGCCCGTGAGTTATTATGGGAGAGACTGTTTTCATCAAGTTTGAAGCCATAGTTTTGGCGCGCCAGCCGTTTCTTTCATTTTGGGGCCTATGTGTTTTTCGACCTTGAAATCGCAAAAAAGGCGCGAAAACATGGATTTGTCTCTCCTGCCGCGCACACACTTCCGATAGCTTGCAAAGGCCTAAAAAACACAAGCGGCCCTTGAGTTATTGTGGGAGAGAGTGTTTTCATCAAGTTTGAAGCCTCAGTTTTGGCTGGACAGCCGTTTCTTTATTTTTGGGGTCTGTGTGTTTTTCGACCTGGAAATGGCAAAACAGGCGCGAAAACATAGATTTGTCTCTCCTGCTGCGCACACACTTCCGATAGCTTGCGAAGGCCTAAAAAACACAATCAGCCCGTGAGTTAATATGGGAGAGACTGTTTTCATCAAGTTTGAAGCCATAGTTTTGGCGCGGCAGCCGTTTCTTTCATTTTGGGGCCTATGTGTTTTTCGACCTTGAAATCGCAAAAAATGCGCGAAAACATGGATTTGGCTCTCCTGCCACGCACACACTTCCGATAGCTTGCGAAGGCCTAAAAAACACAAGCGGCCATTGAGTTATTGTGGGAGAGACTGTTTTCATCAAGTTTGAAGCCTCAGTTTTGGCTGGACAGCCGTTTCTTTATTTTTGGGGTCTGTGTGTTTTTCGACCTGGAAATCGCAAAAAAGGCGCGAAAACATGGATTTGTCTCTCCTGCCGCGCACACACTTCCGATAGCTTGCAAAGGCCTAAAAAACACAAGCAGCCCGTGAGTTATTATGGGAGAGACTGTTTTCATCAAGTTTGAAGCCATAGTTTTGGCGCGCCAGCCGTTTCTTTCATTTTGGGGCCTATGTGTTTTTCGACCTTGAAATCGCAAAAAAGGCGCGAAAACATGGATTTGTCTCTCCTGCCGCGCACACACTTCCGATAGCTTGCAAAGGCCTAAAAAACACAAGCAGCCTGTGAGTTATTATGGGAGAGACTGTTTTCATCAAGTTTGAAGCCATAGTTTTGGCGCGGCAGCCGTTTCTTTCATTTTGGGGCCTATGTGTTTTTCGACCTTGAAATCGCAAAAAATGCGCGAAAACATGGATTTGTCTCTCCTGCCGCGCACACACTTCCGATAGCTTGCGAAGGCCTAAAAAACACAAGCGGCCCTTGAGTTATTATGGGAGAGACTGTTTTCATCAAGTTTGAAGCCATAGTTTTGGCGCGCCAGCCGTTTCTTTCATTTTGGGGCCTATGTGTTTTTCGACCTTGAAATCGCAAAAAAGGCGCGAAAACATGGATTTGTCTGTCCTGCCGCGCACACACTTCCGATAGCTTGCGAAGGCCTAAAAAACACAATCAGCCCGTGAGTTAATATGGGAGAGACTGTTTTCATCAAGTTTGAAGCCATAGTTTTGGCGCGGCAGCCGTTTCTTTCATTTTGGGGCCTATGTGTTTTTCGACCTTGAAATCGCAAAAAATGCGCGAAAACATGGATTTGGCTCTCCTGCCACGCACACACTTCCGATAGCTTGCGAAGGCCTAAAAAACACAAGCGGCCATTGAGTTATTGTGGGAGAGACTGTTTTCATCAAGTTTGAAGCCTCAGTTTTGGCTGGACAGCCGTTTCTTTATTTTTGGGGTCTATGTGTTTTTCGACCTGGAAATCGCAAAAAAGGCGCGAAAACATGGATTTGTCTCTCCTGCCGCGCACACACTTCCGATAGCTTGCAAAGGCCTAAAAAACACAAGCAGCCCGTGAGTTATTATGGGAGAGACTGTTTTCATCAAGTTTGAAGCCATAGTTTTGGCGCACCAGCCGTTTCTTTCATTTTGGGGCCTATGTGTTTTTCGACCTTGAAATCGCAAAAAATGCGCGAAAACATGGATTTGTCTCTCCTGCCGCGCACACACTTCCGATAGCTTGCGAAGGCCTAAAAAACACAAGCGGCCCTTGAGTTATTATGGGAGAGACTGTTTTCATCAAGTTTGAAGCCATAGTTTTGGCGCGCCAGCCGTTTCTTTCATTTTGGGGCCTATGTGTTTTTCGACCTTGAAATCGCAAAAAAGGCGCGAAAACATGGATTTGTCTCTCCTGCCGCGCACACACTTCCGATAGCTTGCAAAGGCCTAAAAAACACAATCAGCCCGTGAGTTAATATGGGAGAGACTGTTTTCATCAAGTTTGAAGCCATAGTTTTGGCGCGGCAGCCGTTTCTTTCATTTTGGGGCCTATGTGTTTTTCGACCTTGAAATCGCAAAAAATGCGCGAAAACATGGATTTGGCTCTCCTGCCGCGCACACACTTCCGATAGCTTGCGAAGGCCTAAAAAACACAAGCGGCCATTGAGTTATTGTGGGAGAGACTGTTTTCATCAAGTTTGAAGCCTCAGTTTTGGCTGGACAGCCGTTTCTTTATTTTTGGGGTCTGTGTGTTTTTCGACCTTGAAATCGCAAAAAAGGCGCGAAAACATGGATTTGTCTCTCCTGCCGCGCACACACTTCCGATAGCTTGCAAAGGCCTAAAAAACACAAGCAGCCCGTGAGTTAATATGGGAGAGACTGTTTTCATCAAGTTTGAAGCCATAGTTTTGGCGCGCCAGCCGTTTCTTTCATTTTGGGGCCTATGTGTTTTTCGACCTTGAAATCGCAAAAAAGGCGCGAAAACATGGATTTGTCTCTCCTGCCGCGCACACACTTCCGATAGCTTGCAAAGGCCTAAAAAACACAAGCAGCCTGTGAGTTATTATGGGAGAGACTGTTTTCATCAAGTTTGAAGCCATAGTTTTGGCGCGGCAGCCGTTTCTTTCATTTTGGGGCCTATGTGTTTTTCGACCTTGAAATCGCAAAAAATGCGCGAAAACATGGATTTGTCTCTCCTGCCGCGCACACACTTCCGATAGCTTGCGAAGGCCTAAAAAACACAAGCGGCCCTTGAGTTATTATGGGAGAGACTGTTTTCATCAAGTTTGAAGCCATAGTTTTGGCGCGCCAGCCGTTTCTTTCATTTTGGGGCCTATGTGTTTTTCGACCTTGAAATCGCAAAAAAGGCGCGAAAACATGGATTTGTCTCTCCTGCCGCGCACACACTTCCGATAGCTTGCAAAGGCCTAAAAAACACAAGCAGCCCGTGAGTTATTATGGGAGAGACTGTTTTCATCAAGTTTGAAGCCATAGTTTTGGCGCGCCAGCCGTTTCTTTCATTTTGGGGCCTATGTGTTTTTCGACCTTGAAATCGCAAAAAAGGCGCGAAAACATGGATTTGTCTCTCCTGCCGCGCACACACTTCCGATAGCTTGCAAAGGCCTAAAAAACACAAGCAGCCTGTGAGTTATTATGGGAGAGACTGTTTTCATCAAGTTTGAAGCCATAGTTTTGGCGCGGCAGCCGTTTCTTTCATTTTGGGGCCTATGTGTTTTTCGACCTTGAAATCGCAAAAAATGCGCGAAAACATGGATTTGTCTCTCCTGCCGCGCACACACTTCCGATAGCTTGCAAAGGCCTAAAAAACACAAGCGGCCCTTGAGTTATTATGGGAGAGACTGTTTTCATCAAGTTTGAAGCCATAGTTTTGGCGCGCCAGCCGTTTCTTTCATTTTGGGGCCTATGTGTTTTTCGACCTTGAAATCGCAAAAAAGGCGCGAAAACATGGATTTGTCTCTCCTGCCGCGCACACACTTCCGATAGCTTGCAAAGGCCTAAAAAACACAAGCAGCCCGTAAGTTATTATGGGAGAGACTGTTTTCATCAAGTTTGAAGCCATAGTTTTGGCGCGCCAGCCGTATCTTTCATTTTGGGGCCTATGTGTTTTTCGACCTTGAAATCGCAAAAAAGGCGCGAAAACATGGATTTGTCTCTCCTGCCGCGCACACACTTCCGATAGCTTGCAAAGGCCTAAAAAACACAAGCGGCCCTTGAGTTATTGTGGGAGAGAGTGTTTTCATCAAGTTTGAAGCCTCAGTTTTGGCTGGACAGCCGTTTCTTTATTTTTGGGGTCTGTGTGTTTTTCGACCTGGAAATGGCAAAACAGGCGCGAAAACATAGATTTGTCTCTCCTGCTGCGCACACACTTCCGATAGCTTGCGAAGGCCTAAAAAACACAATCAGCCCGTGAGTTAATATGGGAGAGACTGTTTTCATCAAGTTTGAAGCCATAGTTTTGGCGCGGCAGCCGTTTCTTTCATTTTGGGGCCTATGTGTTTTTCGACCTTGAAATCGCAAAAAATGCGCGAAAACATGGATTTGGCACTCCTGCCACGCACACACTTCCGATAGCTTGCGAAGGCCTAAAAAACACAAGCGGCCCTTGAGTTATTATGGGAGAGACTGTTTTCATCAAGTTTGAAGCCATAGTTTTGGCGCGCCAGCCGTTTCTTTCATTTTGGGGCCTATGTGTTTTTCGACCTTGAAATCGCAAAAAAGGCGCGAAAACATGGATTTGTCTCTCCTGCCGCGCACACACTTCCGATAGCTTGCAAAGGCCTAAAAAACACAAGCAGCCTGTGAGTTATTATGGGAGAGACTGTTTTCATCAAGTTTGAAGCCATAGTTTTGGCGCGGCAGCCGTTTCTTTCATTTTGGGGCCTATGTGTTTTTCGACCTTGAAATCGCAAAAAATGCGCGAAAACATGGATTTGTCTCTCCTGCCGCGCACACACTTCCGATAGCTTGCGAAGGCCTAAAAAACACAAGCGGCCCTTGAGTTATTATGGGAGAGACTGTTTTCATCAAGTTTGAAGCCATAGTTTTGGCGCGCCAGCCGTTTCTTTCATTTTGGGGCCTATGTGTTTTTCGACCTTGAAATCGCAAAAAAGGCGCGAAAACATGGATTTGTCTCTCCTGCCGCGCACACACTTCCGATAGCTTGCAAAGGCCTAAAAAACACAAGCAGCCCGTGAGTTATTATGGGAGAGACTGTTTTCATCAAGTTTGAAGCCATAGTTTTGGCGCGCCAGCCGTTTCTTTCATTTTGGGGCCTATGTGTTTTTCGACCTTGAAATCGCAAAAAAGGCGCGAAAACATGGATTTGTCTCTCCTGCCGCGCACACACTTCCGATAGCTTGCAAAGGCCTAAAAAACACAAGCAGCCCGTGAGTTATTATGGGAGAGACTGTTTTCATCAAGTTTGAAGCCATAGTTTTGGCGCGCCAGCCGTTTCTTTCATTTTGGGGCCTATGTGTTTTTCGACCTTGAAATCGCAAAAAAGGCGCGAAAACATGGATTTGTCTCTCCTGCCGCGCACACACTTCCGATAGCTTGCAAAGGCCTAAAAAACACAAGCAGCCTGTGAGTTATTATGGGAGAGACTGTTTTCATCAAGTTTGAAGCCATAGTTTTGGCGCGGCAGCCGTTTCTTTCATTTTGGGGCCTATGTGTTTTTCGACCTTGAAATCGCAAAAAATGCGCGAAAACATGGATTTGTCTCTCCTGCCGCGCACACACTTCCGATAGCTTGCGAAGGCCTAAAAAACACAAGCGGCCCTTGAGTTATTATGGGAGAGACTGTTTTCATCAAGTTTGAAGCCATAGTTTTGGCGCGCCAGCCGTTTCTTTCATTTTGGGGCCTATGTGTTTTTCGACCTTGAAATCGCAAAAAAGGCGCGAAAACATGGATTTGTCTCTCCTGCCGCGCACACACTTCCGATAGCTTGCGAAGGCCTAAAAAACACAATCAGCCCGTGAGTTAATATGGGAGAGACTGTTTTCATCAAGTTTGAAGCCATAGTTTTGGCGCGGCAGCCGTTTCTTTCATTTTGGGGCCTATGTGTTTTTCGACCTTGAAATCGCAAAAAATGCGCGAAAACATGGATTTGGCTCTCCTGCCACGCACACACTTCCGATAGCTTGCGAAGGCCTAAAAAACACAAGCGGCCATTGAGTTATTGTGGGAGAGACTGTTTTCATCAAGTTTGAAGCCTCAGTTTTGGCTGGACAGCCGTTTCTTTATTTTTGGGGTCTGTGTGTTTTTCGACCTGGAAATCGCAAAAAAGGCGCGAAAACATGGATTTGTCTCTCCTGCCGCGCACACACTTCCGATAGCTTGCAAAGGCCTAAAAAACACAAGCAGCCCGTGAGTTATTATGGGAGAGACTGTTTTCATCAAGTTTGAAGCCATAGTTTTGGCGCACCAGCCGTTTCTTTCATTTTGGGGCCTATGTGTTTTTCGACCTTGAAATCGCAAAAAAGGCGCGAAAACATGGATTTGTCTCTCCTGCCGCGCACACACTTCCGATAGCTTGCAAAGGCCTAAAAAACACAAGAAGCCTGTGAGTTATTATGGGAGAGACTGTTTTCATCAAGTTTGAAGCCATAGTTTTGGCGCGGCAGCCGTTTCTTTCATTTTGGGGCCTATGTGTTTTTCGACCTTGAAATCGCAAAAAATGCGCGAAAACATGGATTTGTCTCTCCTGCCGCGCACACACTTCCGATAGCTTGCGAAGGCCTAAAAAACACAAGCGGCCCTTGAGTTATTATGGGAGAGACTGTTTTCATCAAGTTTGAAGCCATAGTTTTGGCGCGCCAGCCGTTTCTTTCATTTTGGGGCCTATGTGTTTTTCGACCTTGAAATCGCAAAAAAGGCGCGAAAACATGGATTTGTCTCTCCTGCCGCGCACACACTTCCGATAGCTTGCAAAGGCCTAAAAAACACAATCAGCCCGTGAGTTAATATGGGAGAGACTGTTTTCATCAAGTTTGAAGCCATAGTTTTGGCGCGGCAGCCGTTTCTTTCATTTTGGGGCCTATGTGTTTTTCGACCTTGAAATCGCAAAAAATGCGCGAAAACATGGATTTGGCTCTCCTGCCGCGCACACACTTCCGATAGCTTGCGAAGGCCTAAAAAACACAAGCGGCCATTGAGTTATTGTGGGAGAGACTGTTTTCATCAAGTTTGAAGCCTCAGTTTTGGCTGGACAGCCGTTTCTTTATTTTTGGGGTCTGTGTGTTTTTCGACCTTGAAATCGCAAAAAAGGCGCGAAAACATGGATTTGTCTCTCCTGCCGCGCACACACTTCCGATAGCTTGCAAAGGCCTAAAAAACACAAGCAGCCCGTGAGTTAATATGGGAGAGACTGTTTTCATCAAGTTTGAAGCCATAGTTTTGGCGCGCCAGCCGTTTCTTTCATTTTGGGGCCTATGTGTTTTTCGACCTTGAAATCGCAAAAAAGGCGCGAAAACATGGATTTGTCTCTCCTGCCGCGCACACACTTCCGATAGCTTGCGAAGGCCTAAAAAACACAAGCGGCCCTTGAGTTATTGTGGGAGAGACTGTTTTCATCAAGTTTGAAGCCTCAGTTTTGGCTGGACAGCCGTTTCTTTATTTTTGGGGTCTGTGTGTTTTTCAACCTGGAAATCGCAAAAAAGGCGCGAAAACATGGATTTGTCTCTCCTGCCGCGCACACACTTCCGATAGCTTGCAAAGGCCTAAAAAACACAAGCAGCCCGTGAGTTATTATGGGAGAGACTGTTTTCATCAAGTTTGAAGCCATAGTTTTGGCGCGCCAGCCGTTTCTTTCATTTTGGGGCCTATGTGTTTTTCGACCTTGAAATCGCAAAAAAGGCGCGAAAACATGGATTTGTCTCTCCTGCCGCGCACACACTTCCGATAGCTTGCAAAGGCCTAAAAAACACAAGCAGCCTGTGAGTTATTATGGGAGAGACTGTTTTCATCAAGTTTGAAGCCATAGTTTTGGCGCGGCAGCCGTTTCTTTCATTTTGGGGCCTATGTGTTTTTCGACCTTGAAATCGCAAAAAATGCGCGAAAACATGGATTTGTCTCTCCTGCCGCGCACACACTTCCGATAGCTTGCGAAGGCCTAAAAAACACAAGCGGCCCTTGAGTTATTATGGGAGAGACTGTTTTCATCAAGTTTGAAGCCATAGTTTTGGCGCGCCAGCCGTTTCTTTCATTTTGGGGCCTATGTGTTTTTCGACCTTGAAATCGCAAAAAAGGCGCGAAAACATGGATTTGTCTCTCCTGCCGCGCACACACTTCCGATAGCTTGCAAAGGCCTAAAAAACACAAGCAGCCCGTGAGTTATTATGGGAGAGACTGTTTTCATCAAGTTTGAAGCCATAGTTTTGGCGCGCCAGCCGTTTCTTTCATTTTGGGGCCTATGTGTTTTTCGACCTTGAAATCGCAAAAAAGGCGCGAAAACATGGATTTGTCTCTCCTGCCGCGCACACACTTCCGATAGCTTGCAAAGGCCTAAAAAACACAAGCAGCCCGTGAGTTATTATGGGAGAGACTGTTTTCATCAAGTTTGAAGCCATAGTTTTGGCGCGCCAGCCGTTTCTTTCATTTTGGGGCCTATGTGTTTTTCGACCTTGAAATCGCAAAAAAGGCGCGAAAACATGGATTTGTCTCTCCTGCCGCGCACACACTTCCGATAGCTTGCAAAGGCCTAAAAAACACAAGCGGCCCTTGAGTTATTGTGGGAGAGAGTGTTTTCATCAAGTTTGAAGCCTCAGTTTTGGCTGGACAGCCGTTTCTTTATTTTTGGGGTCTGTGTGTTTTTCGACCTGGAAATGGCAAAACAGGCGCGAAAACATAGATTTGTCTCTCCTGCTGCGCACACACTTCCGATAGCTTGCGAAGGCCTAAAAAACACAATCAGCCCGTGAGTTAATATGGGAGAGACTGTTTTCATCAAGTTTGAAGCCATAGTTTTGGCGCGGCAGCCGTTTCTTTCATTTTGGGGCCTATGTGTTTTTCGACTTTGAAATCGCAAAAAATGCGCGAAAACATGGATTTGGCTCTCCTGCCACGCACACACTTCCGATAGCTTGCGAAGGCCTAAAAAACACAAGCGGCCATTGAGTTATTGTGGGAGAGACTGTTTTCATCAAGTTTGAAGCCTCAGTTTTGGCTGGACAGCCGTTTCTTTATTTTTGGGGTCTGTGTGTTTTTCGACCTGGAAATCGCAAAAAAGGCGCGAAAACATGGATTTGTCTCTCCTGCCGCGCACACACTTCCGATAGCTTGCAAAGGCCTAAAAAACACAAGCAGCCCGTGAGTTATTATGGGAGAGACTGTTTTCATCAAGTTTGAAGCCATAGTTTTGGCGCGCCAGCCGTTTCTTTCATTTTGGGGCCTATGTGTTTTTCGACCTTGAAATCGCAAAAAAGGCGCGAAAACATGGATTTGTCTCTCCTGCCGCGCACACACTTCCGATAGCTTGCAAAGGCCTAAAAAACACAAGCAGCCTGTGAGTTATTATGGGAGAGACTGTTTTCATCAAGTTTGAAGCCATAGTTTTGGCGCGGCAGCCGTTTCTTTCATTTTGGGGCCTATGTGTTTTTCGACCTTGAAATCGCAAAAAATGCGCGAAAACATGGATTTGTCTCTCCTGCCGCGCACACACTTCCGATAGCTTGCAAAGGCCTAAAAAACACAAGCAGCCCGTGAGTTAATATGGGAGAGACTGTTTTCATCAAGTTTGAAGCCATAGTTTTGGCGCGCCAGCCGTTTCTTTCATTTTGGGGCCTATGTGTTTTTCGACCTTGAAATCGCAAAAAAGGCGCGAAAACATGGATTTGTCTCTCCTGCCGCGCACACACTTCCGATAGCTTGCAAAGGCCTAAAAAACACAAGCAGCCCGTGAGTTATTATGGGAGAGACTGTTTTCATCAAGTTTGAAGCCATAGTTTTGGCGCGCCAGACGTTTCTTTCATTTTGGGGCCTATGTGTTTTTCGACCTTGAAATCGCAAAAAAGGCGCGAAAACATGGATTTGTCTCTCCTGCCGCGCACACACTTCCGATAGCTTGCAAAGGCCTAAAAAACACAAGCGGCCCTTGAGTTATTGTGGGAGAGAGTGTTTTCATCAAGTTTGAAGCCTCAGTTTTGGCTGGACAGCCGTTTCTTTATTTTTGGGGTCTGTGTGATTTTCGACCTGGAAATGGCAAAACAGGCGCGAAAACATAGATTTGTCTCTCCTGCTGCGCACACACTTCCGATAGCTTGCGAAGGCCTAAAAAACACAATCAGCCCGTGAGTTAATATGGGAGAGACTGTTTTCATCAAGTTTGAAGCCATAGTTTTGGCGCGGCAGCCGTTTCTTTCATTTTGGGGCCTATGTGTTTTTCGACCTTGAAATCGCAAAAAATGCGCGAAAACATGGATTTGGCTCTCCTGCCGCGCACACACTTCCGATAGCTTGCGAAGGCCTAAAAAACACAAGCGGCCATTGAGTTATTGTGGGAGAGACTGTTTTCATCAAGTTTGAAGCCTCAGTTTTGGCTGGACAGCCGTTTCTTTATTTTTGGGGTCTGTGTGTTTTTCGACCTTGAAATCGCAAAAAAGGCGCGAAAACATGGATTTGTCTCTCCTGCCGCGCACACACTTCCGATAGCTTGCAAAGGCCTAAAAAACACAAGCAGCCTGTGAGTTATTATGGGAGAGACTGTTTTCATCAAGTTTGAAGCCATAGTTTTGGCGCGGCAGCCGTTTCTTTCATTTTGGGGCCTATGTGTTTTTCGACCTTGAAATCGCAAAAAATGCGCGAAAAAATGGATTTGTCTCTCCTGCCGCGCACACACTTCCGATAGCTTGCGAAGGCCTAAAAAACACAAGCGGCCCTTGAGTTATTGTGGGAGAGACTGTTTTCATCAAGTTTGAAGCCTCAGTTTTGGCTGGACAGCCGTTTCTTTATTTTTGGAGTCTGTGTGTTTTTCGACCTGGAAATCGCAAAAAAGGCGCGAAAACATGGATTTGTCTCTCCTGCCGCGCACACACTTCCGATAGCTTGCAAAGGCCTAAAAAACACAAGCAGCCCGTGAGTTATTATGGGAGAGACTGTTTTCATCAAGTTTGAAGCCATAGTTTTGGCGCGCCAGCCGTTTCTTTCATTTTGGGGCCTATGTGTTTTTCGACCTTGAAATCGCAAAAAAGGCGCGAAAACATGGATTTGTCTCTCCTGCCGCGCACACACTTCCGATAGCTTGCGAAGGCCTAAAAAACACAAGCGGCCCTTGAGTTATTATGGGAGAGACTGTTTTCATCAAGTTTGAAGCCATAGTTTTGGCGCGCCAGCCGTTTCTTTCATTTTGGGGCCTATGTGTTTTTCGACCTTGAAATCGCAAAAAAGGCGCGAAAACATGGATTTGTCTCTCCTGCCGCGCACACACTTCCGATAGCTTGCAAAGGCCTAAAAAACACAAGCAGCCCGTGAGTTATTATGGGAGAGACTGTTTTCATCAAGTTTGAAGCCATAGTTTTGGCGCGCCAGCCGTTTCTTTCATTTTGGGGCCTATGTGTTTTTCGACCTTGAAATCGCAAAAAAGGCGCGAAAACATGGATTTGTCTCTCCTGCCGCGCACACACTTCCGATAGCTTGCAAAGGCCTAAAAAACACAAGCGGCCCTTGAGTTATTATGGGAGAGACTGTTTTCATCAAGTTTGAAGCCATAGTTTTGGCGCGCCAGCCGTTTCTTTCATTTTGGGGCCTATGTGTTTTTCGACCTTGAAATCGCAAAAAAGGCGCGAAAACATGGATTTGTCTCTCCTGCCGCGCACACACTTCCGATAGCTTGCAAAGGCCTAAAAAACACAAGCAGCCCGTGAGTTATTATGGGAGAGACTGTTTTCATCAAGTTTGAAGCCATAGTTTTGGCGCGCCAGCCGTTTCTTTCATTTTGGGGCCTATGTGTTTTTCGACCTTGAAATCGCAAAAAAGGCGCGAAAACATGGATTTGTCTCTCCTGCCGCGCACACACTTCCGATAGCTTGCAAAGGCCTAAAAAACACAAGCGGCCCTTGAGTTATTGTGGGAGAGAGTGTTTTCATCAAGTTTGAAGCCTCAGTTTTGGCTGGACAGCCGTTTCTTTATTTTTGGGGTCTGTGTGTTTTTCGACCTGGAAATGGCAAAACAGGCGCGAAAACATAGATTTGTCTCTCCTGCTGCGCACACACTTCCGATAGCTTGCGAAGGCCTAAAAAACACAATCAGCCCGTGAGTTAATATGGGAGAGACTGTTTTCATCAAGTTTGAAGCCATAGTTTTGGCGCGGCAGCCGTTTCTTTCATTTTGGGGCCTATGTGTTTTTCGACCTTGAAATCGCAAAAAATGCGCGAAAACATGGATTTGGCTCTCCTGCCACGCACACACTTCCGATAGCTTGCGAAGGCCTAAAAAACACAAGCGGCCATTGAGTTATTGTGGGAGAGACTGTTTTCATCAAGTTTGAAGCCTCAGTTTTGGCTGGACAGCCGTTTCTTTATTTTTGGGGTCTGTGTGTTTTTCGACCTGGAAATCGCAAAAAAGGCGCGAAAACATGGATTTGTCTCTCCTGCCGCGCACACACTTCCGATAGCTTGCAAAGGCCTAAAAAACACAAGCGGCCCGTGAGTTATTATGGGAGAGACTGTTTTCATCAAGTTTGAAGCCATAGTTTTGGCGCGCCAGCCGTTTCTTTCATTTTGGGGCCTATGTGTTTTTCGACCTTGAAATCGCAAAAAAGGCGCGAAAACATGGATTTGTCTCTCCTGCCGCGCACACACTTCCGATAGCTTGCAAAGGCCTAAAAAACACAAGCAGCCTGTGAGTTATTATGGGAGAGACTGTTTTCATCAAGTTTGAAGCCATAGTTTTGGCGCGGCAGCCGTTTCTTTCATTTTGGGGCCTATGTGTTTTTCGACCTTGAAATCGCAAAAAAGGCGCGAAAACATGGATTTGTCTCTCCTGCCGCGCACACACTTCCGATAGCTTGCAAAGGCCTAAAAAACACAAGCAGCCCGTGAGTTATTATGGGAGAGACTGTTTTCATCAAGTTTGAAGCCATAGTTTTGGCGCGCCAGCCGTTTCTTTCATTTTGGGGCCTATGTGTTTTTCGACCTTGAAATCGCAAAAAAGGCGCGAAAACATGGATTTGTCTCTCCTGCCGCGCACACACTTCCGATAGCTTGCAAAGGCCTAAAAAACACAAGCAGCCTGTGAGTTATTATGGGAGAGACTGTTTTCATCAAGTTTGAAGCCATAGTTTTGGCGCGGCAGCCGTTTCTTTCATTTTGGGGCCTATGTGTTTTTCGACCTTGAAATCGCAAAAAAGGCGCGAAAACATGGATTTGTCTCTCCTGCCGCGCACACACTTCCGATAGCTTGCAAAGGCCTAAAAAACACAAGCAGCCTGTGAGTTATTATGGGAGAGACTGTTTTCATCAAGTTTGAAGCCATAGTTTTGGCGCGGCAGCCGTTTCTTTCATTTTGGGGCCTATGTGTTTTTCGACCTTGAAATCGCAAAAAATGCGCGAAAAAATGGATTTGTCTCTCCTGCCGCGCACACACTTCCGATAGCTTGCGAAGGCCTAAAAAACACAAGCGGCCCTTGAGTTATTGTGGGAGAGACTGTTTTCATCAAGTTTGAAGCCTCAGTTTTGGCTGGACAGCCGTTTCTTTATTTTTGGGGTCTGTGTGTTTTTCGACCTGGAAATCGCAAAAAAGGCGCGAAAACATGGATTTGTCTCTCCTGCCGCGCACACACTTCCGATAGCTTTCAAAGGCCTAAAAAACACAAGCAGCCCGTGAGTTATTATGGGAGAGACTGTTTTCATCAAGTTTGAAGCCATAGTTTTGGCGCGCCAGCCGTTTCTTTCATTTTGGGGCCTATGTGTTTTTCGACCTTGAAATCGCAAAAAAGGCGCGAAAACATGGATTTGTCTCTCCTGCCGCGCACACACTTCCGATAGCTTGCGAAGGCCTAAAAAACACAAGCGGCCCTTGAGTTATTATGGGAGAGACTGTTTTCATCAAGTTTGAAGCCATAGTTTTGGCGCGCCAGCCGTTTCTTTCATTTTGGGGCCTATGTGTTTTTCGACCTTGAAATCGCAAAAAAGGCGCGAAAACATGGATTTGTCTCTCCTGCCGCGCACACACTTCCGATAGCTTGCAAAGGCCTAAAAAACACAAGCAGCCCGTGAGTTATTATGGGAGAGACTGTTTTCATCAAGTTTGAAGCCATAGTTTTGGCGCGCCAGCCGTTTCTTTCATTTTGGGGCCTATGTGTTTTTCGACCTTGAAATCGCAAAAAAGGCGCGAAAACATGGATTTGTCTCTCCTGCCGCGCACACACTTCCGATAGCTTGCAAAGGCCTAAAAAACACAAGCGGCCCTTGAGTTATTATGGGAGAGACTGTTTTCATCAAGTTTGAAGCCATAGTTTTGGCGCGCCAGCCGTTTCTTTCATTTTGGGGCCTATGTGTTTTTCGACCTTGAAATCGCAAAAAAGGCGCGAAAACATGGATTTGTCTCTCCTGCCGCGCACACACTTCCGATAGCTTGCAAAGGCCTAAAAAACACAAGCGGCCCTTGAGTTATTGTGGGAGAGAGTGTTTTCATCAAGTTTGAAGCCTCAGTTTTGGCTGGACAGCCGTTTCTTTATTTTTGGGGTCTGTGTGTTTTTCGACCTGGAAATGGCAAAACAGGCGCGAAAACATAGATTTGTCTCTCCTGCTGCGCACACACTTCCGATAGCTTGCGAAGGCCTAAAAAACACAATCAGCCCGTGAGTTAATATGGGAGAGACTGTTTTCATCAAGTTTGAAGCCATAGTTTTGGCGCGGCAGCCGTTTCTTTCATTTTGGGGCCTATGTGTTTTTCGACCTTGAAATCGCAAAAAATGCGCGAAAACATGGATTTGGCTCTCCTGCCACGCACACACTTCCGATAGCTTGCGAAGGCCTAAAAAACACAAGCGGCCATTGAGTTATTGTGGGAGAGACTGTTTTCATCAAGTTTGAAGCCATAGTTTTGGCGCGCCAGCCGTTTCTTTCATTTTGGGGCCTATGTGTTTTTCGACCTTGAAATCGCAAAAAAGGCGCGAAAACATGGATTTGTCTCTCCTGCCGCGCACACACTTCCGATAGCTTGCAAAGGCCTAAAAAACACAAGCAGCCTGTGAGTTATTATGGGAGAGACTGTTTTCATCAAGTTTGAAGCCATAGTTTTGGCGCGGCAGCCGTTTCTTTCATTTTGGGGCCTATGTGTTTTTCGACCTTGAAATCGCAAAAAATGCGCGAAAACATGGATTTGTCTCTCCTGCCGCGCACACACTTCCGATAGCTTGCAAAGGCCTAAAAAACACAAGCAGCCTGTGAGTTATTATGGGAGAGACTGTTTTCATCAAGTTTGAAGCCATAGTTTTGGCGCGGCAGCCGTTTCTTTCATTTTGGGGCCTATGTGTTTTTCGACCTTGAAATCGCAAAAAATGCGCGAAAACATGGATTTGTCTCTCCTGCCGCGCACACACTTCCGATAGCTTGCAAAGGCCTAAAAAACACAAGCAGCCCGTGAGTTATTATGGGAGAGACTGTTTTCATCAAGTTTGAAGCCATAGTTTTGGCGCGCCAGCCGTTTCTTTCATTTTGGGGCCTATGTGTTTTTCGACCTTGAAATCGCAAAAAAGGCGCGAAAACATGGATTTGTCTCTCCTGCCGCGCACACACTTCCGATAGCTTGCAAAGGCCTAAAAAACACAAGCAGCCCGTGAGTTATTATGGGAGAGACTGTTTTCATCAAGTTTGAAGCCATAGTTTTGGCGCGCCAGCCGTTTCTTTCATTTTGGGGCCTATGTGTTTTTCGACCTTGAAATCGCAAAAAATGCGCGAAAACATGGATTTGGCTCTCCTGCCACGCACACACTTCCGATAGCTTGCGAAGGCCTAAAAAACACAAGCGGCCATTGAGTTATTGTGGGAGAGACTGTTTTCATCAAGTTTGAAGCCTCAGTTTTGGCTGGACAGCCGTTTCTTTATTTTTGGGGTCTGTGTGTTTTTCGACCTGGAAATCGCAAAAAAGGCGCGAAAACATGGATTTGTCTCTCCTGCCGCGCACACACTTCCGATAGCTTGCAAAGGCCTAAAAAACACAAGCAGCCCGTGAGTTATTATGGGAGAGACTGTTTTCATCAAGTTTGAAGCCATAGTTTTGGCGCGCCAGCCGTTTCTTTCATTTTGGGGCCTATGTGTTTTTCGACCTTGAAATCGCAAAAAAGGCGCGAAAACATGGATTTGTCTCTCCTGCCGCGCACACACTTCCGATAGCTTGCAAAGGCCTAAAAAACACAAGCGGCCCTTGAGTTATTGTGGGAGAGAGTGTTTTCATCAAGTTTGAAGCCTCAGTTTTGGCTGGACAGCCGTTTCTTTATTTTTGGGGTCTGTGTGTTTTTCGACCTGGAAATCGCAAAAAAGGCGCGAAAACATGGATTTGTCTCTCCTGCCGCGCACACACTTCCGATAGCTTGCAAAGGCCTAAAAAACACAAGCAGCCCGTGAGTTATTATGGGAGAGACTGTTTTCATCAAGTTTGAAGCCATAGTTTTGGCGCGCCAGCCGTTTCTTTCATTTTGGGGCCTATGTGTTTTTCGACCTTGAAATCGCAAAAAAGGCGCGAAAACATGGATTTGTCTCTCCTGCCGCGCACACACTTCCGATAGCTTGCAAAGGCCTAAAAAACACAAGCAGCCTGTGAGTTATTATGGGAGAGACTGTTTTCATCAAGTTTGAAGCCATAGTTTTGGCGCGGCAGCCGTTTCTTTCATTTTGGGGCCTATGTGTTTTTCGACCTTGAAATCGCAAAAAATGCGCGAAAACATGGATTTGTCTCTCCTGCCGCGCACACACTTCCGATAGCTTGCGAAGGCCTAAAAAACACAAGCGGCCCTTGAGTTATTATGGGAGAGACTGTTTTCATCAAGTTTGAAGCCATAGTTTTGGCGCGCCAGCCGTTTCTTTCATTTTGGGGCCTATGTGTTTTTCGACCTTGAAATCGCAAAAAAGGCGCGAAAACATGGATTTGTCTCTCCTGCCGCGCACACACTTCCGATAGCTTGCAAAGGCCTAAAAAACACAAGCAGCCCGTGAGTTATTATGGGAGAGACTGTTTTCATCAAGTTTGAAGCCATAGTTTTGGCGCGGCAGCCGTTTCTTTCATTTTGGGGCCTATGTGTTTTTCGACCTTGAAATCGCAAAAAATGCGCGAAAACATGGATTTGTCTCTCCTGCCGCGCACACACTTCCGATAGCTTGCGAAGGCCTAAAAAACACAAGCGGCCCTTGAGTTATTATGGGAGAGACTGTTTTCATCAAGTTTGAAGCCATAGTTTTGGCGCGCCAGCCGTTTCTTTCATTTTGGGGCCTATGTGTTTTTCGACCTTGAAATCGCAAAAAAGGCGCGAAAACATGGATTTGTCTCTCCTGCCGCGCACACACTTCCGATAGCTTGCAAAGGCCTAAAAAACACAAGCAGCCCGTGAGTTATTATGGGAGAGACTGTTTTCATCAAGTTTGAAGCCATAGTTTTGGCGCGCCAGCCGTTTCTTTCATTTTGGGGCCTATGTGTTTTTCGACCTTGAAATCGCAAAAAATGCGCGAAAACATGGATTTGGCTCTCCTGCCACGCACACACTTCCGATAGCTTGCGAAGGCCTAAAAAACACAAGCGGCCATTGAGTTATTGTGGGAGAGACTGTTTTCATCAAGTTTGAAGCCTCAGTTTTGGCTGGACAGCCGTTTCTTTATTTTTGGGGTCTGTGTGTTTTTCGACCTGGAAATCGCAAAAAAGGCGCGAAAACATGGATTTGTCTCTCCTGCCGCGCACACACTTCCGATAGCTTGCAAAGGCCTAAAAAACACAAGCAGCCCGTGAGTTATTATGGGAGAGACTGTTTTCATCAAGTTTGAAGCCATAGTTTTGGCGCGCCAGCCGTTTCTTTCATTTTGGGGCCTATGTGTTTTTCGACCTTGAAATCGCAAAAAAGGCGCGAAAACATGGATTTGTCTCTCCTGCCGCGCACACACTTCCGATAGCTTGCAAAGGCCTAAAAAACACAAGCGGCCCTTGAGTTATTGTGGGAGAGAGTGTTTTCATCAAGTTTGAAGCCTCAGTTTTGGCTGGACAGCCGTTTCTTTATTTTTGGGGTCTGTGTGTTTTTCGACCTGGAAATGGCAAAACAGGCGCGAAAACATAGATTTGTCTCTCCTGCTGCGCACACACTTCCGATAGCTTGCGAAGGCCTAAAAAACACAATCAGCCCGTGAGTTAATATGGGAGAGACTGTTTTCATCAAGTTTGAAGCCATAGTTTTGGCGCGGCAGCCGTTTCTTTCATTTTGGGGCCTATGTCTTTTTCGACCTTGAAATCGCAAAAAATGCGCGAAAACATGGATTTGTCTCTCCTGCCGCGCACACACTTCCGATAGCTTGCGAAGGCCTAAAAAACACAAGCGGCCCTTGAGTTATTATGGGAGAGACTGTTTTCATCAAGTTTGAAGCCATAGTTTTGGCGCGCCAGCCGTTTCTTTCATTTTGGGGCCTATGTGTTTTTCGACCTTGAAATCGCAAAAAAGGCGCGAAAACATGGATTTGTCTCTCCTGCCGCGCACACACTTCCGATAGCTTGCAAAGGCCTAAAAAACACAAGCAGCCCGTGAGTTATTATGGGAGAGACTGTTTTCATCAAGTTTGAAGCCATAGTTTTGGCGCGCCAGCCGTTTCTTTCATTTTGGGGCCTATGTGTTTTTCGACCTTGAAATCGCAAAAAAGGCGCGAAAACATGGATTTGTCTCTCCTGCCGCGCACACACTTCCGATAGCTTGCAAAGGCCTAAAAAACACAAGCAGCCCGTGAGTTATTATGGGAGAGACTGTTTTCATCAAGTTTGAAGCCATAGTTTTGGCGCGCCAGCCGTTTCTTTCATTTTGGGGCCTATGTGTTTTTCGACCTTGAAATCGCAAAAAAGGCGCGAAAACATGGATTTGTCTCTCCTGCCGCGCACACACTTCCGATAGCTTGCAAAGGCCTAAAAAACACAAGCAGCCCGTGAGTTATTATGGGAGAGACTGTTTTCATCAAGTTTGAAGCCATAGTTTTGGCGCGCCAGCCGTTTCTTTCATTTTGGGGCCTATGTGTTTTTCGACCTTGAAATCGCAAAAAATGCGCGAAAACATGGATTTGGCTCTCCTGCCACGCACACACTTCCGATAGCTTGCGAAGGCCTAAAAAACACAAGCGGCCATTGAGTTATTGTGGGAGAGACTGTTTTCATCAAGTTTGAAGCCTCAGTTTTGGCTGGACAGCCGTTTCTTTATTTTTGGGGTCTGTGTGTTTTTCGACCTGGAAATCGCAAAAAAGGCGCGAAAACATGGATTTGTCTCTCCTGCCGCGCACACACTTCCGATAGCTTGCAAAGGCCTAAAAAACACAAGCAGCCCGTGAGTTATTATGGGAGAGACTGTTTTCATCAAGTTTGAAGCCATAGTTTTGGCGCGCCAGCCGTTTCTTTCATTTTGGGGCCTATGTGTTTTTCGACCTTGAAATCGCAAAAAAGGCGCGAAAACATGGATTTGTCTCTCCTGCCGCGCACACACTTCCGATAGCTTGCAAAGGCCTAAAAAACACAAGCGGCCCTTGAGTTATTGTGGGAGAGAGTGTTTTCATCAAGTTTGAAGCCTCAGTTTTGGCTGGACAGCCGTTTCTTTATTTTTGGGGTCTGTGTGTTTTTCGACCTGGAAATGGCAAAACAGGCGCGAAAACATAGATTTGTCTCTCCTGCTGCGCACACACTTCCGATAGCTTGCGAAGGCCTAAAAAACACAATCAGCCCGTGAGTTAATATGGGAGAGACTGTTTTCATCAAGTTTGAAGCCATAGTTTTGGCGCGGCAGCCGTTTCTTTCATTTTGGGGCCTATGTGTTTTTCGACCTTGAAATCGCAAAAAATGAGCGAAAACATGGATTTGGCTCTCCTGCCACGCACACACTTCCGATAGCTTGCGAAGGCCTAAAAAACACAAGCGGCCATTGAGTTATTGTGGGAGAGACTGTTTTCATCAAGTTTGAAGCCTCAGTTTTGGCTGGACAGCCGTTTCTTTATTTTTGGGGTCTGT
Source organism: Argentina silus (assembly GCF_951799395.1). NCBI lineage: Eukaryota > Metazoa > Chordata > Actinopteri > Argentiniformes > Argentinidae > Argentina > Argentina silus. Next base: position 307,240 of record NW_028152291.1, on the reverse strand, counting down.
GTGTTTTTCGACCTGGAAATCGCAAAAAAGGCGCGAAAACATGGATTTGTCTCTCCTGCCGCGCACACACTTCCGATAGCTTGCAAAGGCCTAAAAAACACAAGCAGCCCGTGAGTTATTATGGGAGAGACTGTTTTCATCAAGTTTGAAGCCATAGTTTTGGCGCGCCAGCCGTTTCTTTCATTTTGGGGCCTATGTGTTTTTCGACCTTGAAATCGCAAAAAAGGCGCGAAAACATGGATTTGTCTCTCCTGCCGCGCACACACTTCCGATAGCTTGCAAAGGCCTAAAAAACACAAGCAGCCTGTGAGTTATTATGGGAGAGACTGTTTTCATCAAGTTTGAAGCCATAGTTTTGGCGCGGCAGCCGTTTCTTTCATTTTGGGGCCTATGTGTTTTTAGACCTTGAAATCGCAAAAAATGCGCGAAAACATGGATTTGTCTCTCCTGCCGCGCACACACTTCCGATAGCTTGCGAAGGCCTAAAAAACACAAGCGGCCCTTGAGTTATTATGGGAGAGACTGTTTTCATCAAGTTTGAAGCCATAGTTTTGGCGCGCCAGCCGTTTCTTTCATTTTGGGGCCTATGTGTTTTTCGACCTTGAAATCGCAAAAAAGGCGCGAAAACATGGATTTGTCTCTCCTGCCGCGCACACACTTCCGATAGCTTGCAAAGGCCTAAAAAACACAAGCAGCCCGTGAGTTATTATGGGAGAGACTGTTTTCATCAAGTTTGAAGCCATAGTTTTGGCGCGGCAGCCGTTTCTTTCATTTTGGGGCCTATGTGTTTTTCGACCTTGAAATCGCAAAAAATGCGCGAAAACATGGATTTGTCTCTCCTGCCGCGCACACACTTCCGATAGCTTGCGAAGGCCTAAAAAACACAAGCGGCCCTTGAGTTATTATGGGAGAGACTGTTTTCATCAAGTTTGAAGCCATAGTTTTGGCGCGCCAGCCGTTTCTTTCATTTTGGGGCCTATGTGTTTTTCGACCTTGAAATCGCAAAAAAGGCGCGAAAACATGGATTTGTCTCTCCTGCCGCGCACACACTTCCGATAGCTTGCAAAGGCCTAAAAAACACAAGCAGCCCGTGAGTTATTATGGGAGAGACTGTTTTCATCAAGTTTGAAGCCATAGTTTTGGCGCGCCAGCCGTTTCTTTCATTTTGGGGCCTATGTGTTTTTCGACCTTGAAATCGCAAAAAAGGCGCGAAAACATGGATTTGTCTCTCCTGCCGCGCACACACTTCCGATAGCTTGCAAAGGCCTAAAAAACACAAGCAGCCCGTGAGTTATTATGGGAGAGACTGTTTTCATCAAGTTTGAAGCCATAGTTTTGGCGCGCCAGCCGTTTCTTTCATTTTGGGGCCTATGTGTTTTTCGACCTTGAAATCGCAAAAAATGCGCGAAAACATGGATTTGGCTCTCCTGCCACGCACACACTTCCGATAGCTTGCGAAGGCCTAAAAAACACAAGCGGCCATTGAGTTATTGTGGGAGAGACTGTTTTCATCAAGTTTGAAGCCTCAGTTTTGGCTGGACAGCCGTTTCTTTATTTTTGGGGTCTGTGTGTTTTTCGACCTGGAAATCGCAAAAAAGGCGCGAAAACATGGATTTGTCTCTCCTGCCGCGCACACACTTCCGATAGCTTGCAAAGGCCTAAAAAACACAAGCAGCCCGTGAGTTAATATGGGAGAGACTGTTTTCATCAAGTTTGAAGCCATAGTTTTGGCGCGCCAGCCGTTTCTTTCATTTTGGGGCCTATGTGTTTTTCGACCTTGAAATCGCAAAAAAGGCGCGAAAACATGGATTTGTCTCTCCTGCCGCGCACACACTTCCGATAGCTTGCAAAGGCCTAAAAAACACAAGCAGCCTGTGAGTTATTATGGGAGAGACTGTTTTCATCAAGTTTGAAGCCATAGTTTTGGCGCGGCAGCCGTTTCTTTCATTTTGGGGCCTATGTCTTTTTCGACCTTGAAATCGCAAAAAATGCGCGAAAAAATGGATTTGTCTCTCCTGCCGCGCACACACTTCCGATAGCTTGCGAAGGCCTAAAAAACACAAGCGGCCCTTGAGTTATTGTGGGAGAGATTGTTTTCATCAAGTTTGAAGCCTCAGTTTTGGCTGGACAGCCGTTTCTTTATTTTTGGGGTCTGTGTGTTTTTCGACCTGGAAATCGCAAAAAAGGCGCGAAAACATGGATTTGTCTCTCCTGCCGCGCACACACTTCCGATAGCTTGCAAAGGCCTAAAAAACACAAGCAGCCCGTGAGTTATTATGGGAGAGACTGTTTTCATCAAGTTTGAAGCCATAGTTTTGGCGCGCCAGCCGTTTCTTTCATTTTGGGGCCTATGTGTTTTTCGACCTTGAAATCGCAAAAAAGGCGCGAAAACATGGATTTGTCTCTCCTGCCGCGCACACACTTCCGATAGCTTGCAAAGGCCTAAAAAACACAAGCAGCCTGTGAGTTATTATGGGAGAGACTGTTTTCATCAAGTTTGAAGCCATAGTTTTGGCGCGCCAGCCGTTTCTTTCATTTTGGGGCCTATGTGTTTTTCGACCTTGAAATCGCAAAAAAGGCGCGAAAACATGGATTTGTCTCTCCTGCCGCGCACACACTTCCGATAGCTTGCAAAGGCCTAAAAAACACAAGCAGCCCGTGAGTTATTATGGGAGAGACTGTTTTCATCAAGTTTGAAGCCATAGTTTTGGCGCGCCAGCCGTTTCTTTCATTTTGGGGCCTATGTGTTTTTCGACCTTGAAATCGCAAAAAAGGCGCGAAAACATGGATTTGTCTCTCCTGCCGCGCACACAATTCCGATAGCTTGCAAAGGCCTAAAAAACACAAGCGGCCCTTGAGTTATTGTGGGAGAGAGTGTTTTCATCAAGTTTGAAGCCTCAGTTTTGGCTGGACAGCCGTTTCTTTATTTTTGGGGTCTGTGTGTTTTTCGACCTGGAAATGGCAAAACAGGCGCGAAAACATAGATTTGTCTCTCCTGCTGCGCACACACTTCCGATAGCTTGCGAAGGCCTAAAAAACACAATCAGCCCGTGAGTTAATATGGGAGAGACTGTTTTCATCAAGTTTGAAGCCATAGTTTTGGCGCGGCAGCCGTTTCTTTCATTTTGGGGCCTATGTGTTTTTCGACCTTGAAATCGCAAAAAATGCGCGAAAACATGGATTTGGCTCTCCTGCCGCGCACACACTTCCGATAGCTTGCGAAGGCCTAAAAAACACAAGCGGCCCTTGAGTTATTGTGGGAGAGATTGTTTTCATCAAGTTTGAAGCCTCAGTTTTGGCTGGACAGCCGTTTCTTTATTTTTGGGGTCTGTGTGTTTTTCGACCTGGAAATCGCAAAAAAGGCGCGAAAACATGGATTTGTCTCTCCTGCCGCGCACACACTTCCGATAGCTTGCAAAGGCCTAAAAAACACAAGCAGCCCGTGAGTTATTATGGGAGAGACTGTTTTCATCAAGTTTGAAGCCATAGTTTTGGCGCGCCAGCCGTTTCTTTCATTTTGGGGCCTATGTGTTTTTCGACCTTGAAATCGCAAAAAAGGCGCGAAAACATGGATTTGTCTCTCCTGCCGCGCACACACTTCCGATAGCTTGCAAAGGCCTAAAAAACACAAGCAGCCTGTGAGTTATTATGGGAGAGACTGTTTTCATCAAGTTTGAAGCCATAGTTTTGGCGCGGCAGCCGTTTCTTTCATTTTGGGGCCTATGTGTTTTTCGACCTTGAAATCGCAAAAAATGCGCGAAAACATGGATTTGTCTCTCCTGCCGCGCACACACTTCCGATAGCTTGCAAAGGCCTAAAAAACACAAGCAGCCCGTGAGTTATTATGGGAGAGACTGTTTTCATCAAGTTTGAAGCCATAGTTTTGGCGCGCCAGCCGTTTCTTTCATTTTGGGGCCTATGTGTTTTTCGACCTTGAAATCGCAAAAAAGGCGCGAAAACATGGATTTGTCTCTCCTGCCGCGCACACACTTCCGATAGCTTGCAAAGGCCTAAAAAACACAAGCGGCCCTTGAGTTATTGTGGGAGAGAGTGTTTTCATCAAGTTTGAAGCCTCAGTTTTGGCTGGACAGCCGTTTCTTTATTTTTGGGGTCTGTGTGTTTTTCGACCTGGAAATGGCAAAACAGGCGCGAAAACATAGATTTGTCTCTCCTGCTGCGCACACACTTCCGATAGCTTGCGAAGGCCTAAAAAACACAATCAGCCCGTGAGTTAATATGGGAGAGACTGTTTTCATCAAGTTTGAAGCCATAGTTTTGGCGCGGCAGCCGTTTCTTTCATTTTGGGGCCTATGTGTTTTTCGACCTTGAAATCGCAAAAAATGCGCGAAAACATGGATTTGGCTCTCCTGCCGCGCACACACTTCCGATAGCTTGCGAAGGCCTAAAAAACACAAGCGGCCATTGAGTTATTGTGGGAGAGACTGTTTTCATCAAGTTTGAAGCCTCAGTTTTGGCTGGACAGCCGTTTCTTTATTTTTGGGGTCTGTGTGTTTTTCGACCTTGAAATCGCAAAAAAGGCGCGAAAACATGGATTTGTCTCTCCTGCCGCGCACACACTTCCGATAGCTTGCAAAGGCCTAAAAAACACAAGCAGCCCGTGAGTTAATATGGGAGAGACTGTTTTCATCAAGTTTGAAGCCATAGTTTTGGCGCGCCAGCCGTTTCTTTCATTTTGGGGCCTATGTGTTTTTCGACCTTGAAATCGCAAAAAAGGCGCGAAAACATGGATTTGTCTCTCCTGCCGCGCACACACTTCCGATAGCTTGCAAAGGCCTAAAAAACACAAGCAGCCCGTGAGTTAATATGGGAGAGACTGTTTTCATCAAGTTTGAAGCCATAGTTTTGGCGCGCCAGCCGTTTCTTTCATTTTGGGGCCTATGTGTTTTTCGACCTTGAAATCGCAAAAAAGGCGCGAAAACATGGATTTGTCTCTCCTGCCGCGCACACACTTCCGATAGCTTGCAAAGGCCTAAAAAACACAAGCAGCCTGTGAGTTATTATGGGAGAGACTGTTTTCATCAAGTTTGAAGCCATAGTTTTGGCGCGGCAGCCGTTTCTTTCATTTTGGGGCCTATGTGTTTTTCGACCTTGAAATCGCAAAAAATGCGCGAAAAAATGGATTTGTCTCTCCTGCCGCGCACACACTTCCGATAGCTTGCGAAGGCCTAAAAAACACAAGCGGCCCTTGAGTTATTGTGGGAGAGACTGTTTTCATCAAGTTTGAAGCCTCAGTTTTGGCTGGACAGCCGTTTCTTTATTTTTGGGGTCTGTGTGTTTTTCGACCTGGAAATCGCAAAAAAGGAGCGAAAACATGGATTTGTCTCTCCTGCCGCGCACACACTTCCGATAGCTTGCAAAGGCCTAAAAAACACAAGCAGCCCGTGAGTTATTATGGGAGAGACTGTTTTCATCAAGTTTGAAGCCATAGTTTTGGCGCGCCAGCCGTTTCTTTCATTTTGGGGCCTATGTGTTTTTCGACCTTGAAATCGCAAAAAAGGCGCGAAAACATGGATTTGTCTCTCCTGCCGCGCACACACTTCCGATAGCTTGCAAAGGCCTAAAAAACACAAGCGGCCCTTGAGTTATTGTGGGAGAAACTGTTTTCATCAAGTTTGAAGCCTCAGTTTTGGCTGGACAGCCGTTGCTTTCATTTTGGGGCCTATGTGTTTTTCGACCTTGAAATCGCAAAAAAGGCGCGAAAACATGGATTTGTCTCTCCTGCCGCGCACACACTTCCGATAGCTTGCAAAGGCCTAAAAAACACAAGCGGCCCTTGAGTTATTGTGGGAGAGAGTGTTTTCATCAAGTTTGAAGCCTCAGTTTTGGCTGGACAGCCGTTTCTTTATTTTTGGGGTCTGTGTGTTTTTCGACCTGGAAATGGCAAAACAGGCGCGAAAACATAGATTTGTCTCTCCTGCTGCGCACACACTTCCGATAGCTTGCGAAGGCCTAAAAAACACAATCAGCCCGTGAGTTAATATGGGAGAGACTGTTTTCATCAAGTTTGAAGCCATAGTTTTGGCGCGGCAGCCGTTTCTTTCATTTTGGGGCCTATGTGTTTTTCGACCTTGAAATCGCAAAAAATGCGCGAAAACATGGATTTGGCTCTCCTGCCGCGCACACACTTCCGATAGCTTGCGAAGGCCTAAAAAACACAAGCGGCCATTGAGTTATTGTGGGAGAGACTGTTTTCATCAAGTTTGAAGCCTCAGTTTTGGCTGGACAGCCGTTTCTTTATTTTTGGGGTCTGTGTGTTTTTCGACCTTGAAATCGCAAAAAAGGCGCGAAAACATGGATTTGTCTCTCCTGCCGCGCACACACTTCCGATAGCTTGCAAAGGCCTAAAAAACACAAGCAGCCCGTGAGTTAATATGGGAGAGACTGTTTTCATCAAGTTTGAAGCCATAGTTTTGGCGCGCCAGCCGTTTCTTTCATTTTGGGGCCTATGTGTTTTTCGACCTTGAAATCGCAAAAAAGGCGCGAAAACATGGATTTGTCTCTCCTGCCGCGCACACACTTCCGATAGCTTGCAAAGGCCTAAAAAACACAAGCAGCCTGTGAGTTATTATGGGAGAGACTGTTTTCATCAAGTTTGAAGCCATAGTTTTGGCGCGGCAGCCGTTTCTTTCATTTTGGGGCCTATGTGTTTTTCGACCTTGAAATCGCAAAAAATGCGCGAAAAAATGGATTTGTCTCTCCTGCCGCGCACACACTTCCGATAGCTTGCGAAGGCCTAAAAAACACAAGCGGCCCTTGAGTTATTGTGGGAGAGACTGTTTTCATCAAGTTTGAAGCCTCAGTTTTGGCTGGACAGCCGTTTCTTTATTTTTGGGGTCTGTGTGTTTTTCGACCTGGAAATCGCAAAAAAGGAGCGAAAACATGGATTTGTCTCTCCTGCCGCGCACACACTTCCGATAGCTTGCAAAGGCCTAAAAAACACAAGCAGCCCGTGAGTTATTATGGGAGAGACTGTTTTCATCAAGTTTGAAGCCATAGTTTTGGCGCGCCAGCCGTTTCTTTCATTTTGGGGCCTATGTGTTTTTCGACCTTGAAATCGCAAAAAAGGCGCGAAAACATGGATTTGTCTCTCCTGCCGCGCACACACTTCCGATAGCTTGCAAAGGCCTAAAAAACACAAGCGGCCCTTGAGTTATTGTGGGAGAGAGTGTTTTCATCAAGTTTGAAGCCTCAGTTTTGGCTGGACAGCCGTTTCTTTATTTTTGGGGTCTGTGTGTTTTTCGACCTGGAAATGGCAAAACAGGCGCGAAAACATAGATTTGTCTCTCCTGCTGCGCACACACTTCCGATAGCTTGCGAAGGCCTAAAAAACACAATCAGCCCGTGAGTTAATATGGGAGAGACTGTTTTCATCAAGTTTGAAGCCATAGTTTTGGCGCGGCAGCCGTTTCTTTCATTTTGGGGCCTATGTGTTTTTCGACCTTGAAATCGCAAAAAATGCGCGAAAACATGGATTTGGCTCTCCTGCCGCGCACACACTTCCGATAGCTTGCGAAGGCCTAAAAAACACAAGCGGCCCTTGAGTTATTGTGGGAGAGACTGTTTTCATCAAGTTTGAAGCCTCAGTTTTGGCTGGACAGCCGTTTCTTTATTTTTGGGGTCTGTGTGTTTTTCGAACTGGAAATCGCAAAAAAGGAGCGAAAACATGGATTTGTCTCTCCTGCCGCGCACACACTTCCGATAGCTTGCAAAGGCCTAAAAAACACAAGCAGCCCGTGAGTTATTATGGGAGAGACTGTTTTCATCAAGTTTGAAGCCATAGTTTTGGCGCGCCAGCCGTTTCTTTATTTTTGGGGTCTGTGTGTTTTTCGACCTTGAAATCGCAAAAAAGGCGCGAAAACATGGATTTGTCTCTCCTGCCGCGCACACACTTCCGATAGCTTGCAAAGGCCTAAAAAACACAAGCGGCCCTTGAGTTATTGTGGGTGAGACTGTTTTCATCAAGTTTGAAGCCTCAGTTTTGGCTGGACAGCCGTTGCTTTCATTTTGGGGCCTATGTGTTTTTCGACCTTGAAATCGCAAAAAAGGCGCGAAAACATGGATTTGTCTCTCCTGCCGCGCACACACTTCCGATAGCTTGCAAAGGCCTAAAAAACACAAGCGGCCCTTGAGTTATTGTGGGTGAGACTGTTTTCATCAAGTTTGAAGCCTCAGTTTTGGCTGGACAGCCGTTGCTTTCATTTTGGGGCCTATGTGTTTTTCGACCTTGAAATCGCAAAAAATTCGCGAAAACATGGATTTGTCTCTCCTGCCGCGCACACACTTCCGATAGCTTGCGAAGGCCTAAAAAACACAAGCGGCCCTTGAGTTATTGTGGGAGAGACTGTTTTCATCAAGTTTGAAGCCATAGTTTTGGCGCGGCAGCCGTTTCTTTCATTTTGGGGCCTATGTGTTTTTCGACCTTGAAATCGCAAAAAATGCGCGAAAACATGGATTTGTCTCTCCTGCCGCGCACACACTTCCGATAGCTTGCGAAGGCCTAAAAAACACAACCGGCCATTGAGTTATTGTGGGAGAGACTGTTTTCATCAAGTTTGAAGCCTCAGTTTTGGCTGGACAGCCGTTTCTTTATTTTTGGGGTCTTTGTGTTTTCCGACCTGGAAATCGCAAAAAAGGCGCGAAAACATGGATTTGTCTCTCCTGCCGCGCACACACTTCCGATAGCTTGCAAAGGCCTAAAAAACACAAGCAGCCTGTGAGTTATTATGGGAGAGACTGTTTTCATCAAGTTTGAAGCCATAGTTTTGGCGCGGCAGCCGTTTCTTTCATTTTGGGGCCTATGTGTTTTTCGACCTTGAAATCGCAAAAAATGCGCGAAAACATGGATTTGTCTCTCCTGCCGCGCACACACTTCCGATAGCTTGCAAAGGCCTAAAAAACACAAGCAGCCCGTGAGTTATTATGGGAGAGACTGTTTTCATCAAGTTTGAAGCCATAGTTTTGGCGCGCCAGCTGTTTCTTTCATTTTGGGGCCTATGTGTTTTTCGACCTTGAAATCGCAAAAAAGGCGCGAAAACATGGATTTGTCTCTCCTGCCGCGCACACACTTCCGATAGCTTGCAAAGGCCTAAAAAACACAAGCGGCCCTTGAGTTATTGTGGGAGAGAGTGTTTTCATCAAGTTTGAAGCCTCAGTTTTGGCTGGACAGCCGTTTCTTTATTTTTGGGGTCTGTGTGTTTTTCGACCTGGAAATGGCAAAACAGGCGCGAAAACATAGATTTGTCTCTCCTGCTGCGCACACACTTCCGATAGCTTGCGAAGGCCTAAAAAACACAATCAGCCCGTGAGTTAATATGGGAGAGACTGTTTTCATCAAGTTTGAAGCCATAGTTTTGGCGCGGCAGCCGTTTCTTTCATTTTGGGGCCTATGTGTTTTTCGACCTTGAAATCGCAAAAAATGCGCGAAAACATGGATTTGGCTCTCCTGCCGCGCACACACTTCCGATAGCTTGCGAAGGCCTAAAAAACACAAGCGGCCATTGAGTTATTGTGGGAGAGACTGTTTTCATCAAGTTTGAAGCCTCAGTTTTGGCTGGACAGCCGTTTCTTTATTTTTGGGGTCTGTGTGTTTTTCGACCTGGAAATCGCAAAAAAGGCGCGAAAACATGGATTTGTCTCTCCTGCCGCGCACACACTTCCGATAGCTTGCAAAGGCCTAAAAAACACAAGCAGCCCGTGAGTTATTATGGGAGAGACTGTTTTCATCAAGTTTGAAGCCATAGTTTTGGCGCGCCAGCCGTTTCTTTCATTTTGGGGCCTATGTGTTTTTCGACCTTGAAATCGCAAAAAAGGCGCGAAAACATGGATTTGTCTCTCCTGCCGCGCACACACTTCCGATAGCTTGCGAAGGCCTAAAAAACACAAGCGGCCCTTGAGTTATTTTGGGAGAGACTGTTTTCATCAAGTTTGAAGCCTCAGTTTTGGCTGGACAGCCGTTTCTTTATTTTTGGGGTCTGTGTGTTTTTCGACCTGGAAATGGCAAAAAAGGCGCGAAAACATAGATTTGTCTCTCCTGCCGCGCACAAACTTCCGATATCTTGCGAAGGCCTAAAAAGCACAAGCAGCCCTTGAGTTATTGTGGGAGAGACTGTTTTCATCAAGTTTGAAGTCATAGTTTTGGCGCAGCAGCCGTTTCTTTCATTTCGGGGCCTTTGTGTTTTTCGACCTGGAAATGGCAAAAAAGGCGCGAAAACATGGATTTGTCTCTCCTGCCGCGCACACACTTCCGATAGCGTGCAAAGGCCTAAAAAACACAAGCAGCCCGTGAGTTATTATGGGAGAGACTGTTTTCATCAAGTTTGAAGCCATAGTTTTGTCGCGCCAGCCGTTTCTTTCATTTTGGGGCCTATGTGTTTTTCGACCTTGAAATCGCAAAAAAGGCGCGAAAACATGGATTTGTTTCTCGTGCCGCGCACACACTTCCGATAGCTTGCAAAGGCCTAAAAAACACAAGCGGCCCTTGAGTTATTGTGGGAGAGACTGTTTTCATCAAGTTTGAAGCCTCAGTTTTGGCTGGACAGCCGTTTCTTTATTTTTGGGGTCTGTGTGTTTTTCGACCTGGAAATGGCAAAACAGGCGCGAAAACATAGATTTGTCTCTCCTGCTGCGCACACACTTCCGATAGCTTGCAAAGGCCTAAAAAACACAAGCAGCCCGTGAGTTATTATGGGAGAGACTGTTTTCATCAAGTTTGAAGCCATAGTTTTGGCGCGGCAGCCGTTTCTTTCATTTTGGGGCCTATGTGTTTTTTTCGACCTTGAAATCGCAAAAAATGCGCGAAAACATGGATTTGTCTCTACTGCCGCGCACACACTTCCGATAGCTTGCGAAGGCCTAAAAAACACAAGCGGCCCTTGAGTTATTTTGGGAGAGACTGTTTTCATCAAGTTTGAAGCCTCAGTTTTGGCTGGACAGCCGTTTCTTTATTTTTGGGGTCTGTGTGTTTTTCGACCTGGAAATGGCAAAAAAGGCGCGAAAACATAGATTTGTCTCTCCTGCCGCGCACACACTTCCGATATCTTGCGAAGGCCTAAAAAGCACAAGCAGCCCTTGAGTTATTGTGGGAGAGACTGTTTTCATCAAGTTTGAAGTCATAGTTTTGGCGCAGCAGCCGTTTCTTTCATTTCGGGGCCTTTGTGTTTTTCGACCTGGAAATGGCAAAAAAGGCGCGAAAACATGGATTTGTCTCTCCTGCCGCGCACACACTTCCGATAGCGTGCAAAGGCCTAAAAAACACAAGCAGCCCGTGAGTTATTATGGGAGAGACTGTTTTCATCAAGTTTGAAGCCATAGTTTTGTCGCGCCAGCCGTTTCTTTCATTTTGGGGCCTATGTGTTTTTCGACCTTGAAATCGCAAAAAAGGCGCGAAAACATGGATTTGTTTCTCCTGCCGCGCACACACTTCCGATAGCTTGCAAAGGCCTAAAAAACACAAGCGGCCCTTGAGTTATTGTGGGAGAGACTGTTTTCATCAAGTTTGAAGCCTCAGTTTTGGCTGGACAGCCGTTTCTTTATTTTTGGGGTCTGTGTGTTTTTCGACCTGGAAATGGCAAAACAGGCGCGAAAACATAGATTTGTCTCTCCTGCTGCGCACACACTTCCGATAGCTTGCAAAGGCCTAAAAAACACAAGCAGCCTGTGAGTTATTATGGGAGAGACTGTTTTCATCAAGTTTGAAGCCATAGTTTTGGCGCGGCAGCCGTTTCTTTCATTTTGGGGCCTATGTGTTTTTCGACCTTGAAATCGCAAAAAATGCGCGAAAACATGGATTTGTTTCTCCTGCCGCGCACACACTTCCGATAGCTTGCGAAGGCCTAAAAAACACAAGCGGCCCTTGAGTTATTGTGGGAGAGACTGTTTTCATCAAGTTTGAAGCCTCAGTTTTGGCTGGACAGCCGTTTCTTTATTTTTGGGGTCTGTGTGTTTTTCGACCTGGAAATCGCAAAAAAGGCGCGAAAACATGGATTTGTCTCTCCTGCCGCGCACACACTTCCGATAGCTTGCAAAGGCCTAAAAAACACAAGCAGTCCGTGAGTTATTATGGGAGAGACTGTTTTCATCAAGTTTGAAGCCATAGTTTTGGCGCGCCAGCCGTTTCTTTCATTTTGGGGCCTATGTGTTTTTCGACCTTGAAATCGCAAAAAAGGCGCGAAAACATGGATTTGTCTCTCCTGCCGCGCACACACTTCCGATAGCTTGCAAAGGCCTAAAAAACACAAGCAGCCCGTGAGTTATTATGGGAGAGACTGTTTTCATCAAGTTTGAAGCCATAGTTTTGTCGCGCCAGCCGTTTCTTTCATTTTGGGGCCTATGTGTTTTTCGACCTTGAAATCGCAAAAAAGGCGCGAAAACATGGATTTGTCTCTCCTGCCGCGCACACACTTCCGATAGCTTGCAAAGGCCTAAAAAACACAAGCGGCCCTTGAGTTATTGTGGGAGAGACTGTTTTCATCAAGTTTGAAGCCATAGTTTTGGCGCGGCAGCCGTTTCTTTCATTTTGGGGCCTATGTGTTTTTCGACCTTGAAATCGCAAAAAATGCGCGAAAACATGGATTTGTCTCTCCTGCCGCGCACACACTTCCGATAGCTTGCGAAGGCCTAAAAAACACAAGCGGCCCTTGAGTTATTGTGGGAGAGACTGTTTTCATCAAGTTTGAAGCCTCAGTTTTGGCTGGACAGCCGTTTCTTTATTTTTGGGGTCTGTGTGTTTTTCGACCTGGAAATGGCAAAACAGGCGCGAAAACATAGATTTGTCTCTCCTGCTGCGCACACACTTCCGATAGCTTGCGAAGGCCTAAAAAACACAATCAGCCCGTGAGTTAATATGGGAGAGACTGTTTTCATCAAGTTTGAAGCCTCAGTTTTGGCTGGACAGCCGTTTCTTTATTTTTGGGGTCTGTGTGTTTTTCGACCTGGAAATGGCAAAAAAGGCGCGAAAACATAGATTTGTCTCTCCTGCTGCGCACACACTTCCGATAGCTTGCGAAGGCCTAAAAAACACAATCAGCCCGTGAGTTAATATGGGAGAGACTGTTTTCATCAAGTTTGAAGCCATAGTTTTGGCGCGGCAGCCGTTTCTTTCATTTTGGGGCCTATGTGTTTTTCGACCTTGAAATCGCAAAAAAGGCGCGAAAACATGGATTTGTATCTCCTGCCGCGCACACACTTCTGATAGCTTGCAAAGGCCTAAAAAACACAAGCAGCCCGTGAGTTATTATGGGAGAGACTGTTTTCATCAAGTTTGAAGCCATAGTTTTGGGCCGGCAGCCGTTTCTTTCATTTTGGGGCCTATGTGTTTTTCGACCTTGAAATCGCAAAAAATGCGCGAAAACATGGATTTGTCTCTCCTGCCGCGCACACACTTCCGATAGCTTGCGAAGGCCTAAAAAACACAAGCGTCCCTTGAGTTATTGTGGGAGAGACTGTTTTCATCAAGTTTGAAGCATCAGTTTTGGCTGGACAGCCGTTTCTTTATTTTTGGGGTCTGTGTGTTTTTCGACCTGGAAATGGCAAAACAGGCGCGAAAACATAGATTTGTCTCTCCTGCTGCGCACACACTTCCGATAGCTTGCGAAGGCCTAAAAAACACAATCAGCCCGTGAGTTAATATGGGAGAGACTGTTTTCATCAAGTTTGAAGCCATAGTTTTGGCGCGCCAGCCGTTTCTTTCATTTTGGGGCCTATGTGTTTTTCGACCTTGAAATCGCAAAAAAGGCGCGAAAACATGGATTTGTCTCTCCTGCCGCGCACACACTTCCGATAGCTTGCAAAGGCCTAAAAAACACAAGCAGCCCGTGAGTTATTATGGGAAAGACTGTTTTCATCAGGTTTGAAGCCATAGTTTTGGCGCGCCAGCCGTTTCTTTCATTTTGGGGCCTATGTGTTTTTCGACCTTGAAATCGCAAAAAAGGCGCGAAAACATGGATTTGTCTCTCCTGCCGCGCACAACTTCCGATAGCTTGCAAAGGCCTAAAAAACACAAGCAGCCCGTGAGTTATTATGGGAGAGACTGTTTTCATCAAGTTTCAAGCCATAGTTTTGGCGCCCCAGCCGTTTCTTTCATTTTGGGGCCTATGTGTTTTTCGACCTTGAAATCGCAAAAAAGGCGCGAAAACATGGATTTGTCTCTACTGCCGCGCACACACTTCCGATAGCTTGCGAAGGCCTAAAAAACACAAGCGGCCCTTGAGTTATTTTGGGAGAGACTGTTTTCATCAAGTTTGAAGCCTCAGTTTTGGCTGGACAGCCGTTTCTTTATTTTTGGGGTCTGTGTGTTTTTCGACCTGGAAATGGCAAAAAAGGCGCGAAAACATAGATTTGTCTCTCCTGCTGCGCACACACTTAGGATAGCTTGCGAAGGCCTAAAAAACACAATCAGCCCGTGAGTTAATATGGGAGAGACTGTTTTCATCAAGTTTGAAGCCATAGTTTTGGCGCGGCAGCCGTTTCTTTCATTTTGGGGCCTATGTGTTTTTCGACCTTGAAATCGCAAAAAATGCGCGAATACATGGATTTGTCTCTCCCGCCGCGCACACACTTCCGATAGCTTGCGAAGGCCTAAAAAACACAAGCGTCACTTGAGTTATTGTGGGAGAGACTGTTTTCATCAAGTTTGAAGCCTCAGTTTTGGCTGGACAGCCGTTTCTTTATTTTTGGGGTCTGTGTGTTTTTCGACCTGGAAATGGCAAAACAGGCGCGAAAACATAGATTTGTCTCTCCTGCTGCGCACACACTTCCGATAGCTTGCGAAGGCCTAAAAAACACAATCAGCCCGTGAGTTAATATGGGAGAGACTGTTTTCATCAAGTTTGAAGCCATAGTTTTGGCGCGCCAGCCGTTTCTTTCATTTTGGGGCCTATGTGTTTTTCGACCTTGAAATCGCAAAAAAGGCGCGAAAACATGGATTTGTCTCTCCTGCCGCGCACACACTTCCGATAGCTTGCAAAGGCCTAAAAAACACAAGCAGCCCGTGAGTTATTATGGGAAAGACTGTTTTCATCAAGTTTGAAGCCATAGTTTTGGCGCGCCAGCCGTTTCTTTCATTTTGGGGCCTATGTGTTTTTCGACCTTGAAATCTCAAAAAAGGCGCGAAAACATGGATTTGTCTCTCCTGCCGCGCACAACTTCCGATAGCTTGCAAAGGCCTAAAAAACACAAGCAGCCCGTGAGTTATTATGGGAGAGACTGTTTTCATCAAGTTTCAAGCCATAGTTTTGGCGCCCCAGCCGTTTCTTTCATTTTGGGGCCTATGTGTTTTTCGACCTTGAAATCGCAAAAAAGGCGCGAAAACATGGATTTGTCTCTCCTGCCGCGCACACACTTCCGATAGCTTGCAAAGGCCTAAAAAACACAAGCAGCCCGTGAGTTATTATGGGAGAGACTGTTTTCATCAAGATTGAAGCCATAGTTTTGGCGCGGCAGCCGTTTCTTTCATTTTGGGGCCTATGTGTTTTTCGACCTTGAAATCGCAAAAAATGCGCGAAAACATGGATTTGTCTCTCCTGCCGTGCACACACTTCCGATAGCTTGCAAAGGCCTAAAAAACACAAGCAGGCCGTGAGTTATTATGGGAGAGACTGTTTTCATCAAGTTTGAAGCCATAGTTTTGGTGCGCCACCCGTTTCTTTCATTTTGGGGCCTATGTGTTTTTCGACCTTGAAATCGCAAAAAAGGCGCGAAAACATGGATTTGTCTATCCTGCCGCGCACACATTTCCGATAGCTTGCAAAGGCCTAAAAAACACAAGCAGCCCGTGAGTTATTATGGGAGAGACTGTTTTCATCAAGTTTGAAGCCATAGTTTTGGCGCGGCAGCCGTTTCTTTCATTTTGGGGCCTATGTGTTTTTCGACCTTGAAATCACAAAAAATGCGCGAAAACATGGATTTGTCTCTCCTGCCGCGCACACACTTCCGATAGCTTGCAAAGGCCTAAAAAACACAAGCAGCCCGTGAGTTATTATGGGAGAGACTGTTTTCATCAAGTTTGAAGCCATAGTTTTGGCGCGGCAGCCGTTTCTTTCATTTTGGGGCCTATGTGTTTTTCGACCTTGAAATCGCAAAAAAGGCGAGAAAACATGGATTTGTCTCTCCTGCCGCGCACACACTTCCGATAGCTTGCAAAGGCCTAAAAAACACAAGCAGCCCGTGAGTTATTATGGGAGAGACTGTTTTCATCAAGATTGAAGCCATAGTTTTGGCGCGGCAGCCGTTTCTTTCATTTTGGGGCCTATGTGTTTTTCGACCTTGAAATCGCAAAAAATGCACGAAAACATGGATTTGTCTCTCCTGCCGCGCACACACTTCCGATAGCTTGCGAAGGCCTAAAAAACACAAGCGGCCCTTGAGTTATTGTGGGAGAGACTGTTTTCATCAAGTTTGAAGCCTCAGTTTTGGCTGGACAGCCGTTTCTTTATTTTTGGGTTCTATGTGTTTTTCGACCTGGAAATGGCAAAAAAGGCGCGAAAACATAGATTTGTCTCTCCTGCTGCGCACACACTTCCGATAGCTTGCGAAGGCCTAAAAAACACAATCAGCCCGTGAGTTAATATGGGAGAGACTGTTTTCATCAAGTTTGAAGCCATAGTTTTGGCGCGCCAGCCGTTTCTTTCATTTTGGGGCCTATGTGTTTTTCGACCTTGAAATCGCAAAAAAGGGGCGAAAACATGGATTTGTCTCTCCTGCCGCGCACACACTTCCGATAGTTTGCAAAGGCCTAAAAAACACAAGCAGGCCGTGAGTTATTATGGGAGAGACTGTTTTCATCAAGTTTGAAGCCATAGTTTTGGTGCGCCACCCGTTTCTTTCATTTTGGGGCCTATGTGTTTTTCGACCTTGAAATCGCAAAAAAGGGTCGAAAACATGGATTTGTCTCTCCTGCCGCGCACACACTTCCGATAGCTTGCAAAGGCCTAAAAAACACAAGCAGGCCGTGAGTTATTATGGGAGAGACTGTTTTCATCAAGTTTGAAGCCATAGTTTTGGTGCGCCACCCGTTTCTTTCATTTTGGGGCCTATGTGTTTTTCGACCTAGAAATCGCAAAAAAGGCGCGAAAACATGGATTTGTCTCTCCTGCCGCGCACACATTTCCGATAGCTTGCAAAGGCCTAAAAAACACAAGCAGCCCGTGAGTTATTATGGGAGAGACTGTTTTCATCAAGTTTGAAGCAATAGTTTTGGCGCGGCAGCCGTTTCTTTCATTTTGGGGCCTATGTGTTTTTCGACCTTGAAATCGCAAAAAAGGCGCGAAAACATGGATTTGTCTCTCCTGCCGCGCACACACTTCCAATAGCTTGCAAAGGCCTAAAAAACACAAGCAGCCCGTGAGTTATTATGGGAGAGACTGTTTTCATCAAGTTTGAAGCCATAGTTTTGGCGCGGCAGCCGTTTCTTTCATTTTGGGGCCTATGTGTTTTTCGACCTTGAAATCGCAAAAAATGCGCGAAAACATGGATTTGTCTCTCCTGCCGCGCACACACTTCCGATAGCTTGCAAAGGCCTAAAAAACACAAGCAGCCCGTGAGTTATTATGGGAGAGACTGTTTTCATCAAGTTTGAAGCCATAGTTTTGGCGCGGCAGCCGTTTCTTTCATTTTGGGGCCTATGTGTTTTTCGACCTTGAAATCGCAAAAAATGCGCGAAAACATGGATTTGTCTCTCCTGCCGCGCACACACTTCCGATAGCTTGCAAAGGCCTAAAAAACACAAGCAGCCCGTGAGTTATTATGGGAGAGACTGTTTTCATCAAGTTTGAAGCCATAGTTTTGGCGCGGCAGCCGTTTCTTTGATTTTGGGGCCTATGTGTTTTTCGACCTTGAAATCGCAAAAAAGGCGAGAAAACATGGATTTGTCTCTCCTGCCGCGCACACACTTCCGATAGCTTGCAAAGGCCTAAAAAACACAAGCAGCCCGTGAGGTATTATGGGAGAGACTGTTTTCATCAAGATTGAAGCCATAGTTTTGGCGCGGCAGCCGTTTCTTTCATTTTGGGGCCTATGTGTTTTTCGACCTTGAAATCGCAAAAAATGCACGAAAACATGGATTTGTCTCTCCTGCCGCGCACACACTTCCGATAGCTTGCGAAGGCCTAAAAAACACAAGCGGCCCTTGAGTTATTGTGGGAGAGACTGTTTTCATCAAGTTTGAAGCCTCAGTTTTGGCTGGACAGCCGTTTCTTTATTTTTGGGTTCTATGTGTTTTTCGACCTGGAAATGGCAAAAAAGGCGCAAAAACATTGATTTGTCTCTCCTGCCGCGCACACACTTCCGATAACTTGCAAAGGCCTAAAAAACACAAGCAGCCCGTGAGTTATTATGGGAGAGACTGTTTTCATCAAGTTTGAAGCCATAGTTTTGGCGCGCCAGCCGTTTCTTTCATTTTGGGGCCTATGTGTATTTCGACCTTGAAATCGCAAAAAAGGGGCGAAAACATGGATTTGTCTCTCCTGCCGCGCACACACTTCCGATAGCTTGCAAAGGCCTAAAAAACACAAGCAGGCCGTGAGTTATTATGGGAGAGACTGTTTTCATCAAGTTTGAAGCCATAGTTTTGGCGCGGCAGCCGTTTCTTTGATTTTGGGGCCTATGTGTTTTTCGACCTTGAAATCGCAAAAAATGCACGAAAACATGGATTTGTCTCTCCTGCCGCGCACACACTTCCGATAGCTTGCGAAGGCCTAAAAAACACAAGCGGCCCTTGAGTTATTGTGGGAGAGACTGTTTTCATCAAGTTTGAAGCCTCAGTTTTGGCTGGACAGCCGTTTCTTTATTTTTGGGTTCTATGTGTTTTTCGACCTGGAAATGGCAAAAAAGGCGCAAAAACATTGATTTGTCTCTCCTGCCGCGCACACACTTCCGATAACTTGCAAAGGCCTAAAAAACACAAGCAGCCCGTGAGTTATTATGGGAGAGACTGTTTTCATCAAGTTTGAAGCCATAGTTTTGGCGCGCCAGCCGTTTCTTTCATTTTGGGGCCTATGTGTATTTCGACCTTGAAATCGCAAAAAAGGGGCGAAAACATGGATTTGTCTCTCCTGCCGCGCACACACTTCCGATAGCTTGCAAAGGCCTAAAAAACACAAGCAGGCCGTGAGTTATTATGGGAGAGACTGTTTTCATCAAGTTTGAAGCCATAGTTTTGGTGCGCCACCCGTTTCTTTCATTTTGGGGCCTATGTGTTTTTCGACCTTGAAATCGCAAAAAAGGGGCGAAAACATGGATTTGTCTCTCCTGCCGCGCACACATTTCCGATAGCTTGCAAAGGCCTAAAAAACACAAGCAGCCCGTGAGTTATTATGGGAGAGACTGTTTTCATCAAGTTTGAAGCCATAGTTTTGGCGCGGCAGCCGTTTCTTTCATTTTGGGGCCTATGTGTTTTTCGACCTTGAAATCGCAAAAAAGGCGCGAAAACATGGATTTGTCTCTCCTGCCGCGCACACACTTCCGATAGCTTGCAAAGGCCTAAAAAACACAAGCAGCCCGTGAGTTATTATGGGAGAGACTGTTTTCATCAAGTTTGAAGCCATAGTTTTGGCGCGCCAGCAGTTTCTTTCATTTTGGGGCCTATGTGTTTTTCGACCTTGAAATCGCAAAAAAGGCGCGAAAACATTGATTTGTCTCTCCTGCCGCGCACACACTTCCGATAGCTTGCAAAGGCCTAAAAAACACAAGCGGCCCTTGAGTTATTGTGGGAGAGACTGTTTTCATCAAGTTTGAAGCCTCAGTTTTGGCTGGACAGCCGTTTCTTTATTTTTGGGGTCTGTGTGTTTTTCGACCTGGAAATGGCAAAACAGGCGCGAAAACATAGATTTGTGTCTCCTGCTGTGCACACACTTCCGATAGCTTGCGAAGGCCTAAAAAACACAAGCAGCCCGTGAGTTATTATGGGAGAGACTGTTTTCATCAAGTTTCAAGCCATAGTTTTGGCGCCCCAGCCGTTTCTTTCATTTTGGGGCCTATGTGTTTTTCGACCTTGAAATCGCAAAAAAGGCGCGAAAACATGGATTTGTCTCTCCTGCCGCGCACACACTTCCGATAGCTTGCAAAGGCCTAAAAAACACAAGCAGCCCGTGAGTTATTATGGGAGAGACTGTTTTCATCAAGATTGAAGCCATAGTTTTGGCGCGGCAGCCGTTTCTTTCATTTTGGGGCCTATGTGTTTTTCGACCTTGAAATCGCAAAAAATGCGCGAAAACATGGATTTGTCTCTACTGCCGCGCACACACTTCCGATAGCTTGCAAAGGCCTAAAAAACACAAGCAGCCCGTGAGTTATTATGGGAGAGACTGTTTTCATCAAGTTTGAAGCCATAGTTTTGGCGCGGCAGCCGTTTCTTTCATTTTGGGGCCTATGTGTTTTTCGACCTTGAAATCGCAAAAAATGCGCGAAAACATGGATTTGTCTCTACTGCCGCGCACACACTTCCGATAGCTTGCGAAGGCCTAAAAAACACAAGCGGCCCTTGAGATATTTTGGGAGCGACTGTTTTCATCAAGTTTGAAGCCTCAGTTTTGGCTGGACAACCGTTTCTTTATTTTTGGGGTCTGTGTGTTTTTCGACCTGGAAATGGCAAAAAAGGCGCGAAAACATAGATTTGTCTCTCCTGCTGCGCACACACTTCCGATAGTTTTCGAAGGCCTAAAAAACACAATCAGCCCGTGAGTTAATATGGGAGAGACTGTTTTCATCAACTTTGAAGCCATAGTTTTGGCGCGGCAGCCGTTTCTTTCATTTTGGGGCCTATGTGTTTTTCGACCTTGAAATCGCAAAAAATGCGCGAAAACATGGATTTGTCTCTCCTGCCGCGCACACACTTCCGATAGCTTGCAAAGGCCTAAAAAACACAAGCAGCCCGTGAGTTATTATGGGAGAGACTGTTTTCATCAAGTTTGAAGCCATAGTTTTGGCGCGGCAGCCGTTTCTTTCATTTTGGGGCCTTTGTGTTTTTCGACCTGGAAATGGCAAAAAAGGCGCGAAAACATGGATTTGTCTCTCCTGCCGCGCACACACTTCCGATAGCGTGCAAAGGCCTAAAAAACACAAGCAGCCCGTGAGTTATTATGGGAGAGACTGTTTTCATCAAGTTTGAAGCCATAGTTTTGGCGCGGCAGCCGTTTCTTTCATTTTGGGGCCTATGTGTTTTTCGACATTGAAATCGCAAAAAAGTCGCGAAAACATTTATTTGTCTCTCCTGCCGCCCACACACTTCGGAGAGCTTGCAAATGCCTAATAACCACAAGCAGCCCCTACACCATTATGGGAGACACTGTTTTCATCAAGTTTGAAGCCTCAGTGTTGGCGCGGCAGCCTTTTCTTTCTCTTTCGGGATTGTGTTTTTCTCCACCTGAAAATGCCAAAGAAGGCATAAAAACATGGATTTGTCTCTCCTGCTGCGCACACACTTCGGAGAGCTTGCAAATGCCTAATAACCACAAGCAGCCCCTACACCATTATGGGAGACACTGTTTTCATCAAGTTTGAAGCCTCAGTGTTGGCGCGGCAGCCTTTTCTTTCTCTTTCGGGATTGTGTTTTTCTCCACCTGAAAATTCCAAAGAAGGCATAAAAACATGGATTTGTCTTTCCTGCTGCGCACACACTTCGGAGAGCTTGCAAATGCCTAATAACCACAAGCAGCCCTTACACCATTATGGGAGACACTGTTTTCATCAAGTTTGAAGCCTCAGTGTTGGCGCGGCAGCCTTTTCTTTCTCTTTCGGGATTGTGTTTTTCTCCACCTGAAAATGCCAAAGAAGGCATAAAAACATGGATTTGTTTTTCCTGCTGCGCACACACTTCGGAGAGCTTGCAAATGCCTAATAACCACAAGCAGCCCCTACACCATTATGGGAGACACTGTTTTCATCAAGTTTGAAGCCTCAGTGTTGGCGCGGCAGCCTTTTCTTTCTCTTTCGGGATTGTGTTTTTCTCCACCTGAAAATGCCAAAGAAGGCATAAAAACATGGATTTGTCTCTCCTGCTGCGCACACACTTCGGAGAGCTTGCAAATGCCTAATAACCACAAGCAGCCCGTGAGTTATTATGGGAGAGACTGTTTTCATCAAGATTGAAGCCATAGTTTTGGCGCGGCAGCCGTTTCTTTCATTTTGGGGCCTATGTGTTTTTCGACCTTGAAATCGCAAAAAATGCGCGAAAACATGGATTTGTCTCTCCTGCCGCGCACACACTTCCGATAGCTTGCGAAGGCCTAAAAAACACAAGCGGCCCTTGAGTTATTGTGGGAGAGACTGTTTTCATCAAGTTTGAAGCCTCAGTTTTGGCTGGACAGCCGTTTCTTTATTTTTGGGTTCTGTGTGTTTTTCGACCTGGAAATGGCAAAACAGGCGCGAAAACATAGATTTGTCTCTCCTGCTGCGCACACACTTCCGATAGCTTGCGAAGGCCTAAAAAACACAATCAGCCCGTGAGTTAATATGGGAGAGACTGTTTTCATCAAGTTTGAAGCCATAGTTTTGGCGCGCCAGCCGTTTCTTTCATTTTGGGGCCTATGTGTTTTTCGACCTTGAAATCGCAAAAAAGGCGGGAAAACATGGATTTGTCTCTCCTGCCGCGCACACACTTCCGATAGCTTGCAAAGGCCTAAAAAACACAAGCAGCCCGTGAGTTATTATGGGAGAGACTGTTTTCATCAAGTTTGAAGCCATAGTTTTGGCGCGGCAGCCGTTTCTTTCATTTTGGGGCCTATGTGTTTTTCGACCTTGAAATCGCAAAAAATGCGTGAAAACATGGATTTGTCTCTCCTGCCGCGCACACACTTCCGATAGCTTGCGAAGGCCTAAAAAACACAAGCAGCCCGTGAGTTATTATGGGAGAGACTGTTTTCATCAAGTTTGAAGCCATAGTTTTGGCGCGCCAGCCGTTTCTTTCATTTTGGGGCCTATGTGTTTTTCGACCTTGAAATCGCAAAAAAGGCGCGAAAACATGGATTTGTCTCTCCTGCCGCGCACACACTTCCGATAGCTTGCAAAGGCCTAAAAAACACAAGCAGCCCGTGAGTTATTATGGGAGAGACTGTTTTCATCAAGTTTGAAGCCATAGTTTTGGCGCGGCAGCCGTTTCTTTCATTTTGCGGCCTATGTGTTTTTCGACCTTGAAATCGCAAAAAAGTCGCGAAAACATGGATTTGTCTCTCCTGCCGCGCACACACTTCCGATAGCTTGCAAAGGCCTAAAAAACACAAGCAGCCCGTGAGTTATTATGGGAAAGACTGTTTTCATCAAGTTTGAAGCCATAGTTTTGGCGCGCCAGCCGTTTCTTTCATTTTGGGGCCTATGTGTTTTTCGACCTTGAAATCGCAAAAAAGGCGCGAAAACATGGATTTGTCTCTCCTGCCGCGCACAACTTCCGATAGCTTGCAAAGGCCTAAAAAACACAAGCAGCCCTTCAGTTATTATGGGAGAGACTGTTTTCATCAAGTTTCAAGCCATAGTTTTGGCGCCCCAGCCGTTTCTTTCATTTTGGGGCCTATGTGTTTTTCGACCTTGAAATCGCAAAAAAGGCGCGAAAACATGGATTTGTCTCTCCTGCCGCGCACACACTTCCGATAGCTTGCAAAGGCCTAAAAAACACAAGCAGCCCGTGAGTTATTATGGGAGAGACTGTTTTCATCACGATTGAAGCCATAGTTTTGGCGCGGCAGCCGTTTCTTTCATTTTGGGGCCTATGTGTTTTTCGACCTTGAAATCGCAAAAAAGGCGCGAAAACATGGATTTGTCTCTCCTGCCGCGTATACACTTCCAATAGCTTGCAAAGGCCTAAAAAACACAAGCAGCCCGTGAGTTATTATGGGAGAGACTGTTTTCATCAAGTTTGAAGCCATAGTTTTGGCGCGGCAGCCGTTTCTTTCATTTTGGGGCCTATGTGTTTTTCGACCTTGAAATCGCAAAAAATGCGCGAAAACATGGATTTGTCTCTCCTGCCGCGCACACACTTCCGATAGCTTGCGAAGGCCTAAAAAACACAAGCGGCCCTTGAGTTATTGTGGGAGAGACTGTTTTCATCAAGTTTGAAGCCTCAGTTTTGGCTGGACAGCCGTTTCTTTATTTTTGGGTTCTGTGTGTTTTTCGACCTGGAAATGGCAAAACAGGCGCGAAAACATAGATTTGTCTCTCCTGCTGAGCACACACTTCCGATAGCTTGCGAAGGCCTAAAAAACACAATCAGCCCGTGAGTTAATATGGGAGAGACTGTTTTCATCAAGTTTGAAGCCATAGTTTTGGCGCGCCAGCCGTTTCTTTCATTTTGGGGCCTATGTGTTTTTCGACCTTGAAATCGCAAAAAAGGCGCGAAAACATGGATTTGTCTGTCCTGCCGCGCACACACTTCCGATAGCTTGCAAAGGCCTAAAAAACACAAGCAGCCCGTGAGTTATTATGGGAGAGACTGTTTTCATCAAGATTGAAGCCATAGTTTTGGCGCGGCAGCCGTTTCTTTCATTTTGGGGCCTATGTGTTTTTCGACCTTGAAATCGCAAAAAAGGCGCGAAAACATGGATTTGTCTCTCCTGCCGCGCACACACTTCCGATAGCTTGCAAAGGCCTAAAAAACACAAGCAGCCCGTGAGTTATTATGGGAGAGACTGTTTTCATCAAGTTTGAAGCCATCGTTTTGGCGCGGCAGCCGTTTCTTTCATTTTGGGGCCTATGTGTTTTTCGACCTTGAAATCGCAAAAAAGGCGCGAAAACATGGATTTGTCTCTCCTGCCGCGCACACACTTCCGATAGCTTGCAAAGGCCTAAAAAACACAAGCAGCCCGTGAGTTATTATGGGAAAGACTGTTTTCATCAAGTTTGAAGCCATAGTTTTGGCGCGCCAGCCGTTTCTTTCATTTTGGGGCCAATGTGTTTTTCGACCTTGAAAACGCAAAAAATGCGCGAAAACATGGATTTGTCTCTCCTGCCGCGCACACACTTCCGATAGCTTGGGAAGTCCTAAAAAACACAAGCGGCCCTTGAGTTATTGTGGGAGAGACTGTTTTCATCAAGTTTGAAGCCTCAGTTTTGGCTGGACAGCCGTTTCTTTATTTTTGGGTTCTGTGTGTTTTTCGACCTGGAAATGGCAAAACAGGCGCGAAAACATAGATTTGTCTCTCCTGCTGAGCACACACTTCCGATAGCTTGCGAAGGCCTAAAAAACACAATCAGCCCGTGAGTTAATATGGGAGAGACTGTTTTCATCAAGTTTGAAGCCATAGTTTTGGCGCGCCAGCCGTTTCTTTCATTTTGGGGCCTATGTGTTTTTCGACCTTGAAATCGCAAAAAAGGCGCGAAAACATGGATTTGTCTCTCCTGCCGCGCACACACTTCCGATAGCTTGCAAAGGCCTAAAAAACACAAGCAGCCCGTGAGTTATTATGGGAGAGACTGTTTTCATCAAGTTTGAAGCCATAGTTTTGGCTGGACAGCCGTTTCTTTATTTTTGGGGTCTGTGTGTTTTTCGACCTGGAAATCGCAAAAAAGGCGCGAAAACATGGATTTGTCTCTCCTGCCGCGCACACACTTCCGATAGCTTGCAAAGGCCTAAAAAACACAAGCAGCCCGTGAGTTATTATGGGAGAGACTGTTTTCATCAAGTTTGAAGCCATAGTTTTGGCGCGGCAGCCGTTTCTTTCATTTTGGGGCCTATGTGTTTTTCGACCTTGAAATCGCAAAAAAGGCGCGAAAACATGGATTTGTCTCTCCTGCCGCGCACACACTTCCGATAGCTTGCAAAGGCCTAAAAAACACAAGCAGCCCGTGAGTTATTATGGGAAAGACTGTTTTCATCAAGTTTGAAGCCATAGTTTTGGCGCGCCAGCCGTTAATTTCATTTTGGGGCCTATGTGTTTTTCGACCTTGAAATCGCAAAAAATGCGCGAAAACATGGATTTGTCTCTCCTGCCGCGCACACACTTCCGATAGCTTGCGAAGGCCTAAAAAACACAAGCGGCCCTTGAGTTATTGTGGGAGAGACTGTTTTCATCAAGTTTGAAGCCTCAGTTTTGGCTCGACAGCCGTTTCTTTATTTTTGGGTTCTGTGTGTTTTTCGACCTGGAAATGGCAAAACAGGCGCGAAAACATAGATTTGTCTCTCCTGCTGAGCACACACTTCCGATAGCTTGCGAAGGCCTAAAAAACACAATCAGCCCGTGAGTTAATATGGGAGAGACTGTTTTCATCAAGTTTGAAGCCATAGTTTTGGCGCGCCAGCCGTTTCTTTCATTTTGGGGCCTATGTGTTTTTCGACCTTGAAATCCCAAAAAAGGCGCGAAAACATGGATTTGTCTCTCCTGCCGCGCACACACTTCCGATAGCTTGCAAAGGCCTAAAAAACACAAGCAGCCCGTGAGTTATTATGGGAGAGACTGTTTTCATCAAGTTTGAAGCCATAGTTTTGGCTGGACAGCCGTTTCTTTATTTTTGGGGTCTGTGTGTTTTTCGACCTGGAAATCGCAAAAAAGGCGCGAAAACATGGATTTGTCTCTCCTGCCGCGCACACACTTCCGATAGCTTGCAAAGGCCTAAAAAACACAAGCAGCCCGTGAGTTATTATGGGAGAGACTGTTTTCATCAAGTTTGAAGCCATAGTTTTGGCGCGGCAGCCGTTTCTTTCATTTTGGGGCCTATGTGTTTTTCGACCTTGAAATCGCAAAAAAGGCGCGAAAACATGGATTTGTCTCTCCTGCCGCGCACACACTTCCGATAGCTTGCAAAGGCCTAAAAAACACAAGCAGCCCGTGAGTTATTATGGGAAAGACTGTTTTCATCAAGTTTGAAGCCATAGTTTTGGCGCGCCAGCCGTTAATTTCATTTTGGGGCCTATGTGTTTTTCGACCTTGAAATCGCAAAAAATGCGCGAAAACATGGATTTGTCTCTCCTGCCGCGCACACACTTCCGATAGCTTGCGAAGGCCTAAAAAACACAAGCGGCCCTTGAGTTATTGTGGGAGAGACTGTTTTCATCAAGTTTGAAGCCTCAGTTTTGGCTCGACAGCCGTTTCTTTATTTTTGGGTTCTGTGTGTTTTTCGACCTGGAAATGGCAAAACAGGCGCGAAAACATAGATTTGTCTCTCCTGCTGAGCACACACTTCCGATAGCTTGCGAAGGCCTAAAAAACACAATCAGCCCGTGAGTTAATATGGGAGAGACTGTTTTCATCAAGTTTGAAGCCATAGTTTTGGCGCGCCAGCCGTTTCTTTCATTTTGGGGCCTATGTGTTTTTCGACCTTGAAATCCCAAAAAAGGCGCGAAAACATGGATTTGTCTCTCCTGCCGCGCACACACTTCCGATAGCTTGCAAAGGCCTAAAAAACACAAGCAGCCCGTGAGTTATTATGGGAGAGACTGTTTTCATCAAGTTTGAAGCCATAGTTTTGGCTGGACAGCCGTTTCTTTATTTTTGGGGTCTGTGTGTTTTTCGACCTGGAAATCGCAAAAAAGGCGCGAAAACATGGATTTGTCTCTCCTGCCGCGCACACACTTCCGATAGCTTGCAAAGGCCTAAAAAACACAAGCAGCCCGTGAGTTATTATGGGAGAGACTGTTTTCATCAAGTTTGAAGCCATAGTTTTGGCGCGGCAGCCGTTTCTTTCATTTTGGGGCCTATGTGTTTTTCGACCTTGAAATCGCAAAAAAGGCGCGAAAACATGGATTTGTCTCTCCTGCCGCGCACACACTTCCGATAGCTTGCAAAGGCCTAAAAAACACAAGCAGCCCGTGAGTTATTATGGGAAAGACTGTTTTCATCAAGTTTGAAGCCATAGTTTTGGCGCGCCAGCCGTTTCTTTCATTTTGGGGCCTATGTGTTTTTCGACCTTGAAATCGCAAAAAATGCGCGAAAACATGGATTTGTCTCTCCTGCCGCGCACACACTTCCGATAGCTTGCGAAGGCCTAAAAAACACAAGCGGCCCTTGAGTTATTGTGGGAGAGACTGTTTTCATCAAGTTTGAAGCCTCAGTTTTGGCTCGACAGCCGTTTCTTTATTTTTGGGTTCTGTGTGTTTTTCGACCTGGAAATGGCAAAACAGGCGCGAAAACATAGATTTGTCTCTCCTGCTGAGCACACACTTCCGATAGCTTGCGAAGGCCTAAAAAACACAATCAGCCCGTGAGTTAATATGGGAGAGACTGTTTTCATCAAGTTTGAAGCCATAGTTTTGGCGCGCCAGCCGTTTCTTTCATTTTGGGGCCTATGTGTTTTTCGACCTTGAAATCCCAAAAAAGGCGCGAAAACATGGATTTGTCTCTCCTGCCGCGCACACACTTCCGATAGCTTGCAAAGGCCTAAAAAACACAAGCAGCCCGTGAGTTATTATGGGAGAGACTGTTTTCATCAAGTTTGAAGCCATAGTTTTGGCGCGCCAGCAGTTTCTTTCATTTTGGGGCCTATGTGTTTTTCGACCTTGAAATCGCAAAAAAGGCGCGAAAACATGGATTTGTCTCTCCTTCCGCGCACACACTTCCGATAGCTTGCAAAGGCCTAAAAAACACAAGCAGCCCGTGAGTTATTATGGGAGAGACTGTTTTCATCAAGTTTGAAGCCATAGTTTTGGCGCGGCAGCCGTTTCTTTCATTTTGGGGACTATGTGTTTTTCGACCTTGAAATCGCAAAAAAGGCGCGAAAACATGGATTTGTCTCTCCTGCCGCGCACACACTTCCGATAGCTTGCAAAGGCCTAAAAAACACAAGCAGCCCGTGAGTTATTATGGGAAAGACTGTTTTCATCAAGTTTGAAGCCATAGTTTTGGGGCGCAAGCCGTTTCTTTCATTTTGGGGCCTATGTGTTTTTCGACCTTGAAAACGCAAAAAATGCGCGAAAACATGGATTTGTCTCTCCTGCCGCGCACACACTTCCGATAGCTTGGGAAGGCCTAAAAAACACAAGCGGCCCTTGAGTTATTGTGGGAGAGACTGTTTTCATCAAGTTTGAAGCCTCAGTTTTGGCTGGACAGCCGTTTCTTTATTTTTGGGTTCTGTGTGTTTTTCGACCTGGAAATGGCAAAACAGGCGCGAAAACATAGATTTGTCTCTCCTGCTGAGCACACACTTCCGATAGCTTGCGAAGGCCTAAAAAACACAATCAGCCCGTGAGTTAATATGGGAGAGACTGTTTTCATCAAGTTTGAAGCCATAGTTTTGGCGCGCCAGCCGTTTCTTTCATTTTGGGGCCTATGTGTTTTTCGACCTTGAAATCGCAAAAAAGGCGCGAAAACATGGATTTGTCTCTCCTGCCGCGCACACACTTCCGATAGCTTGCAAAGGCCTAAAAAACACAAGCAGCCCGTGAGTTATTATGGGAGAGACTGTTTTCATCAAGTTTGAAGCCATAGTTTTGGCTGGACAGCCGTTTCTTTATTTTTGGGGTCTGTGTGTTTTTCGACCTGGAAATCGCAAAAAAGGCGCGAAAACATGGATTTGTCTCTCCTGCCGCGCACACACTTCCGATAGCTTGCAAAGGCCTAAAAAACACAAGCAGCCCGTGAGTTATTATGGGAGAGACTGTTTTCATCAAGTTTGAAGCCATAGTTTTGGCGCGGCAGCCGTTTCTTTCATTTTGGGGCCTATGTGTTTTTCGACCTTGAAATCGCAAAAAAGGCGCGAAAACATGGATTTGTCTCTCCTGCCGCGCACACACTTCCGATAGCTTGCAAAGGCCTAAAAAACACAAGCAGCCCGTGAGTTATTATGGGAAAGACTGTTTTCATCAAGTTTGAAGCCATAGTTTTGGCGCGCCAGCCGTTTCTTTCATTTTGGGGCCTATGTGTTTTTCGACCTTGAAATCGCAAAAAATGCGCGAAAACATGGATTTGTCTCTCCTGCCGCGCACACACTTCCGATAGCTTGCGAAGGCCTAAAAAACACAAGCGGCCCTTGAGTTATTGTGGGAGAGACTGTTTTCATCAAGTTTGAAGCCTCAGTTTTGGCTCGACAGCCGTTTCTTTATTTTTGGGTTCTGTGTGTTTTTCGACCTGGAAATGGCAAAACAGGCGCGAAAACATAGATTTGTCTCTCCTGCTGAGCACACACTTCCGATAGCTTGCGAAGGCCTAAAAAACACAATCAGCCCGTGAGTTAATATGGGAGAGACTGTTTTCATCAAGTTTGAAGCCATAGTTTTGGCGCGCCAGCCGTTTCTTTCATTTTGGGGCCTATGTGTTTTTCGACCTTGAAATCGCAAAAAAGGCGCGAAAACATGGATTTGTCTCTCCTGCCGCGCACACACTTCCGATAGCTTGCAAAGGCCTAAAAAACACAAGCAGCCCATGAGTTATAATGGGAGAGACTGTTTTCATCATGTTTGAAGCCATAGTTTTGGCGCGGCAGCCGTTTCTTTCATTTTGGGGCCTATGTGTTTTTCGACCTTGAAATCGCAAAAAATGCGCGAAAACATGGATTTGTCTCTCCTGCCGCGCACACACTTCCGATAGCTTGCAAAGGCCTAAAAAACACAAGCAGCCCGTGAGTTATTATGGGAGAGACTGTTTTCATCAAGTTTGAAGCCATAGTTTTGGCGCGCCAGCAGTTTCTTTCATTTTGGGGCCTATGTGTTTTTCGACCTTGAAATCGCAAAAAAGGCGCGAAAACATGGATTTGTCTCTCCTGCCGCGCACACACTTCCGATAGCTTGCAAAGGCCTAAAAAACACAAGCAGCCGTGAGTTATTATGGGAGAGACTGTTTTCATCAAGTTTCAAGCCATAGTTTTGGCGCCCCAGCCGTTTCTTTCATTTTGGGGCCTATGTGTTTTTCGACCTTGAAATCGCAAAAAAGGCGCGAAAACATGGATTTGTCTCTCCTGCCGCGCACACACTTCCGATAGCTTGCAAAGGCCTAAAAAACACAAGCAGCCCGTGAGTTATTATGGGAGAGACTGTTTTCATCAAGTTTGAAGCCATAGTTTTGGCGCGGCAGCCGTTTCTTTCATTTTGGGGCCTATGTGTTTTTCGACCTTGAAATCGCAAAAAAGTCGCGAAAACATGGATTTGTCTCTCCTGCCGCGCACACACTTCCGATAGCTTGCAAAGGCCTAAAAAACACAAGCAGCCCGTGAGTTATTATGGGAAAGACTGTTTTCATCAAGTTTGAAGCCATAGTTTTGGCGCGCCAGCCGTTTCTTTCATTTTGGGGCCTATGTGTTTTTCGACCTTGAAATCGCAAAAAAGGCGCGAAAACATGGATTTGTCTCTCCTGCCGCGCACAACTTCCGATAGCTTGCAAAGGCCTAAAAAACACAAGCAGCCCTTGAGTTATTATGGGAGAGACTGTTTTCATCAAGATTGAAGCCATAGTTTTGGCGCGGCAGCCGTTTCTTTCATTTTGGGGCCTATGTGTTTTTCGACCTTGAAATCGCAAAAAAGGCGCGAAAACATGGATTTGTCTCTCCTGCCGCGCACACACTTCCAATAGCTTGCAAAGGCCTAAAAAACACAAGCAGCCCGTGAGTTATTATGGGAGAGACTGTTTTCATCAAGTTTGAAGCCATAGTTTTGGCGCGGCAGCCGTTTCTTTCATTTTGGGGCCTATGTGTTTTTCGACTTTGAAATCGCAAAAAATGCGCGAAAACATGGATTTGTCTCTCCTGCCGCGCACACACTTCCGATAGCTTGCAAAGGCCTAAAAAACACAAGCAGCCCGTGAGTTATTATGGGAGAGACTGTTTTCATCAAGTTTGAAGCCATAGTTTTGGCGCGGCAGCCGTTTCTTTCATTTTGGGGCCTATGTGTTTTTCGACCTGAAATCGCAAAAAAGGCGCGAAAACATGGATTTGTCTCTCCTGCCGCGCACACACTTCCGATAGCTTGCAAAGGCCTAAAAAACACAAGCAGACCGTGAGTTATTATGGGAAAGACTGTTTTCATCAAGTTTGAAGCTATAGTTTTGGCGCGCCAGCCGTTTCTTTCATTTTGGGGCCTATGTGTTTTTCGACCTTGAAATCGCAAAAAAGGCGCGAAAACATGGATTTGTCTCTCCTGCCGCGCACAACTTCCGATAGCTTGCAAAGGCCTAAAAAACACAAGCAGCCCTTGAGTTATTATGGGAGAGACTGTTTTCATCAAGTTTCAAGCCATAGTTTTGGCGCCCCAGCCGTTTCTTTCATTTTGGGGCCTATGTGTTTTTCGACCTTGAAATCGCAAAAAAGGCGCGAAAACATGGATTTGTCTCTCCTGCCGCGCACACACTTCCGATAGCTTGCAAAGGCCTAAAAAACACAAGCAGACCGTGAGTTATTATGGGAAAGACTGTTTTCATCAAGTTTGAAGCTATAGTTTTGGCGCGCCAGCCGTATCTTTCATTTTGGGGCCTATGTGTTTTTCGACCTTGAAATCGCAAAAAAGGCGCGAAAACATGGATTTGTCTCTCCTGCCGCGCACAACTTCCGATAGCTTGCAAAGGCCTAAAAAAGACACAAGCAGCCCTTGAGTTATTATGGGAGAGACTGTTTTCCTTTGCAAGCTATCGGAAGTGTGTGCGCGGCAGGAGACAGCCGTTTCTTTATTTTTGGGTTATTATGGGAGAGACTGTTTTCATCAAGATTGAAGCCATAGTTTTGGCGCGGCAGCCGTTTCTTTCATTTTGGGGCCTATGTGTTTTTCGACCTTGAAATCGCAAAAAAGGAGCGAAAACATGGATTGTCTCTCCTGCCGCGCACACACTTCCAATAGCTTGCAAAGGCCTAAAAAACACAAGCAGCCCGTGAGTTATTATGGGAGAGACTGTTTTCATCAAGTTTGAAGCCATAGTTTTGGCGCGGCAGCCGTTTCTTTCATTTTGGGGCCTATGTGTTTTTCGACCTTGAAATCGCAAAAAATGCGCGAAAACATGGATTTGTCTCTCCTGCCGCGTACACACTTCCGATAGCTTGCAAAGGCCTAAAAAACACAAGCAGCCCGTGAGTTATTATGGGAGAGACTGTTTTCATCAAGTTTGAAGCCATAGTTTTGGCGCGGCAGCCGTTTCTTTCATTTTGGGGCCTATGTGTTTTTCGACCTTGAAATCGCAAAAAAGGCGCGAAAACATGGATTTGTCTCTCCTGCCGCGCACACACTTCCGATAGCTTGCAAAGGCCTAAAAAACACAAGCAGCCCGTGAGTTATTATGGGAAAGACTGTTTTCATCAAGTTTGAAGCCATAGTTTTGGCGCGCCAGCCGTTTCTTTCATTTTGGGGCCTATGTGTTTTTCGACCTTGAAATCGCAAAAAAGGCGCGAAAACATGGATTTGTCTCTCCTGCCGCGCACAACTTCCGATAGCTTGCAAAGGCCTAAAAAACACAAGCGGCCCTTGAGTTATTGTGGGAGAGACTGTTTTCATCAAGTTTGAAGCCTCAGTTTTGGCTGGACAGCCGTGTCTTTATTTTTGGGTTCTGTGTGTTTTTCGACCTGGAAATGGCAAAACAGGCGCGAAAACATAGATTTGTCTCTCCTGCTGAGCACACACTTCCGATAGCTTGCGAAGGCCTAAAAAACACAATCAGCCCGTGAGTTAATATGGGAGAGACTGTTTTCATCAAGTTTGAAGCCATAGTTTTGGCGCGCCAGCCGTTTCTTTCATTTTGGGGCCTATGTGTTTTTCGACCTTGAAATCGCAAAAAAGGCGCGAAAACATGGATTTGTCTCTCCTGCCGCGCACACACTTCCGATAGCTTGCAAAGGCCTAAAAAACACAAGCAGCCCGTGAGTTATTATGGGATAGACTGTTTTCATCAAGTTTGAAGCCATAGTTTTGGCGCGGCAGCCGTTTCTTTCATTTTGGGGCCTATGTGTTTTTCGACCTTGAAATCGCAAAAAATGCGCGAAAACATGGATTTGTCTCTCCTGCCGCGCACACACTTCCGATAGCTTGCGAAGGCCTAAAAAACACAAGCAGCCCGTGAGTTATTATGGGAGAGACTGTTTTCATCAAGTTTGAAGCCATAGTTTTGGCGCGCCAGCCGTTTCTTTCATTTTGGGGCTTATGTGTTTTTCGACCTTGAAATCGCAAAAAAGGCGCGAAAACATGGATTTGTCTCTCCTGCCGCGCACACACTTCCGATAGCTTGCAAAGGCCTAAAAAACACAAGCAGCCCGTGAGTTATTATGGGAGAGACTGTTTTCATCAAGTTTGAAGCCATAGTTTTGGCGCGGCAGCCGTTTCTTTCATTTTGGGGCCTATGTGTTTTTCGACCTTGAAATCGCAAAAAATGCACGAAAACATGGATTTGTCTCTCCTGCCGCGCACACACTTCCGATAGCTTGCGAAGGCCTAAAAAACACAAGCGGCCCTTGAGTTATTGTGGGAGAGACTGTTTTCATCAAGTTTGAAGCCTCAGTTTTGGCTGGACAGCCGTTTCTTTATTTTTGGGTTCTATGTGTTTTTCGACCTGGAAATGGCAAAAAAGGCGCGAAAACATAGATTTGTCTCTCCGGCTGCGCACACACTTCCGATAGCTTGCGAAGGCCTAAAAAACACAATCAGCCCGTGAGTTAATATGGGAGAGACTGTTTTCATCAAGTTTCAAGCCATAGTTTTGGCGCCCCAGCCGTTTCTTTCATTTTGGGGCCTATGTGTTTTTCGACCTTGAAATCGCAAAAAAGGCGCGAAAACATGGATTTGTCTCTCCTGCCGCGCACAACTTCCGATAGCTTGCAAAGGCCTAAAAAACACAAGCAGCCCGTGAGTTATTATGGGAGAGACTGTTTTCATCAAGTTTGAAGCCATAGTTTTGGCGCGGCAGCCGTTTCTTTCATTTTGGGGCCTATGTGTTTTTCGACCTTGAAATCGCAAAAAAGGCGCGAAAACATGGATTTGTCTCTCCTGCCGCGCACACACTTCCGATAGCTTGCAAAGGCCTAAAAAACACAAGCAGCCCGTGAGTTATTATGGGAAAGACTGTTTTCATCAAGTTTGAAGCCATAGTTTTGGCGCGCCAGCCGTTTCTTTCATTTTGGGGCCTATGTGTTTTTCGACCTTGAAATCGCAAAAAAGGCGCGAAAACATGGATTTGTCTCTCCTGCCGCGCACAACTTCCGATAGCTTGCAAAGGCCTAAAAAACACAAGCGGCC
The DNA here is from genome assembly GCF_951799395.1 of Argentina silus. NCBI lineage: Eukaryota > Metazoa > Chordata > Actinopteri > Argentiniformes > Argentinidae > Argentina > Argentina silus. The sequence goes on along the minus strand of NW_028152291.1, from coordinate 272,169 downwards.
CTTGAGTTATTGTGGGAGAGACTGTTTTCATCAAGTTTGAAGCCTCAGTTTTGGCTGGACAGCCGTGTCTTTATTTTTGGGTTCTGTGTGTTTTTCGACCTGGAAATGGCAAAACAGGCGCGAAAACATAGATTTGTCTCTCCTGCTGAGCACACACTTCCGATAGCTTGCGAAGGCCTAAAAAACACAATCAGCCCGTGAGTTAATATGGGAGAGACTGTTTTCATCAAGTTTGAAGCCATAGTTTTGGCGCGCCAGCCGTTTCTTTCATTTTGGGGCCTATGTGTTTTTCGACCTTGAAATCGCAAAAAAGGCGCGAAAACATGGATTTGTCTCTCCTGCCGCGCACAACTTCCGATAGCTTGCAAAGGCCTAAAAAACACAAGCAGCCCGTGAGTTATTATGGGAGAGACTGTTTTCATCAAGTTTGAAGCCATAGTTTTGGCGCGGCAGCCGTTTCTTTCATTTTGGGGCCTATGTGTTTTTCGACCTTGAAATCGCAAAAAAGGCGCGAAAACATGGATTTGTCTCTCCTGCCGCGCACACACTTCCGATAGCTTGCAAAGGCCTAAAAAACACAAGCAGCCCGTGAGTTATTATGGGAAAGACTGTTTTCATCAAGTTTGAAGCCATAGTTTTGGCGCGCCAGCCGTTTCTTTCATTTTGGGGCCTATGTGTTTTTCGACCTTGAAATCGCAAAAAAGGCGCGAAAACATGGATTTGTCTCTCCTGCCGCGCACAACTTCCGATAGCTTGCAAAGGCCTAAAAAACACAAGCGGCCCTTGAGTTATTGTGGGAGAGACTGTTTTCATCAAGTTTGAAGCCTCAGTTTTGGCTGGACAGCCGTGTCTTTATTTTTGGGTTCTGTGTGTTTTTCGACCTGGAAATGGCAAAACAGGCGCGAAAACATAGATTTGTCTCTCCTGCTGAGCACACACTTCCGATAGCTTGCGAAGGCCTAAAAAACACAATCAGCCCGTGAGTTAATATGGGAGAGACTGTTTTCATCAAGTTTGAAGCCATAGTTTTGGCGCGCCAGCCGTTTCTTTCATTTTGGGGCCTATGTGTTTTTCGACCTTGAAATCGCAAAAAAGGCGCGAAAACATGGATTTGTCTCTCCTGCCGCGCACACACTTCCGATAGCTTGCAAAGGCCTAAAAAACACAAGCAGCCCGTGAGTTATTATGGGAGAGACTGTTTTCATCAAGTTTGAAGCCATAGTTTTGGCGCGGCAGCCGTTTCTTTCATTTTGGGGCCTATGTGTTTTTCGACCTTGAAATCGCAAAAAATGCGCGAAAACATGGATTTGTCTCTCCTGCCGCGCACACACTTCCGATAGCTTGCGAAGGCCTAAAAAACACAAGCAGCCCGTGAGTTATTATGGGAGAGACTGTTTTCATCAAGTTTGAAGCCATAATTTTGGCGCGCCAGCCGTTTCTTTCATTTTGGGGCTTATGTGTTTTTCGACCTTGAAATCGCAAAAAAGGCGCGAAAACATGGATTTGTCTCTCCTGCCGCGCACAACTTCCGATAGCTTGCAAAGGCCTAAAAAACACAAGCGGCCCTTGAGTTATTGTGGGAGAGACTGTTTTCATCAAGTTTGAAGCCTCAGTTTTGGCTGGACAGCCGTTTCTTTATTTTTGGGTTCTATGTGTTTTTCGACCTGGAAATGGCAAAAAAGGCGCGAAAACATAGATTTGTCTCTCCGGCTGCGCACACACTTCCGATAGCTTGCGAAGGCCTAAAAAACACAATCAGCCCGTGAGTTAATATGGGAGAGACTGTTTTCATCAAGTTTCAAGCCATAGTTTTGGCGCCCCAGCCGTTTCTTTCATTTTGGGGCCTATGTGTTTTTCGACCTTGAAATCGCAAAAAAGGCGCGAAAACATGGATTTGTCTCTCCTGCCGCGCACAACTTCCGATAGCTTGCAAAGGCCTAAAAAACACAAGCAGCCCGTGAGTTATTATGGGAGAGACTGTTTTCATCAAGTTTGAAGCCATAGTTTTGGCGCGGCAGCCGTTTCTTTCATTTTGGGGCCTATGTGTTTTTCGACCTTGAAATCGCAAAAAAGGCGCGAAAACATGGATTTGTCTCTCCTGCCGCGCACACACTTCCGATAGCTTGCAAAGGCCTAAAAAACACAAGCAGCCCGTGAGTTATTATGGGAAAGACTGTTTTCATCAAGTTTGAAGCCATAGTTTTGGCGCGCCAGCCGTTTCTTTCATTTTGGGGCCTATGTGTTTTTCGACCTTGAAATCGCAAAAAAGGCGCGAAAACATGGATTTGTCTCTCCTGCCGCGCACAACTTCCGATAGCTTGCAAAGGCCTAAAAAACACAAGCGGCCCTTGAGTTATTGTGGGAGAGACTGTTTTCATCAAGTTTGAAGCCTCAGTTTTGGCTGGACAGCCGTGTCTTTATTTTTGGGTTCTGTGTGTTTTTCGACCTGGAAATGGCAAAACAGGCGCGAAAACATAGATTTGTCTCTCCTGCTGAGCACACACTTCCGATAGCTTGCGAAGGCCTAAAAAACACAATCAGCCCGTGAGTTAATATGGGAGAGACTGTTTTCATCAAGTTTGAAGCCATAGTTTTGGCGCGCCAGCCGTTTCTTTCATTTTGGGGCCTATGTGTTTTTCGACCTTGAAATCGCAAAAAAGGCGCGAAAACATGGATTTGTCTCTCCTGCCGCGCACACACTTCCGATAGCTTGCAAAGGCCTAAAAAACACAAGCAGCCCGTGAGTTATTATGGGAGAGACTGTTTTCATCAAGTTTGAAGCCATAGTTTTGGCGCGGCAGCCGTTTCTTTCATTTTGGGGCCTATGTGTTTTTCGACCTTGAAATCGCAAAAAATGCGCGAAAACATGGATTTGTCTCTCCTGCCGCGCACACACTTCCGATAGCTTGCGAAGGCCTAAAAAACACAAGCAGCCCGTGAGTTATTATGGGAGAGACTGTTTTCATCAAGTTTGAAGCCATAATTTTGGCGCGCCAGCCGTTTCTTTCATTTTGGGGCTTATGTGTTTTTCGACTTTGAAATCGCAAAAAAGGCGCGAAAACATGGATTTGTCTCTCCTGCCGCGCACACACTTCCGATAGCTTGCAAAGGCCTAAAAAACACAAGCAGCCCGTGAGTTATTATGGGAGAGACTGTTTTCATCAAGTTTGAAGCCATAGTTTTGGCGCGGCAGCCGTTTCTTTCATTTTGGGGCCTATGTGTTTTTCGACCTTGAAATCGCAAAAAATGCACGAAAACATGGATTTGTCTCTCCTGCCGCGCACACACTTCCGATAGCTTGCGAAGGCCTAAAAAACACAAGCGGCCCTTGAGTTATTGTGGGAGAGACTGTTTTCATCAAGTTTGAAGCCTCAGTTTTGGCTGGACAGCCGTTTCTTTATTTTTGGGTTCTATGTGTTTTTCGACCTGGAAATGGCAAAAAAGGCGCGAAAACATAGATTTGTCTCTCCTGCTGCGCACACACTTCCGATAGCTTGCGAAGGCCTAAAAAACACAATCAGCCCGTGAGCTAATATGGGAGAGACTGTTTTCATCAAGTTTCAAGCCATAGTTTTGGCGCCCCAGCCGTTTCTTTCATTTTGGGGCCTATGTGTTTTTCGACCTTGAAATCGCAAAAAAGGCGCGAAAACATGGATTTGTCTCTCCTGCCGCGCACAACTTCCGATAGCTTGCAAAGGCCTAAAAAACACAAGCAGCCCTTGAGTTATTATGGGAGAGACTGTTTTCATCAAGTTTGAAGCCATAGTTTTGGCGCGGCAGCCGTTTCTTTCATTTTGGGGCCTATGTGTTTTTCGACCTTGAAATCGCAAAAAAGGCGCGAAAACATGGATTTGTCTCTCCTGCCGCGCACACACTTCCGATAGCTTGCAAAGGCCTAAAAAACACAAGCAGCCCGTGAGTTATTATGGGAAAGACTGTTTTCATCAAGTTTGAAGCCATAGTTTTGGCGCGCCAGCCGTTTCTTTCATTTTGGGGCCTATGTGTTTTTCGACCTTGAAATCGCAAAAAATGCGCGAAAACATGGATTTGTCTCTCCTGCCGCGCACAACTTCCGATAGCTTGCAAAGGCCTAAAAAACACAAGCGGCCCTTGAGTTATTGTGGGAGAGACTGTTTTCATCAAGTTTGAAGCCTCAGTTTTGGCTGGACAGCCGTGTCTTTATTTTTGGGTTCTGTGTGTTTTTCGACCTGGAAATGGCAAAACAGGCGCGAAAACATAGATTTGTCTCTCCTGCTGAGCACACACTTCCGATAGCTTGCGAAGGCCTAAAAAACACAATCAGCCCGTGAGTTAATATGGGAGAGACTGTTTTCATCAAGTTTGAAGCCATAGTTTTGGCGCGCCAGCCGTTTCTTTCATTTTGGGGCCTATGTGTTTTTCGACCATGAAATCGCAAAAAAGGCGCGAAAACATGGATTTGTCTCTCCTGCCGCGCACACACTTCCGATAGCTTGCAAAGGCCTAAAAAACACAAGCAGCCCGTGAGTTATTATGGGAGAGACTGTTTTCATCAAGTTTGAAGCCATAGTTTTGGCGCGGCAGCCGTTTCTTTCATTTTGGGGCCTATGTGTTTTTCGACCTTGAAATCGCAAAAAAGTCGCGAAAACATGGATTTGTCTCTCCTGCCGCGCACACACTTCCGATAGCTTGCAAAGGCCTAAAAAACACAAGCAGCCCGTGAGTTATTATGGGAAAGACTGTTTTCATCAAGTTTGAAGCCATAGTTTTGGCGCGCCAGCCGTTTCTTTCATTTTGGGGCCTATGTGTTTTTCGACCTTGAAATCGCAAAAAAGGCGCGAAAACATGGATTTGTCTCTCCTGCCGCGCACAACTTCCGATAGCTTGCAAAGGCCTAAAAAACACAAGCAGCCCTTGAGTTATTATGGGAGAGACTGTTTTCATCAAGTTTCAAGCCATAGTTTTGGCGCCCCAGCCGTTTCTTTCATTTTGGGGCCTATGTGTTTTTCGAACTTGAAATCGCAAAAAAGGCGCGAAAACATGGATTTATCTCTCCTGCCGCGCACACACTTCCAATAGCTTGCAAAGGCCTAAAAAAACACAAGCAGCCCGTGAGTTATTATGGGAGAGACTGTTTTCATCAAGTTTGAAGCCATAGTTTTGGCGCGGCAGCCGTTTCTATCATTTTGGGGCCTATGTGTTTTTCGACCTTGAAATCGCAAAAAAGGCGCGAAAACATGGATTTGTCTCTCCTGCCGCGCACACACTTCCGATAGCTTGCAAAGGCCTAAAAAACACAAGCAGCCCTTGAGTTATTATGGGAGAGACTGTTTTCATCAAGTTTCAAGCCATAGTTTTGGCGCCACAGCCGTTTCTTTCATTTTGGGGCCTATGTGTTTTTTGACCTTGAAATCGCAAAAAATGCGCGAAAACATGGATTTGTCTCTCCTGCCGCGCACACACTTCCGATAGCTTGCGAAGGCCTAAAAAACACAAGCGGCCCTTGAGTTATTGTGGGAGAGACTGTTTTCATCAAGTTTGAAGCCTCAGTTTTGGCTGGACAGCCGTGTCTTTATTTTTGGGTTCTGTGTGTTTTTCGACCTGGAAATGGCAAAACAGGCGCGAAAACATAGATTTGTCTCTCCTGCTGAGCACACACTTCCGATAGCTTGCGAAGGCCTAAAAAACACAATCAGCCCGTGAGTTAATATGGGAGAGACTGTTTTCATCAAGTTTGAAGCCATAGTTTTGGCGCGGCAGCCGTTTCTTTCATTTTGGGGCCTATGTGTTTTTCGACCTTGAAATCGCAAAAAAGTCGCGAAAACATGGATTTGTCTCTCCTGCCGCGCACACACTTCCGATAGCTTGCAAAGGCCTAAAAAACACAAGCAGCCCGTGAGTTATTATGGGAGAGACTGTTTTCATCAAGATTGAAGCCATAGTTTTGGCGCGGCAGCCATTTCTTTCATTTTGGGGCCTATGTGTTTTTCGACCTTGAAATCGCAAAAAAGGCGCGAAAACATGGATTTGTCTCTCCTGCCGCGCACACACTTCCAATAGCTTGCAAAGGCCTAAAAAACACAAGCAGCCCGTGAGTTATTATGGGAGAGACTGTTTTCATCAAGATTGAAGCCATAGTTTTGGCGCGGCAGCCGTTTCTTTCATTTTGGGGCCTATGTGTTTTTCGACCTTGAAATCGCAAAAAAGGCGCGAAAACATGGATTTGTCTCTCCTGCCGCGCACACACTTCCAATAGCTTGCAAAGGCCTAAAAAACACAAGCAGCCCGTGAGTTATTATGGGAGAGACTGTTTTCATCAAGTTTGAAGCCATAGTTTTGGCGCGGCAGCCGTTTCTTTCATTTTGGGGCCTATGTGTTTTTCGACCTTGAAATCGCAAAAAATGCGCGAAAACATGGATTTGTCTCTCCTGCCGCGCACACACTTCCGATAGCTTGCAAAGGCCTAAAAAACACAAGCAGCCCGTGATTTATTATGGGAGAGACTGTTTTCATCAAGTTTGAAGCCATAGTTTTGGCGCGGCAGCCGTTTCTTTCATTTTGGGGCCTATGTGTTTTTCGACCTTGAAATCGCAAAAAATGCGCGAAAACATGGATTTGTCTCTCCTGCCGCGCACACACTTCCGATAGCTTGCAAAGGCCTAAAAAACACAAGCAGCCCGTGAGTTATTATGGGAGAGACTGTTTTCATCAAGTTTGAAGCCATAGTTTTGGCGCGGCAGCCATTTCTTTCATTTTGGGGCCTATGTGTTTTTCGACCTTGAAATCGCAAAAAAGGCGCGAAAACATGGATTTGTCTCTCCTGCCGCGCACCACTTCCGATAGCTTGCAAAGGCCTAAAAAACACAAGCAGCCCTTGAGTTATTATGGGAGAGACTGTTTTCATCAAGTTTCAAGCCATAGTTTTGGCGCCCCAGCCGTTTCTTTCATTTTGGGGCCTATGTGTTTTTTGACCTTGAAATCGCAAAAAATGCGCGAAAACATGGATTTGTCTCTCCTGCCGCGCACACACTTCCGATAGCTTGCGAAGGCCTAAAAAACACAAGCGGCCCTTGAGTTATTGTGGGAGAGACTGTTTTCATCAAGTTTGAAGCCTCAGTTTTGGCTGGACAGCCGTGTCTTTATTTTTGGGTTCTGTGTGTTTTTCGACCTGGAAATGGCAAAACAGGCGCGAAAACATAGATTTGTCTCTCCTGCTGAGCACACACTTCCGATAGCTTGCAAAGGCCTAAAAAACACAAGCAGCCCGTGAGTTATTATGGGAGAGACTGTTTTCATCAAGATTGAAGCCATAGTTTTGGCGCGGCAGCCGTTTCTTTCATTTTGGGGCCTATGTGTTTTTCGACCTTGAAATCGCAAAAAAGGCGCGAAAACATGGATTTGTCTCTCCTGCCGCGCACACACTTCCAATAGCTTGCAAAGGCCTAAAAAACACAAGCAGCCCGTGAGTTATTATGGGAGAGACTGTTTTCATCAAGTTTGAAGCCATAGTTTTGGCGCGGCAGCCGTTTCTTTCATTTTGGGGCCTATGTGTTTTTCGACCTTGAAATCGCAAAAAATGCGCGAAAACATGGATTTGTCTCTCCTGCCGCGCACACACTTCCGATAGCTTGCAAAGGCCTAAAAAACACAAGCAGCCCGTGAGTTATTATGGGAGAGACTGTTTTCATCAAGTTTGAAGCCATAGTTTTGGCGCGGCAGCCGTTTCTTTCATTTTGGGGCCTATGTGTTTTTCGACCTTGAAATCGCAAAAAATGCGCGAAAACATGGATTTGTCTCTCCTGCCGCGCACACACTTCCGATAGCTTGCAAAGGCCTAAAAAACACAAGCAGCCCGTGAGTTATTATGGGAGAGACTGTTTTCATCAAGTTTGAAGCCATAGTTTTGGCGCGGCAGCCGTTTCTTTCATTTTGGAGCCTATGTGTTTTTCGACCTTGAAATCGCAAAAAAGGCGCGAAAACATGGATTTGTCTCTCCTGCCGCGCACACACTTCCGATAGCTTGCAAAGGCCTAAAAAACACAAGCAGCCCGTGAGTTATTATGGGAAAGACTGTTTTCATCAAGTTTGAAGCCATAGTTTTGGCGCGGCAGCCGTTTCTTTCATTTTGGGGCCTATGTGTTTTTCGACCTTGAAATCGCAAAAAATGCACGAAAACATGGATTTGTCTCTCCTGCCGCGCACACACTTCCGATAGCTTGCGAAGGCCTAAAAAACACAAGCGGCCCTTGAGTTATTGTGGGAGAGACTGTTTTCATCAAGTTTGAAGCCTCAGTTTTGGCTGGACAGCGGTTTCTTTATTTTTGGGTTCTATGTGTTTTTCGACCTGGAAATGGCAAAAAAGGCGCGAAAACATAGATTTGTCTCTCCTGCCGCGCACACACTTCCGATAGCTTGCAAAGGCCTAAAAAACACAAGCAGCCCGTGAGTTATTATGGGAGAGACTGTTTTCATCAAGTTTGAAGCCATAGTTTTGGCGCGGCAGCCGTTTCTTTCATTTTGGGGCCTATGTGTTTTTCGACCTTGAAATCGCAAAAAATGCGCGAAAACATGGATTTGTCTCTCCTGCCGCGCACACACTTCCGATAGCTTGCAAAGGCCTAGAAAACACAAGCAGCCCGTGAGTTATTATGGGAGAGACTGTTTTCATCAAGTTTGAAGCCATAGTTTTGGCGCGGCAGCCGTTTCTTTCATTTTGGGGCCTATGTGTTTTTCGACCTTGAAATCGCAAAAAAGGCGCGAAAACATGGATTTGTCTCTCCTGCCGCGCACACACTTCCGATAGCTTGCAAAGGCCTAAAAAACACAAGCAGCCCGTGAGTTATTATGGGAGAGACTGTTTTCATCAAGTTTGAAGCCATAGTTTTGGCGCGGCAGCCGTTTCTTTCATTTTGGAGCCTATGTGTTTTTCGACCTTGAAATCGCAAAAAAGGCGCGAAAACATGGATTTGTCTCTCCTGCCGCGCACACACTTCCAATAGCTTGCAAAGGCCTAAAAAACACAAGCAGCCCGTGAGTTATTATGGGAGAGACTGTTTTCATCAAGATTGAAGCCATAGTTTTGGCGCGGCAGCCGTTTCTTTCATTTTGGGGCCTATGTGTTTTTCGACCTTGAAATCGCAAAAAAGGCGCGAAAACATGGATTTGTCTCTCCTGCCGCGCACACACTTCCAATAGCTTGCAAAGGCCTAAAAAACACAAGCAGCCCGTGAGTTATTATGGGAGAGACTGTTTTCATCAAGTTTGAAGCCATAGTTTTGGCGCGGCAGCCGTTTCTTTCATTTTGGGGCCTATGTGTTTTTCGACCTTGAAATCGCAAAAAAGGCGCGAAAACATGGATTTGTCTCTCCTGCCGCGCACAACTTCCGATAGCTTGCAAAGGCCTAAAAAACACAAGCAGCCCATGAGTTATTATGGGAGAGACTGTTTTCATCAAGATTGAAGCCATAGTTTTGGCGCGGCAGCCGTTTCTTTCATTTTGGGGCCTATGTGTTTTTCGACCTTGAAATCGCAAAAAAGGCGCGAAAACATGGATTTGTCTCTCCTGCCGCGCACACACTTCCAATAGCTTGCAAAGGCCTAAAAAACACAAGCAGCCCGTGAGTTATTATGGGAGAGACTGTTTTCATCAAGTTTGAAGCCATAGTTTTGGCGCGGCAGCCGTTTCTTTCATTTTGGGGCCTATGTGTTTTTCGACCTTGAAATCGCAAAAAATGCGCGAAAACATGGATTTGTCTCTCCTGCCGCGCACACACTTCCGATAGCTTGCAAAGGCCTAAAAAACACAAGCAGCCCGTGAGTTATTATGGGAGAGACTGTTTTCATCAAGTTTGAAGCCATAGTTTTGGTGCGGCAGCCGTTTCTTTCATTTTGGGGCCTATGTGTTTTTCGACCTTGAAATCGCAAAAAAGGCGCGAAAACATGGATTTGTCTCTCCTGCCGCGCACACACTTCCGATAGCTTGCAAAGGCCTAAAAAACACAAGCAGACCGTGAGTTATTATGGGAAAGACTGTTTTCATCAAGTTTGAAGCTATAGTTTTGGCGCGCCAGCCGTTTCTTTCATTTTGGGGCCTATGTGTTTTTCGACCTTGAAATCGCAAAAAAGGCGCGAAAACATGGATTTGTCTCTCCTGCCGCGCACAACTTCCGATAGCTTGCAAAGGCCTAAAAAACACAAGCAGCCCTTGAGTTATTATGGGAGAGACTGTTTTCATCAAGTTTCAAGCCATAGTTTTGGCGCGGCAGCCGTTTCTTTCATTTTGGGGCCTATGTGTTTTTCGACCTTGAAATCGCAAAAAATGCACGAAAACATGGATTTGTCTCTCCTGCCGCGCACACACTTCCGATAGCTTGCGAAAGCCTAAAAAACACAAGCGGCCCTTGAGTTATTGTGGGAGAGACTGTTTTCATCAAGTTTGAAGCCTCAGTTTTGGCTGGACAGCGGTTTCTTTATTTTTGGGTTCTATGTGTTTTTCGACCTGGAAATGGCAAAAAAGGCGCGAAAACATGGATTTGTCTCTCCTGCCGCGCACACACTTCCGATAGCTTGCGAAGTCCTAAAAAACACAAGCGGCCCTTGAGTTATTGTGGGAGAGACTGTTTTCATCAAGTTTGAAGCCTCAGTTTTGGCTGGACAGCGGTTTCTTTATTTTTGGGTTCTATGTGTTTTTCGACCTGGAAATGGCAAAAAAGGCGCGAAAACATAGATTTGTCTCTCCTGCTGCGCACACACTTCCGATAGCTTGCAAAGGCCTAAAAAACACAAGCAGCCCGTGAGTTATTATGGGAGAGACTGTTTTCATCAAGTTTGAAGCCATAGTTTTGGCGCGGCAGCCGTTTCTTTCATTTTGGGGCCTATGTGTTTTTCGACCTTGAAATCGCAAAAAAGGCGCGAAAACATGGATTTGTCTCTCCTGCCGCGCACACACTTCCAATAGCTTGGAAAGGCCTAAAAAACACAAGCAGACCGTGAGTTATTATGGGAAAGACTGTTTTCATCAAGTTTGAAGCTATAGTTTTGGCGCGCCAGCCGTTTCTTTCATTTTGGGGCCTATGTGTTTTTCGACCTTGAAATCGCAAAAAAGGCGCGAAAACATGGATTTGTCTCTCCTGCCGCGCACAACTTCCGATAGCTTGCAAAGGCCTAAAAAACACAAGCAGCCCTTGAGTTATTATGGGAGAGACTGTTTTCATCAAGTTTCAAGCCATAGTTTTGGCGCGGCAGCCGTTTCTTTCATTTTGGGGCCTATGTGTTTTTCGACCTTGAAATCGCAAAAAATGCACGAAAACATGGATTTGTCTCTCCTGCCGCGCACACACTTCCGATAGCTTGCGAAGGCCTAAAAAACACAAGCGGCCCTTGAGTTATTGTGGGAGAGACTGTTTTCATCAAGTTTGAAGCCTCAGTTTTGGCTGGACAGCGGTTTCTTTATTTTTGGGTTCTATGTGTTTTTCGACCTGGAAATGGCAAAAAAGGCGCGAAAACATAGATTTGTCTCTCCTGCTGCGCACACACTTCCGATAGCTTGCAAAGGCCTAAAAAACACAAGCAGCCCGTGAGTTATTATGGGAGAGACTGTTTTCATCAAGTTTGAAGCCATAGTTTTGGCGCGGCAGCCGTTTCTTTCATTTTGGGGCCTATGTGTTTTTCGACCTTGAAATCGCAAAAAAGGCGCGAAAACATGGATTTGTCTCTCCTGCCGCGCACACACTTCCAATAGCTTGCAAAGGCCTAAAAAACACAAGCAGCCCGTGAGTTATTATGGGAGAGACTGTTTTCATCAAGATTGAAGCCATAGTTTTGGCGCGGCAGCCGTTTCTTTCATTTTGGGGCCTATGTGTTTTTCGACCTTGAAATCGCAAAAAAGGCGCGAAAACATGGATTTGTCTCTCCTGCCGCGCACACACTTCCAATAGCTTGCAAAGGCCTAAAAAACACAAGCAGCCCGTGAGTTATTATGGGAGAGACTGTTTTCATCAAGTTTGAAGCCATAGTTTTGGCGCGGCAGCCGTTTCTTTCATTTTGGGGCCTATGTGTTTTTCGACCTTGAAATCGCAAAAAATGCGCGAAAACATGGATTTGTCTCTCCTGCCGCGCACACACTTCCGATAGCTTGCAAAGGCCTAAAAAACACAAGCAGCCCGTGAGTTATTATGGGAGAGACTGTTTTCATCAAGTTTGAAGCCATAGTTTTGGCGCGGCAGCCGTTTCTTTCATTTTGGGGCCTATGTGTTTTTCGACCTTGAAATCGCAAAAAATGCGCGAAAACATGGATTTGTCTCTCCTGCCGCGCACACACTTCCGATAGCTTGCAAAGGCCTAAAAAACACAAGCAGCCCGTGAGTTATTATGGGAGAGACTGTTTTCATCAAGTTTGAAGCCATAGTTTTGGCGCGGCAGCCGTTTCTTTCATTTTGGGGCCTATGTGTTTTTCGACCTTGAAATCGCAAAAAAGGCGCGAAAACATGGATTTGTCTCTCCTGCCGCGCACACACTTCCGATAGCTTGCAAAGGCCTAAAAAACACAAGCAGCCCGTGAGTTATTATGGGAAAGACTGTTTTCATCAAGTTTGAAGCCATAGTTTTGGCGCGCCAGCCGTTTCTTTCATTTTGGGGCCTATGTGTTTTTCGACCTTGAAATCGCAAAAAAGGCGCGAAAACATGGATTTGTCTCTCCTGCCGCGCACACACTTCCGATAGCTTGCAAAGGCCTAAAAAACACAAGCAGCCCGTGAGTTATTATGGGAGAGACTGTTTTCATCAAGTTTGAAGCCATAGTTTTGGCGCGGCAGCCGTTTCTTTCATTTTGGGGCCTATGTGTTTTTCGACCTTGAAATCGCAAAAAAGGCGCGAAAACATGGATTTGTCTCTCCTGCCGCGCACACACTTCCAATAGCTTGCAAAGGCCTAAAAAACACAAGCAGCCCGTGAGTTATTATGGGAGAGACTGTTTTCATCAAGTTTGAAGCCATAGTTTTGGCGCGGCAGCCGTTTCTTTCATTTTGGGGCCTATGTGTTTTTCGACCTTGAAATCGCAAAAAAGTCGCGAAAACATGGATTTGTCTCTCCTGCCGCGCACACACTTCCGATAGCTTGCAAAGGCCTAAAAAACACAAGCAGCCCGTGAGTTATTATGGGAGAGACTGTTTTCATCAAGATTGAAGCCATAGTTTTGGCGCGGCAGCCGTTTCTTTCATTTTGGGGCCTATGTGTTTTTCGACCTTGAAATCGCAAAAAAGGCGCGAAAACATGGATTTGTCTCTCCTGCCGCGCACACACTTCCAATAGCTTGCAAAGGCCTAAAAAACACAAGCAGCCCGTGAGTTATTATGGGAGAGACTGTTTTCATCAAGTTTGAAGCCATAGTTTTGGCGCGGCAGCCGTTTCTTTCATTTTGGGGCCTATGTGTTTTTCGACCTTGAAATCGCAAAAAATGCGCGAAAACATGGATTTGTCTCTCCTGCCGCGCACACACTTCCGATAGCTTGCAAAGGCCTAAAAAACACAAGCAGCCCGTGAGTTATTATGGGAGAGACTGTTTTCATCAAGTTTGAAGCCATAGTTTTGGCGCGGCAGCCGTTTCTTTCATTTTAGGGCCTATGTGTTTTTCGACCTTGAAATCGCAAAAAATGCGCGAAAACATGGATTTGTCTCTCCTGCCGCGCACACACTTCCGATAGCTTGCAAAGGCCTAAAAAACACAAGCAGCCCGTGAGTTATTATGGGAGAGACTGTTTTCATCAAGTTTGAAGCCATAGTTTTGGCGCGGCAGCCGTTTCTTTCATTTTGGGGCCTATGTGTTTTTCGACCTTGAAATCGCAAAAAAGTCGCGAAAACATGGATTTGTCTCTCCTGCCGCGCACACACTTCCGATAGCTTGCAAAGGCCTAAAAAACACAAGCAGCCCGTGAGTTATTATGGGAGAGACTGTTTTCATCAAGTTTGAAGCCATAGTTTTGGCGCGGCAGCCGTTTCTTTAATTTTGGGGCCTATGTGTTTTTCGACCTTGAAATCGCAAAAAAGGCGCGAAAACATGGATTTGTCTCTCCTGCCGCGCACACACTTCCAATAGCTTGCAAAGGCCTAAAAAACACAAGCAGCCCGTGAGTTATTATGGGAGAGACTGTTTTCATCAAGTTTGAAGCCATAGTTTTGGCGCGGCAGCCGTTTCTTTCATTTTGGGGCCTATGTGTTTTTCGACCTTGAAATCGCAAAAAATGCGCGAAAACATGGATTTGTCTCTCCTGCCGCGCACAACCTACGATAGCTTGCAAAGGCCTAAAAAACACAAGCAGCCCTTGAGTTATTATGGGAGAGACTGTTTTCATCAAGTTTCAAGCCATAGTTTTGGCGCCCCAGCCGTTTCTTTCATTTTGGAGCCTATGTGTTTTTCGACCTTGAAATCGCAAAAAAGGCGCGAAAACATGGATTTGTCTCTCCTGCCGCGCACACACTTCCAATAGCTTGCAAAGGCCTAAAAAACACAAGCAGCCCGTGAGTTATTATGGGAGAGACTGTTTTCATCAAGTTTGAAGCCATAGTTTTGGCGCGGCAGCCGTTTCTTTCATTTTGGGGCCTATGTGTTTTTCGACCTTGAAATCACAAAAAATGCGCGAAAACATGGATTTGTCTCTCCTGCCGCGCACACACTTCCGATAGCTTGCAAAGGCCTAAAAAACACAAGCAGCCCGTGAGTTATTATGGGAGAGACTGTTTTCATCAAGTTTGAAGCCATAGTTTTGGCGCGGCAGCCGTTTCTTTCATTTTGGGGCCTATGTGTTTTTCGACCTTGAAATCGCAAAAAAGGCGCGAAAACATGGATTTGTCTCTCCTGCCGCGCACACACTTCCGATAGCTTGCAAAAGCCTAAAAAACACAAGCAGCCCGTGAGTTATTATGGGAGAGACTGTTTTCATCAAGTTTGAAGCCATAGTTTTGGCGCGCCAGCAGTTTCTTTCATTTTGGGGCCTATGTGTTTTTCGACCTTGAAATCGCAAAAAAGGCGCGAAAACATTGATTTGTCTCTCCTGCCGCGCACACACTTCCGATAGCTTGCAAAGGCCTAAAAAACACAAGCGGCCCTTGAGTTATTGTGGGAGAGACTGTTTTCATCAAGTTTGAAGCCTCAGTTTTGGCTGGACAGCCGTTTCTTTATTTTTGGGGTCTGTGTGTTTTTCGACCTGGAAATGGCAAAACAGGCGCGAAAACATAGATTTGTCTCTCCTGCTGCGCACACACTTCCGATAGCTTGCGAAGGCCTAAAAAACACAATCAGCCCGTGAGTTAATATGGGAGAGACTGTTTTCATCAAGTTTGAAGCCATAGTTTTGGCGCGCCAGCCGTTTCTTTCATTTTGGGGCCTATGTGTTTTTCGACCTTGAAATCGCAAAAAAGGCGCGAAAACATGGATTTGTCTCTCCTGCCGCGCACACACTTCCGATAGCTTGCAAAGGCCTAAAAAACACAAGCAGCCCGTGAGTTATTATGGGAGAGACTGTTTTCATCAAGTTTGAAGCCATAGTTTTGGCGCGGCAGCCGTTTCTTTCATTTTGGGGCCTATGTGTTTTTCGACCTTGAAATCGCAAAAAATGCGCGAAAACATGGATTTGTCTCTCCTGCCGCGCACACACTTCCGATAGCTTGCGAAGGCCTAAAAAACACAAGCGGCCCTTGAGTTATTGTGGGAGAGACTGTTTTCATCAAGTTTGAAGCCTCAGTTTTGGCTGGACAGCCGTTTCTTTATTTTTGGGGTCTGTGTGTTTTTCGACCTGGAAATGGCAAAACAGGCGCGAAAACATAGATTTGTCTCTCCTGCTGCGCACACACTTCCGATAGCTTGCGAAGGCCTAAAAAACACAATCAGCCCGTGAGTTAATATGGGAGAGACTGTTTTCATCAAGTTTGAAGCCATAGTTTTGGCGCGCCAGCCGTTTCTTTCATTTTGGGGCCTATGTGTTTTTCGACCTTGAAATCGCAAAAAAGGCGTGAAAACATGGATTTGTCTCTCCTGCCGCGCACACACTTCCGATAGCTTGCAAAGGCCTAAAAAACACAAGCAGCCCGTGAGTTATTATGGGAGAGACTGTTTTCATCAAGTTTGAAGCCATAGTTTTGGCTGGACAGCCGTTTCTTTATTTTTGGGGTCTGTGTGTTTTTCGACCTGGAAATCGCAAAAAAGGCGCGAAAACATGGATTTGTCTCTCCTGCCGCGCACACACTTCCGATAGCTTGCAAAGGCCTAAAAAACACAAGCAGCCCGTGAGTTATTATGGGAGAGACTGTTTTCATCAAGTTTGAAGCCATAGTTTTGGCGCGGCAGCCGTTTCTTTCATTTTGGGGCCTATGTGTTTTTCGACCTTGAAATCGCAAAAAAGGCGCGAAAACATGGATTTGTCTCTCCTGCCGCGCACACACTTCCGATAGCTTGCAAAGGCCTAAAAAACACAAGCAGCCCGTGAGTTATTATGGGAGAGACTGTTTTCATCAAGTTTGAAGCCATAGTTTTGGCGCGGCAGCCGTTTCTTTCATTTTGGGGCCTATGTGTTTTTCGACCTTGAAATCGCAAAAAATGCGCGAAAACATGGATTTGTCTCTCCTGCCGCGCACACACTTCCGATAGCTTGCGAAGGCCTAAAAAACACAAGCGGCCCTTGAGTTATTGTGGGAGAGACTGTTTTCATCAAGTTTGAAGCCTCAGTTTTGGCTGGACAGCCGTTTCTTTATTTTTGGGGTCTGTGTGTTTTTCGACCTTGAAATCGCAAAAAAGGCGTGAAAACATGGATTTGTCTCTCCTGCCGCGCACACACTTCCGATAGCTTGCAAAGGCCTAAAAAACACAAGCAGCCTGTGAGTTATTATGGGAGAGACTGTTTTCATCAAGTTTGAAGCCATAGTTTTGGCTGGACAGCCGTTTCTTTATTTTTGGGGTCTGTGTGTTTTTCGACCTGGAAATCGCAAAAAAGGCGCGAAAACATGGATTTGTCTCTCCTGCCGCGCACACACTTCCGATAGCTTGCAAAGGCCTAAAAAACACAAGCAGCCCGTGAGTTATTATGGGAGAGACTGTTTTCATCAAGTTTGAAGCCATAGTTTTGGCGCGGCAGCCGTTTCTTTCATTTTGGGGCCTATGTGTTTTTCGACCTTGAAATCGCAAAAAAGGCGCGAAAACATGGATTTGTCTCTCCTGCCGCGCACACACTTCCGATAGCTTGCAAAGGCCTAAAAAACACAAGCAGCCCGTGAGTTATTATTGGAGAGACTGTTTTCATCAAGTTTGAAGCCATAGTTTTGGCGCGCCAGCCGTTTCTTTCATTTTGGGGCCTATGTGTTTTTCGACCTTGAAATCGCAAAAAATGCGCAAAAACATGGATTTGTCTCTCCTGCCGCGCACACACTTCTGATAGCTTGCGAAGGCCTAAAAAACACAAGCGGCCCTTGAGTTATTGTGGGAGAGACTGTTTTCATCAAGTTTGAAGCCTCAGTTTTGGCTGGACAGCTGTTTCTTTATTTTTGGGGTCTGTGTGTTTTTCGACCTGGAAATCGTAAAAAAGGCGCGAAAACATGGATTTGTCTCTCCTGCCGCGCACACACTTCCGATAGCTTGCAAAGGCCTAAAAAACACAAGCAGCCCGTGAGTTATTATGGGAGAGACTGTTTTCATCAAGTTTGAAGCCATAGTTTTGGCGCGCCATCCGTTTCTTTCATTTTGGGGCCTATGTGTTTTTCGACCTTGAAATCGCAAAAAAGGCGCGAAAACATGGATTTGTCTCTCCTGCCGCGCACACACTTCCGATAGCTTGCAAAGGCCTAAAAAACACAAGCAGCCCGTGAGTTATTATGGGAGAGACTGTTTTCCTCAAGTTTGAAGCCATAGTTTTGGCGCGCCAGCCGTTTCTTTCATTTTGGGGCCTATGTGTTTTTCGACCTTGAAATCGCAAAAAAGGCGCGAAAACATGGATTTGTCTCTCCTGCCGCGCACACACTTCCGATAGCTTGCAAAGGCCTAAAAAACACAAGCAGCCCGTGAGTTATTATTGGAGAGACTGTTTTCATCAAGTTTGAAGCCATAGTTTTGGCGCGCCAGCCGTTTCTTTCATTTTGGGGCCTATGTGTTTTTCGACCTTGAAATCGCAAAAAATGCGCAAAAACATGGATTTGTCTCTCCTGCCGCGCACACACTTCTGATAGCTTGCGAAGGCCTAAAAAACACAAGCGGCCCTTGAGTTATTGTGGGAGAGACTGTTTTCATCAAGTTTGAAGCCTCAGTTTTGGCTGGACAGCCGTTTCTTTATTTTTGGGTTCTGTGTGTTTTTCGACCTGGAAATGAAAAAAAGGCGCGAAAACATAGATTTGTCTCTCCTGCTGCGCACACACTTCCGATAGCTTGCGAAGGCCTAAAAAACACAATCAGCCCGTGAGTTAATATGGGAGAGACTGTTTTCATCAAGTTTGAAGCCATAGTTTTGGCGCGCCAGCCGTTTCTTTCATTTTGGGGCCTATGTGTTTTTCGACCTTGAAATCGCAAAAAATGCGCAAAAACATGGATTTGTCTCTCCTGCCGCGCACACACTTCCGATAGCTTGCGAAGGCCTAAAAAACACAAGCGGCCCTTGAGTTATTGTGGGAGAGACTGTTTTCATCAAGTTTGAAGCCTCAGTTTTGGCTGGACAGCCGTTTCTTTATTTTTGGGGTCTGTGTGTTTTTCGACCTGGAAATGGCAAAACAGGCGCGAAAACATAGATTTGTCTCTCCTGCTGCGCACACACTTCCGATAGCTTGCGAAGGCCTAAAAAACACAATCAGCCCGTGAGTTAATATGGGAGAGACTGTTTTCATCAAGTTTGAAGCCATAGTTTTGGCGCGCCAGCCGTTTCTTTCATTTTGGGGCCTATGTGTTTTTCGACCTTGAAATCGCAAAAAAGGCGCGAAAACATGGAAATGTCTCTCCTGCCGCGCACACACTTCCGATAGCTTGCAAAGGCCTAAAAAACACAAGCAGCCCGTGAGTTATTATGGGAGAGACTGTTTTCATCAAGTTTGAAGCCATAGTTTTGGCGCGGCAGCCGTTTCTTTCATTTTGGGGCCTATGTGTTTTTTCGACCTTGAAATCGCAAAAAATGCGCGAAAACATGGATTTGTCTCTCCTGCCGCGCACACACTTCCGATAGCTTGCAAAGGCCTAAAAAACACAAGCAGCCCGTGAGTTATTATGGGAAAGACTGTTTTCATCAAGTTTGAAGCCATAGTTTTGGCGCGCCAGCCGTTTCTTTCATTTTGGGGCCTATGTGTTTTTCGACCTTGAAATCGCAAAAAAGGCGCGAAAACATGGATTTGTCTCTCCTGCCGCGCACACACTTCCGATAGCTTGCAAAGGCCTAAAAAACACAAGCGGCCCTTGAGTTATTGTGGGTGAGACTGTTTTCATCAAGTTTGAAGCCTCAGTTTTGGCTGGACAGCCGTTGCTTTCATTTTGGGGCCTATGTGTTTTTCGACCTTGAAATCGCAAAAAATTCGCGAAAACATGGATTTGTCTCTCCTGCCGCGCACACACTTCCGATAGCTTGCAAAGGCCTAAAAAACACAAGCGGCCCTTGAGTTATTGTGGGTGAGACTGTTTTCATCAAGTTTGAAGCCTCAGTTTTGGCTGGACAGCCGTTGCTTTCATTTTGGGGCCTATGTGTTTTTCGACCTTGAAATCGCAAAAAATTCGCGAAAACATGGATTTGTCTCTCCTGCCGCGCACACACTTCCGATAGCTTGCGAAGGCCTAAAAAACACAAGCGGCCCTTGAGTGATTGTGGGAGAGACTGTTTTCATCAAGTTTGAAGCCATAGTTTTGGCGCGCCAGCCGTTTCTTTCATTTTGGGGCCTATGTGTTTTTCGACCTTGAAATCGCAAAAAAGGCGCGAAAACATGGATTTGTCTCTCCTGCCGCGCACACACTTCCGATAGCTTGCAAAGGCCTAAAAAACACAAGCGGCCCTTGAGTTATTGTGGGTGAGACTGTTTTCATCAAGTTTGAAGCCTCAGTTTTGGCTGGACAGCCGTTGCTTTCATTTTGGGGCCTATGTGTTTTTCGACCTTGAAATCGCAAAAAATTCGCGAAAACATGGATTTGTCTCTCCTGCCGCGCACACACTTCCGATAGCTTGCGAAGGCCTAAAAAACACAAGCGGCCCTTGAGTTATTGTGGGAGAGACTGTTTTCATCAAGTTTGAAGCCTCAGTTTTGGCTGGACAGCCGTTTCTTTATTTTTGGGTTCTGTGTGTTTTTCGACCTGGAAATGAAAAAAAGGCGCGAAAACATAGATTTGTCTCTCCTGCTGCGCACACACTTCCGATAGCTTGCGAAGGCCTAAAAAACACAATCAGCCCGTGAGTTAATATGGGAGAGACTGTTTTCATCAAGTTTGAAGCCATAGTTTTGGCGCGCCAGCCGTTTCTTTCATTTTGGGGCCTATGTGTTTTTCGACCTTGAAATCGCAAAAAATGCGCAAAAACATGGATTTGTCTCTCCTGCCGCGCACACACTTCCGATAGCTTGCGAAGGCCTAAAAAACACAAGCGGCCCTTGAGTTATTGTGGGAGAGACTGTTTTCATCAAGTTTGAAGCCTCAGTTTTGGCTGGACAGCCGTTTCTTTATTTTTGGGGTCTGTGTGTTTTTCGACCTGGAAATGGCAAAACAGGCGCGAAAACATAGATTTGTCTCTCCTGCTGCGCACACACTTCCGATAGCTTGCGAAGGCCTAAAAAACACAATCAGCCCGTGAGTTAATATGGGAGAGACTGTTTTCATCAAGTTTGAAGCCATAGTTTTGGCGCGCCAGCCGTTTCTTTCATTTTGGGGCCTATGTGTTTTTCGACCTTGAAATCGCAAAAAAGGCGCGAAAACATGGAAATGTCTCTCCTGCCGCGCACACACTTCCGATAGCTTGCAAAGGCCTAAAAAACACAAGCAGCCCGTGAGTTATTATGGGAGAGACTGTTTTCATCAAGTTTGAAGCCATAGTTTTGGCGCGGCAGCCGTTTCTTTCATTTTGGGGCCTATGTGTTTTTTCGACCTTGAAATCGCAAAAAATGCGCGAAAACATGGATTTGTCTCTCCTGCCGCGCACACACTTCCGATAGCTTGCAAAGGCCTAAAAAACACAAGCAGCCCGTGAGTTATTATGGGAAAGACTGTTTTCATCAAGTTTGAAGCCATAGTTTTGGCGCGCCAGCCGTTTCTTTCATTTTGGGGCCTATGTGTTTTTCGACCTTGAAATCGCAAAAAAGGCGCGAAAACATGGATTTGTCTCTCCTGCCGCGCACACACTTCCGATAGCTTGCAAAGGCCTAAAAAACACAAGCGGCCCTTGAGTTATTGTGGGTGAGACTGTTTTCATCAAGTTTGAAGCCTCAGTTTTGGCTGGACAGCCGTTGCTTTCATTTTGGGGCCTATGTGTTTTTCGACCTTGAAATCGCAAAAAATTCGCGAAAACATGGATTTGTCTCTCCTGCCGCGCACACACTTCCGATAGCTTGCAAAGGCCTAAAAAACACAAGCGGCCCTTGAGTTATTGTGGGTGAGACTGTTTTCATCAAGTTTGAAGCCTCAGTTTTGGCTGGACAGCCGTTGCTTTCATTTTGGGGCCTATGTGTTTTTCGACCTTGAAATCGCAAAAAATTCGCGAAAACATGGATTTGTCTCTCCTGCCGCGCACACACTTCCGATAGCTTGCGAAGGCCTAAAAAACACAAGCGGCCCTTGAGTGATTGTGGGAGAGACTGTTTTCATCAAGTTTGAAGCCATAGTTTTGGCGCGCCAGCCGTTTCTTTCATTTTGGGGCCTATGTGTTTTTCGACCTTGAAATCGCAAAAAAGGCGCGAAAACATGGATTTGTCTCTCCTGCCGCGCACACACTTCCGATAGCTTGCAAAGGCCTAAAAAACACAAGCGGCCCTTGAGTTATTGTGGGTGAGACTGTTTTCATCAAGTTTGAAGCCTCAGTTTTGGCTGGACAGCCGTTGCTTTCATTTTGGGGCCTATGTGTTTTTCGACCTTGAAATCGCAAAAAATTCGCGAAAACATGGATTTGTCTCTCCTGCCGCGCACACACTTCCGATAGCTTGCGAAGGCCTAAAAAACACAAGCGGCCCTTGAGTTATTGTGGGAGAGACTGTTTTCATCAAGTTTGAAGCCATAGTTTTGGCGCGGCAGCCGTTTCTTTCATTTTGGGGCCTATGTGTTTTTCGACCTTGAAATCGCAAAAAATGCGCGAAAACATGGATTTGTCTCTCCTGCCGCGCACACACTTCCGATAGCTTGCAAAGGCCTAAAAAACACAAGCGGCCCTTGAGTTATTGTGGGAGAGACAGTTTTCATCAAGTTTGAAGCCTCAGTTTTGGCTAGACAGCCGTTGCTTTATTTTTGGGTTCTGTGTGTTTTTCGACCTGGAAATGGCAAAAAAGGCGCGAAAACATAGATTTGTCTCTCCTGCTGCGCACACACTTCCGATAGCTTGCGAAGGCCTAAAAAACACAATCAGCCCGTGAGTTAATATGGGAGAGACTGTTTTCATCAAGTTTGAAGCCATAGTTTTGGCGCGGCAGCCGTTTCTTTCATTTTGGGGCCTATGTGTTTTTCGACCTTGAAATCGCAAAAAATGCGCAAAAACATGGATTTGTCTCTCCTGCCGCGCACACACTTCCGATAGCTTGCGAAGGCCTAAAAAACACAAGCGGCCCTTGAGTTATTGTGGGAGAGACTGTTTTCATCAAGTTTGAAGCCTCAGTTTTGGCTGGACAGCCGTTTCTTTATTTTTGGGGTCTGTGTGTTTTTCGACCTGGAAATGGCAAAACAGGCGCGAAAACATAGATTTGTCTCTCCTGCTGCGCACACACTTCCGATAGCTTGCGAAGGCCTAAAAAACACAATCAGCCCGTGAGTTAATATGGGAGAGACTGTTTTCATCAAGTTTGAAGCCATAGTTTTGGCGCGCCAGCCGTTTCTTTCATTTTGGGGCCTATGTGTTTTTCGACCTTGAAATCGCAAAAAAGGCGCGAAAACATGGAAATGTCTCTCCTGCCGCGCACACACTTCCGATAGCTTGCAAAGGCCTAAAAAACACAAGCAGCCCGTGAGTTATTATGGGAGAGACTGTTTTCATCAAGTTTGAAGCCATAGTTTTGGCGCGGCAGCCGTTTCTTTCATTTTGGGGCCTATGTGTTTTTTCGACCTTGAAATCGCAAAAAATGCGCGAAAACATGGATTTGTCTCTCCTGCCGCGCACACACTTCCGATAGCTTGCAAAGGCCTAAAAAACACAAGCAGCCCGTGAGTTATTATGGGAAAGACTGTTTTCATCAAGTTTGAAGCCATAGTTTTGGCGCGCCAGCCGTTTCTTTCATTTTGGGGCCTATGTGTTTTTCGACCTTGAAATCGCAAAAAAGGCGCGAAAACATGGATTCGTCTCTCCTGCCGCGCACACACTTCCGATAGCTTGCAAAGGCCTAAAAAACACAAGCGGCCCTTGAGTTATTGTGGGTGAGACTGTTTTCATCAAGTTTGAAGCCTCAGTTTTGGCTGGACAGCCGTTGCTTTCATTTTGGGGCCTATGTGTTTTTCGACCTGGAAATCGCAAAAAATTCGCGAAAACATGGATTTGTCTCTCCTGCCGCGCACACACTTCCGATAGCTTGCGAAGGCCTAAAAAACACAAGCGGCCCTTGAGTGATTGTGGGAGAGACTGTTTTCATCAAGTTTGAAGCCATAGTTTTGGCGCGCCAGCCGTTTCTTTCATTTTGGGGCCTATGTGTTTTTCGACCTTGAAATCGCAAAAAAGGCGCGAAAACATGGATTTGTCTCTCCTGCCGCGCACACACTTCCGATAGCTTGCAAAGGCCTAAAAAACACAAGCGGCCCTTGAGTTATTGTGGGTGAGACTGTTTTCATCAAGTTTGAAGCCTCAGTTTTGGCTGGACAGCCGTTGCTTTCATTTTGGGGCCTATGTGTTTTTCGACCTTGAAATCGCAAAAAATTCGCGAAAACATGGATTTGTCTCTCCTGCCGCGCACACACTTCCGATAGCTTGCGAAGGCCTAAAAAACACAAGCGGCCCTTGAGTTATTGTGGGAGAGACTGTTTTCATCAAGTTTGAAGCCATAGTTTTGGCGCGGCAGCCGTTTCTTTCATTTTGGGGCCTATGTGTTTTTCGACCTTGAAATCGCAAAAAATGCGCGAAAACATGGATTTGTCTCTCCTGCCGCGCACACACTTCCGATAGCTTGCAAAGGCCTAACAAAACACAAGCGGCCCTTGAGTTATTGTGGGAGAGACAGTTTTCATCAAGTTTGAAGCCTCAGTTTTGGCTAGACAGCCGTTGCTTTATTTTTGGGTTCTGTGTGTTTTTCGACCTGGAAATGGCAAAAAAGGCGCGAAAACATAGATTTGTCTCTCCTGCTGCGCACACACTTCCGATAGCTTGCGAAGGCCTAAAAAACACAATCAGCCCGTGAGTTAATATGGGAGAGACTGTTTTCATCAAGTTTGAAGCCATAGTTTTGGCGCGGCAGCCGTTTCTTTCATTTTGGGGCCTATGTGTTTTTCGACCTTGAAATCGCAAAAAATGCGCAAAAACATGGATTTGTCTCTCCTGCCGCGCACACACTTCCGATAGCTTGCGAAGGCCTAAAAAACACAAGCGGCCCTTGAGTTATTGTGGGAGAGACTGTTTTCATCAAGTTTGAAGCCTCAGTTTTGGCTGGACAGCCGTTTCTTTATTTTTGGGGTCTGTGTGTTTTTCGACCTGGAAATGGCAAAACAGGCGCGAAAACATAGATTTGTCTCTCCTGCTGCGCACACACTTCCGATAGCTTGCGAAGGCCTAAAAAACACAATCAGCCCGTGAGTTAATATGGGAGAGACTGTTTTCATCAAGTTTGAAGCCATAGTTTTGGCGCGGCAGCCGTTTCTTTCATTTTGGGGCCTATGTGTTTTTCGACCTTGAAATCGCAAAAAATGCGCGAAAACATGGATTTGTCTCTCCTGCCGCGCACACACTTCCGATAGCTTGCGAAGGCCTAAAAAACACAAGCGGCCCTTGAGTTATTGTGGGAGAGACTGTTTTCATCAAGTTTGAAGCCTCAGTTTTGGCTGGACAGCCGTTTCTTTATTTTTGGGGTCTGTGTGTTTTTCGACCTGGAAATGGCAAAACAGGCGCGAAAACATAGATTTGTCTCTCCTGCTGCGCACACACTTCCGATAGCTTGCGAAGGCCTAAAAAACACAATCAGCCCGTGAGTTAATATGGGAGAGACTGTTTTCATCAAGTTTGAAGCCATAGTTTTGGCGCGCCAGCCGTTTCTTTCATTTTGGGGCCTATGTGTTTTTCGACCTTGAAATCGCAAAAAAGGCGCGAAAACATGGAAATGTCTCTCCTGCCGCGCACACACTTCCGATAGCTTGCAAAGGCCTAAAAAACACAAGCAGCCCGTGAGTTATTATGGGAGAGACTGTTTTCATCAAGTTTGAAGCCATAGTTTTGGCGCGGCAGCCGTTTCTTTCATTTTGGGGCCTATGTGTTTTTTCGACCTTGAAATCGCAAAAAATGCGCGAAAACATGGATTTGTCTCTCCTGCCGCGCACACACTTCCGATAGCTTGCAAAGGCCTAAAAAACACAAGCAGCCCGTGAGTTATTATGGGAAAGACTGTTTTCATCAAGTTTGAAGCCATAGTTTTGGCGCGGCAGCCGTTTCTTTCATTTTGGGGCCTATGTGTTTTTCGACCTTGAAATCGCAAAAAAGGCGCGAAAACATGGATTTGTCTCTCCTGCCGCGCACACACTTCCGATAGCTTGCAAAGGCCTAAAAAACACAAGCGGCCCTTGAGTTATTGTGGGTGAGACTGTTTTCATCAAGTTTGAAGCCTCAGTTTTGGCTGGACAGCCGTTGCTTTCATTTTGGGGCCTATGTGTTTTTCGACCTGGAAATCGCAAAAAATTCGCGAAAACATGGATTTGTCTCTCCTGCCGCGCACACACTTCCGATAGCTTGCGAAGGCCTAAAAAACACAAGCGGCCCTTGAGTGATTGTGGGAGAGACTGTTTTCATCAAGTTTGAAGCCATAGTTTTGGCGCGCCAGCCGTTTCTTTCATTTTGGGGCCTATGTGTTTTTCGACCTTGAAATCGCAAAAAAGGCGCGAAAACATGGATTTGTCTCTCCTGCCGCGCACACACTTCCGATAGCTTGCAAAGGCCTAAAAAACACAAGCGGCCCTTGAGTTATTGTGGGTGAGACTGTTTTCATCAAGTTTGAAGCCTCAGTTTTGGCTGGACAGCCGTTGCTTTCATTTTGGGGCCTATGTGTTTTTCGACCTTGAAATCGCAAAAAATTCGCGAAAACATGGATTTGTCTCTCCTGCCGCGCACACACTTCCGATAGCTTGCGAAGGCCTAAAAAACACAAGCGGCCCTTGAGTTATTGTGGGAGAGACTGTTTTCATCAAGTTTGAAGCCATAGTTTTGGCGCGGCAGCCGTTTCTTTCATTTTGGGGCCTATGTGTTTTTCGACCTTGAAATCGCAAAAAATGCGCGAAAACATGGATTTGTCTCTCCTGCCGCGCACACACTTCCGATAGCTTGCAAAGGCCTAAAAAACACAAGCGGCCCTTGAGTTATTGTGGGAGAGACAGTTTTCATCAAGTTTGAAGCCTCAGTTTTGGCTAGACAGCCGTTGCTTTATTTTTGGGTTCTGTGTGTTTTTCGACCTGGAAATGGCAAAAAAGGCGCGAAAACATAGATTTGTCTCTCCTGCTGCGCACACACTTCCGATAGCTTGCGAAGGCCTAAAAAACACAATCAGCCCGTGAGTTAATATGGGAGAGACTGTTTTCATCAAGTTTGAAGCCATAGTTTTGGCGCGGCAGCCGTTTCTTTCATTTTGGGGCCTATGTGTTTTTCGACCTTGAAATCGCAAAAAATGCGCAAAAACATGGATTTGTCTCTCCTGCCGCGCACACACTTCCGATAGCTTGCGAAGGCCTAAAAAACACAAGCGGCCCTTGAGTTATTGTGGGAGAGACTGTTTTCATCAAGTTTGAAGCCTCAGTTTTGGCTGGACAGCCGTTTCTTTATTTTTGGGGTCTGTGTGTTTTTCGACCTGGAAATGGCAAAACAGGCGCGAAAACATAGATTTGTCTCTCCTGCTGCGCACACACTTCCGATAGCTTGCGAAGGCCTAAAAAACACAATCAGCCCGTGAGTTAATATGGGAGAGACTGTTTTCATCAAGTTTGAAGCCATAGTTTTGGCGCGCCAGCCGTTTCTTTCATTTTGGGGCCTATGTGTTTTTCGACCTTGAAATCGCAAAAAAGGCGCGAAAACATGGATTTGTCTCTCCTGCCGCGCACACACTTCCGATAGCTTGCAAAGGCCTAAAAAACACAAGCGGCCCTTGAGTTATTGTGGGTGAGACTGTTTTCATCA
Organism: Argentina silus; assembly: GCF_951799395.1. Lineage (NCBI taxonomy): Eukaryota > Metazoa > Chordata > Actinopteri > Argentiniformes > Argentinidae > Argentina > Argentina silus. The sequence continues at coordinate 244,705 of NW_028152291.1, read as the reverse complement.
AGTTTGAAGCCTCAGTTTTGGCTGGACAGCCGTTGCTTTCATTTTGGGGCCTATGTGTTTTTCGACCTGGAAATCGCAAAAAATTCGCGAAAACATGGATTTGTCTCTCCTGCCGCGCACACACTTCCGATAGCTTGCGAAGGCCTAAAAAACACAAGCGGCCCTTGAGTGATTGTGGGAGAGACTGTTTTCATCAAGTTTGAAGCCATAGTTTTGGCGCGCCAGCCGTTTCTTTCATTTTGGGGCCTATGTGTTTTTCGACCTTGAAATCGCAAAAAAGGCGCGAAAACATGGATTTGTCTCTCCTGCCGCGCACACACTTCCGATAGCTTGCAAAGGCCTAAAAAACACAAGCGGCCCTTGAGTTATTGTGGGTGAGACTGTTTTCATCAAGTTTGAAGCCTCAGTTTTGGCTGGACAGCCGTTGCTTTCATTTTGGGGCCTATGTGTTTTTCGACCTTGAAATCGCAAAAAATTCGCGAAAACATGGATTTGTCTCTCCTGCCGCGCACACACTTCCGATAGCTTGCGAAGGCCTAAAAAACACAAGCGGCCCTTGAGTTATTGTGGGAGAGACTGTTTTCATCAAGTTTGAAGCCATAGTTTTGGCGCGGCAGCCGTTTCTTTCATTTTGGGGCCTATGTGTTTTTCGACCTTGAAATCGCAAAAAATGCGCGAAAACATGGATTTGTCTCTCCTGCCGCGCACACACTTCCGATAGCTTGCAAAGGCCTAAAAAACACAAGCGGCCCTTGAGTTATTGTGGGAGAGACAGTTTTCATCAAGTTTGAAGCCTCAGTTTTGGCTAGACAGCCGTTGCTTTATTTTTGGGTTCTGTGTGTTTTTCGACCTGGAAATGGCAAAAAAGGCGCGAAAACATAGATTTGTCTCTCCTGCTGCGCACACACTTCCGATAGCTTGCGAAGGCCTAAAAAACACAATCAGCCCGTGAGTTAATATGGGAGAGACTGTTTTCATCAAGTTTGAAGCCATAGTTTTGGCGCGGCAGCCGTTTCTTTCATTTTGGGGCCTATGTGTTTTTCGACCTTGAAATCGCAAAAAATGCGCAAAAACATGGATTTGTCTCTCCTGCCGCGCACACACTTCCGATAGCTTGCGAAGGCCTAAAAAACACAAGCGGCCCTTGAGTTATTGTGGGAGAGACTGTTTTCATCAAGTTTGAAGCCTCAGTTTTGGCTGGACAGCCGTTTCTTTATTTTTGGGGTCTGTGTGTTTTTCGACCTGGAAATGGCAAAACAGGCGCGAAAACATAGATTTGTCTCTCCTGCTGCGCACACACTTCCGATAGCTTGCGAAGGCCTAAAAAACACAATCAGCCCGTGAGTTAATATGGGAGAGACTGTTTTCATCAAGTTTGAAGCCATAGTTTTGGCGCGCCAGCCGTTTCTTTCATTTTGGGGCCTATGTGTTTTTCGACCTTGAAATCGCAAAAAAGGCGTGAAAACATGGATTTGTCTCTCCTGCCGCGCACACACTTCCGATAGCTTGCAAAGGCCTAAAAAACACAAGCGGCCCTTGAGTTATTGTGGGTGAGACTGTTTTCATCAAGTTTGAAGCCTCAGTTTTGGCTGGACAGCCGTTGCTTTCATTTTGGGGCCTATGTGTTTTTCGACCTTGAAATCGCAAAAAATTCGCGAAAACATGGATTTGTCTCTCCTGCCGCGCACACACTTCCGATAGCTTGCGAAGGCCTAAAAAACACAAGCGGCCCTTGAGTGATTGTGGGAGAGACTGTTTTCATCAAGTTTGAAGCCATAGTTTTGGCGCGCCAGCCGTTTCTTTCATTTTGGGGCCTATGTGTTTTTCGACCTTGAAATCGCAAAAAAGGCGCGAAAACATGGATTTGTCTCTCCTGCCGCGCACACACTTCCGATAGCTTGCAAAGGCCTAAAAAACACAAGCGGCCCTTGAGTTATTGTGGGTGAGACTGTTTTCATCAAGTTTGAAGCCTCAGTTTTGGCTGGACAGCCGTTGCTTTCATTTTGGGGCCTATGTGTTTTTCGACCTTGAAATCGCAAAAAATTCGCGAAAACATGGATTTGTCTCTCCTGCCGCGCACACACTTCCGATAGCTTGCGAAGGCCTAAAAAACACAAGCGGCCCTTGAGTTATTGTGGGAGAGACTGTTTTCATCAAGTTTGAAGCCATAGTTTTGGCGCGGCAGCCGTTTCTTTCATTTTGGGGCCTATGTGTTTTTCGACCTTGAAATCGCAAAAAATGCGCGAAAACATGGATTTGTCTCTCCTGCCGCGCACACACTTCCGATAGCTTGCGAAGGCCTAAAAAACACAAGCGGCCCTTGAGTTATTATGGGAGAGACTGTTTTCATCAAGTTTGAAGCCTCAGTTTTGGCTAGACAGCCGTTGCTTTATTTTTGGGTTCTGTGTGTTTTTCGACCTGGAAATGGCAAAAAAGGCGCGAAAACATAGATTTGTCTCTCCTGCTGCGCACACACTTCCGATAGCTTGCGAAGGCCTAAAAAACACAATCAGCCCGTGAGTTAATATGGGAGAGACTGTTTTCATCAAGTTTGAAGCCATAGTTTTGGCGCGGCAGCCGTTTCTTTCATTTTGGGGCCTATGTGTTTTTCGACCTTGAAATCGCAAAAAATGCGCAAAAACATGGATTTGTCTCTCCTGCCGCGCACACACTTCCGATAGCTTGCGAAGGCCTAAAAAACACAAGCGGCCCTTGAGTTATTGTGGGAGAGACTGTTTTCATCAAGTTTGAAGCCTCAGTTTTGGCTGGACAGCCGTTTCTTTATTTTTGGGGTCTGTGTGTTTTTCGACCTGGAAATGGCAAAACAGGCGCGAAAACATAGATTTGTCTCTCCTGCTGCGCACACACTTCCGATAGCTTGCGAAGGCCTAAAAAACACAATCAGCCCGTGAGTTAATATGGGAGAGACTGTTTTCATCAAGTTTGAAGCCATAGTTTTGGCGCGCCAGCCGTTTCTTTCATTTTGGGGCCTATGTGTTTTTCGACCTTGAAATCGCAAAAAAGGCGCGAAAACATGGATTTGTCTCTCCTGCCGCGCACACACTTCCGATAGCTTGCGAAGGCCTAAAAAACACAAGCGGCCCTTGAGTTATTGTGGGAGAGACTGTTTTCATCAAGTTTGAAGCCTCAGTTTTGGCTGGACAGCCGTTTCTTTATTTTTGGGGTCTGTGTGTTTTTCGACCTGGAAATGGCAAAACAGGCGCGAAAACATAGATTTGTCTCTCCTGCTGTGCACACACTTCCGATAGCTTGCGAAGGCCTAAAAAACACAATCAGCCCGTGAGTTAATATGGGAGAGACTGTTTTCATCAAGTTTGAAGCCATAGTTTTGTCGCGGCAGCCGTTTCTTTCATTTTGGGGCCTATGTGTTTTTCGACCTTGAAATCGCAAAAAAGGCGCGAAAACATGGATTTGTCTCTCCTGCCGCGCACACACTTCCGATAGCTTGCAAAGGCCTAAAAAACACAAGCAGCCCGTGAGTTATTATGGGAGAGACTGTTTTCATCAAGTTTGAAGCCATAGTTTTGGCGCGCCAGCCGTTTCTTTCATTTTGGGGCCTATGTGTTTTTCGACCTTGAAATCGCAAAAAAGGCGCGAAAACATGGATTTGTCTCTCCTGCCGCGCACACACTTCCGATAGCTTGCAAAGGCCTAAAAAACACAAGCGGCCCTTGAGTTATTGTGGGTGAGACTGTTTTCATCAAGTTTGAAGCCTCAGTTTTGGCTGGACAGCCGTTGCTTTCATTTTGGGGCCTATGTGTTTTTCGACCTTGAAATCGCAAAAAATTCGCGAAAACATGGATTTGTCTCTCCTGCCGCGCACACACTTCCGATAGCTTGCGAAGGCCTAAAAAACACAAGCGGCCCTTGAGTTATTGTGGGAGAGACTGTTTTCATCAAGTTTGAAGCCATAGTTTTGGCGCGGCAGCCGTTTCTTTCATTTTGGGGCCTATGTGTTTTTCGACCTTGAAATCGCAAAAAATGCGCGAAAACATGGATTTGTCTCTCCTGCCGCGCACACACTTCCGATAGCTTGCGAAGGCCTAAAAAACACAAGCGGCCCTTGAGTTATTATGGGAGAGACTGTTTTCATCAAGTTTGAAGCCTCAGTTTTGGCTAGACAGCCGTTGCTTTATTTTTGGGTTCTGTGTGTTTTTCGACCTGGAAATGGCAAAAAAGGCGCGAAAACATAGATTTGTCTCTCCTGCTGCGCACACACTTCCGATAGCTTGCGAAGGCCTAAAAAACACAATCAGCCCGTGAGTTAATATGGGAGAGACTGTTTTCATCAAGTTTGAAGCCATAGTTTTGGCGCGGCAGCCGTTTCTTTCATTTTGGGGCCTATGTGTTTTTCGACCTTGAAATCGCAAAAAATGCGCAAAAACATGGATTTGTCTCTCCTGCCGCGCACACACTTCCGATAGCTTGCGAAGGCCTAAAAAACACAAGCGGCCCTTGAGTTATTGTGGGAGAGACTGTTTTCATCAAGTTTGAAGCCTCAGTTTTGGCTGGACAGCCGTTTCTTTATTTTTGGGGTCTGTGTGTTTTTCGACCTGGAAATGGCAAAACAGGCGCGAAAACATAGATTTGTCTCTCCTGCTGCGCACACACTTCCGATAGCTTGCGAAGGCCTAAAAAACACAATCAGCCCGTGAGTTAATATGGGAGAGACTGTTTTCATCAAGATTGAAGCCATAGTTTTGGCGCGGCAGCCGTTTCTTTCATTTTGGGGCCTATGTGTTTTTCGACCTTGAAATCGCAAAAAAGGCGCGAAAACATGGATTTGTCTCTCCTGCCGCGCACACACTTCCGATAGCTTGCAAAGGCCTAAAAAACACAAGCAGCCCTTGAGTTATTATGGGAGAGACTGTTTTCATCAAGTTTGAAGCCATAGTTTTGGCGCGCCAGCAGTTTCTTTCATTTTGGGGCCTATGTGTTTTTCGACCTTGAAATCGCAAAAAAGGCGCGAAAACATTGATTTGTCTCTCCTGCCGCGCACACACTTCCGATAGCTTGCAAAGGCCTAAAAAACACAAGCGGCCCTTGAGTTATTGTGGGAGAGACTGTTTTCATCAAGTTTGAAGCCTCAGTTTTGGCTGGACAGCCGTTTCTTTATTTTTGGGGTCTGTGTGTTTTTCGACCTGGAAATGGCAAAACAGGCGCGAAAACATAGATTTGTCTCTCCTGCTGTGCACACACTTCCGATAGCTTGCGAAGGCCTAAAAAACACAATCAGCCCGTGAGTTAATATGGGAGAGACTGTTTTCATCAAGTTTGAAGCCATAGTTTTGTCGCGGCAGCCGTTTCTTTCATTTTGGGGCCTATGTGTTTTTCGACCTTGAAATCGCAAAAAAGGCGCGAAAACATGGATTTGTCTCTCCTGCCGCGCACACACTTCCGATAGCTTGCAAAGGCCTAAAAAACACAAGCAGCCCGTGAGTTATTATGGGAGAGACTGTTTTCATCAAGTTTGAAGCCATAGTTTTGGCGCGCCAGCCGTTTCTTTCATTTTGGGGCCTATGTGTTTTTCGACCTTGAAATCGCAAAAAATGCGCGAAAACATGGATTTGTCTCTCCTGCCGCGCACACACTTCCGATAGCTTGCAAAGGCCTAAAAAACACAAGCAGCCCGTGAGTTATTATGGGAGAGACTGTTTTCATCAAGTTTGAAGCCATAGTTTTGGCGCGCCAGCCGTTTCTTTCATTTTGGGGCCTATGTGTTTTTCGACCTTGAAATCGCAAAAAATTCGCGAAAACATGGATTTGTCTCTCCTGCCGCGCACACACTTCCGATAGCTTGCGAAGGCCTAAAAAACACAAGCGGCCCTTGAGTTATTGTGGGAGAGACTGTTTTCATCAAGTTTGAAGCCATAGTTTTGGCGCGGCAGCCGTTTCTTTCATTTTGGGGCCTATGTGTTTTTCGACCTTGAAATCGCAAAAAATGCGCGAAAACATGGATTTGTCTCTCCTGCCGCGCACACACTTCCGATAGCTTGCGAAGGCCTAAAAAACACAAGCGGCCCTTGAGTTATTATGGGAGAGACTGTTTTCATCAAGTTTGAAGCCTCAGTTTTGGCTAGACAGCCGTTGCTTTATTTTTGGGTTCTGTGTGTTTTTCGACCTGGAAATGGCAAAAAAGGCGCGAAAACATAGATTTGTCTCTCCTGCTGCGCACACACTTCCGATAGCTTGCGAAGGCCTAAAAAACACAATCAGCCCGTGAGTTAATATGGGAGAGACTGTTTTCATCAAGTTTGAAGCCATAGTTTTGGCGCGGCAGCCGTTTCTTTCATTTTGGGGCCTATGTGTTTTTCGACCTTGAAATCGCAAAAAATGCGCAAAAACATGGATTTGTCTCTCCTGCCGCGCACACACTTCCGATAGCTTGCGAAGGCCTAAAAAACACAAGCGGCCCTTGAGTTATTGTGGGAGAGACTGTTTTCATCAAGTTTGAAGCCTCAGTTTTGGCTGGACAGCCGTTTCTTTATTTTTGGGGTCTGTGTGTTTTTCGACCTGGAAATGGCAAAACAGGCGCGAAAACATAGATTTGTCTCTCCTGCTGCGCACACACTTCCGATAGCTTGCGAAGGCCTAAAAAACACAATCAGCCCGTGAGTTAATATGGGAGAGACTGTTTTCATCAAGTTTGAAGCCATAGTTTTGGCGCGCCAGCCGTTTCTTTCATTTTGGGGCCTATGTGTTTTTCGACCTTGAAATCGCAAAAAAGGCGCGAAAACATGGATTTGTCTCTCCTGCCGCGCACACACTTCCGATAGCTTGCGAAGGCCTAAAAAACACAAGCGGCCCTTGAGTTATTGTGGGAGAGACTGTTTTCATCAAGTTTGAAGCCTCAGTTTTGGCTGGACAGCCGTTTCTTTATTTTTGGGGTCTGTGTGTTTTTCGACCTGGAAATGGCAAAACAGGCGCGAAAACATAGATTTGTCTCTCCTGCTGTGCACACACTTCCGATAGCTTGCGAAGGCCTAAAAAACACAATCAGCCCGTGAGTTAATATGGGAGAGACTGTTTTCATCAAGTTTGAAGCCATAGTTTTGTCGCGGCAGCCGTTTCTTTCATTTTGGGGCCTATGTGTTTTTCGACCTTGAAATCGCAAAAAAGGCGCGAAAACATGGATTTGTCTCTCCTGCCGCGCACACACTTCCGATAGCTTGCAAAGGCCTAAAAAACACAAGCAGCCCGTGAGTTATTATGGGAGAGACTGTTTTCATCAAGTTTGAAGCCATAGTTTTGGCGCGCCAGCCGTTTCTTTCATTTTGGGGCCTATGTGTTTTTCGACCTTGAAATCGCAAAAAAGGCGCGAAAACATGGATTTGTCTCTCCTGCCGCGCACACACTTCCGATAGCTTGCAAAGGCCTAAAAAACACAAGCGGCCCTTGAGTTATTGTGGGTGAGACTGTTTTCATCAAGTTTGAAGCCTCAGTTTTGGCTGGACAGCCGTTGCTTTCATTTTGGGGCCTATGTGTTTTTCGACCTTGAAATCGCAAAAAATTCGCGAAAACATGGATTTGTCTCTCCTGCCGCGCACACACTTCCGATAGCTTGCGAAGGCCTAAAAAACACAAGCGGCCCTTGAGTTATTGTGGGAGAGACTGTTTTCATCAAGTTTGAAGCCATAGTTTTGGCGCGGCAGCCGTTTCTTTCATTTTGGGGCCTATGTGTTTTTCGACCTTGAAATCGCAAAAAATGCGCGAAAACATGGATTTGTCTCTCCTGCCGCGCACACACTTCCGATAGCTTGCGAAGGCCTAAAAAACACAAGCGGCCCTTGAGTTATTATGGGAGAGACTGTTTTCATCAAGTTTGAAGCCTCAGTTTTGGCTAGACAGCCGTTGCTTTATTTTTGGGTTCTGTGTGTTTTTCGACCTGGAAATGGCAAAAAAGGCGCGAAAACATAGATTTGTCTCTCCTGCTGCGCACACACTTCCGATAGCTTGCGAAGGCCTAAAAAACACAATCAGCCCGTGAGTTAATATGGGAGAGACTGTTTTCATCAAGTTTGAAGCCATAGTTTTGGCGCGGCAGCCGTTTCTTTCATTTTGGGGCCTATGTGTTTTTCGACCTTGAAATCGCAAAAAATGCGCAAAAACATGGATTTGTCTCTCCTGCCGCGCACACACTTCCGATAGCTTGCGAAGGCCTAAAAAACACAAGCGGCCCTTGAGTTATTGTGGGAGAGACTGTTTTCATCAAGTTTGAAGCCTCAGTTTTGGCTGGACAGCCGTTTCTTTATTTTTGGGGTCTGTGTGTTTTTCGACCTGGAAATGGCAAAACAGGCGCGAAAACATAGATTTGTCTCTCCTGCTGCGCACACACTTCCGATAGCTTGCGAAGGCCTAAAAAACACAATCAGCCCGTGAGTTAATATGGGAGAGACTGTTTTCATCAAGATTGAAGCCATAGTTTTGGCGCGGCAGCCGTTTCTTTCATTTTGGGGCCTATGTGTTTTTCGACCTTGAAATCGCAAAAAAGGCGCGAAAACATGGATTTGTCTCTCCTGCCGCGCACACACTTCCGATAGCTTGCAAAGGCCTAAAAAACACAAGCAGCCCTTGAGTTATTATGGGAGAGACTGTTTTCATCAAGTTTGAAGCCATAGTTTTGGCGCGCCAGCAGTTTCTTTCATTTTGGGGCCTATGTGTTTTTCGACCTTGAAATCGCAAAAAAGGCGCGAAAACATTGATTTGTCTCTCCTGCCGCGCACACACTTCCGATAGCTTGCAAAGGCCTAAAAAACACAAGCGGCCCTTGAGTTATTGTGGGAGAGACTGTTTTCATCAAGTTTGAAGCCTCAGTTTTGGCTGGACAGCCGTTTCTTTATTTTTGGGGTCTGTGTGTTTTTCGACCTGGAAATGGCAAAACAGGCGCGAAAACATAGATTTGTCTCTCCTGCTGTGCACACACTTCCGATAGCTTGCGAAGGCCTAAAAAACACAATCAGCCCGTGAGTTAATATGGGAGAGACTGTTTTCATCAAGTTTGAAGCCATAGTTTTGTCGCGGCAGCCGTTTCTTTCATTTTGGGGCCTATGTGTTTTTCGACCTTGAAATCGCAAAAAAGGCGCGAAAACATGGATTTGTCTCTCCTGCCGCGCACACACTTCCGATAGCTTGCAAAGGCCTAAAAAACACAAGCAGCCCGTGAGTTATTATGGGAGAGACTGTTTTCATCAAGTTTGAAGCCATAGTTTTGGCGCGCCAGCCGTTTCTTTCATTTTGGGGCCTATGTGTTTTTCGACCTTGAAATCGCAAAAAATGCGCGAAAACATGGATTTGTCTCTCCTGCCGCGCACACACTTCCGATAGCTTGCAAAGGCCTAAAAAACACAAGCAGCCCGTGAGTTATTATGGGAGAGACTGTTTTCATCAAGTTTGAAGCCATAGTTTTGGCGCGCCAGCCGTTTCTTTCATTTTGGGGCCTATGTGTTTTTCGACCTTGAAATCGCAAAAAATTCGCGAAAACATGGATTTGTCTCTCCTGCCGCGCACACACTTCCGATAGCTTGCGAAGGCCTAAAAAACACAAGCGGCCCTTGAGTTATTGTGGGAGAGACTGTTTTCATCAAGTTTGAAGCCATAGTTTTGGCGCGGCAGCCGTTTCTTTCATTTTGGGGCCTATGTGTTTTTCGACCTTGAAATCGCAAAAAATGCGCGAAAACATGGATTTGTCTCTCCTGCCGCGCACACACTTCCGATAGCTTGCGAAGGCCTAAAAAACACAAGCGGCCCTTGAGTTATTATGGGAGAGACTGTTTTCATCAAGTTTGAAGCCTCAGTTTTGGCTAGACAGCCGTTGCTTTATTTTTGGGTTCTGTGTGTTTTTCGACCTGGAAATGGCAAAAAAGGCGCGAAAACATAGATTTGTCTCTCCTGCTGCGCACACACTTCCGATAGCTTGCGAAGGCCTAAAAAACACAATCAGCCCGTGAGTTAATATGGGAGAGACTGTTTTCATCAAGTTTGAAGCCATAGTTTTGGCGCGGCAGCCGTTTCTTTCATTTTGGGGCCTATGTGTTTTTCGACCTTGAAATCGCAAAAAATGCGCAAAAACATGGATTTGTCTCTCCTGCCGCGCACACACTTCCGATAGCTTGCGAAGGCCTAAAAAACACAAGCGGCCCTTGAGTTATTGTGGGAGAGACTGTTTTCATCAAGTTTGAAGCCTCAGTTTTGGCTGGACAGCCGTTTCTTTATTTTTGGGGTCTGTGTGTTTTTCGACCTGGAAATGGCAAAACAGGCGCGAAAACATAGATTTGTCTCTCCTGCTGCGCACACACTTCCGATAGCTTGCGAAGGCCTAAAAAACACAATCAGCCCGTGAGTTAATATGGGAGAGACTGTTTTCATCAAGATTGAAGCCATAGTTTTGGCGCGGCAGCCGTTTCTTTCATTTTGGGGCCTATGTGTTTTTCGACCTTGAAATCGCAAAAAAGGCGCGAAAACATGGATTTGTCTCTCCTGCCGCGCACACACTTCCGATAGCTTGCAAAGGCCTAAAAAACACAAGCAGCCCTTGAGTTATTATGGGAGAGACTGTTTTCATCAAGTTTGAAGCCATAGTTTTGGCGCGCCAGCAGTTTCTTTCATTTTGGGGCCTATGTGTTTTTCGACCTTGAAATCGCAAAAAAGGCGCGAAAACATTGATTTGTCTCTCCTGCCGCGCACACACTTCCGATAGCTTGCAAAGGCCTAAAAAACACAAGCGGCCCTTGAGTTATTGTGGGAGAGACTGTTTTCATCAAGTTTGAAGCCTCAGTTTTGGCTGGACAGCCGTTTCTTTATTTTTGGGGTCTGTGTGTTTTTCGACCTGGAAATGGCAAAACAGGCGCGAAAACATAGATTTGTCTCTCCTGCTGTGCACACACTTCCGATAGCTTGCAAAGGCCTAAAAAACACAAGCAGCCCGTGAGTTATTATGGGAGAGACTGTTTTCATCAAGTTTGAAGCCATAGTTTTGGCGCGGCAGCCGTTTCTTTCATTTTGGGACCTATGTGTTTTTCGACCTTGAAATCGCAAAAAAGGTGCAAAAACATGGATTTGTCTCTCCTGCCGCGCACACACTTCCGATAGCTTGCGAAGGCCTAAAAAACACAAGCGGCCCTTGAGTTATTGTGGGAGAGACTGTTTTCATCAAGTTTGAAGCCTCAGTTTTGGCTGGACAGCCGTTTCTTTATTTTTGGGTTCTGTGTGTTTTTCGACCTGGAAATGGCAAAAAAGGCGCGAAAACATAGATTTGTCTCTCCTGCCGCGCACACACTTCCGATAGCTTGCAAAGGCCTAAAAAACACAAGCAGCCCGTGAGTTATTATGGGAAAGACTGTTTTCATCAAGTTTGAAGCCATAGTTTTGGCGCGGCAGCCGTTTCTTTCATTTTGGGGCCTATGTGTTTTTCGACCTTGAAATCGCAAAAAATGCGCGAAAACATGGATTTGTCTCTCCTGCCGCGCACACACTTCCGATAGCTTGCAAAGGCCTAAAAAACACAAGCGGCCATTGAGTTATTGTGGGAGAGACTGTTTTCATCAAGTTTGAAGCCTCAGTTTTGGCTGGACAGCCGTTTCTTTATTTTTGGGGTCTGTGTGTTTTTCGACCTGGAAATGGCAAAACAGGCGCGAAAACATAGATTTGTCTCTCCTGCTGCGCACACACTTCCGATAGCTTGCGAAGGCCTAAAAAACACAATCAGCCCGTGAGTTAATATGGGAGAGACTGTTTTCATCAAGTTTGAAGCCATAGTTTTGGCGCGGCAGCCGTTTCTTTCATTTTGGGGCCTATGTGTTTTTCGACCTTGAAATCGCAAAAAAGGCGCAAAAACATTGATTTGTCTCTCCTGCCGCGCACACACTTCCGATAGCTTGCAAAGGCCTAAAAAACACAAGCGGCCCGTGAGTTATTATGGGAGTGACTGTTTTCATCAAGTTTGAAGCCATAGTTTTGGCGCGCCAGCCGTTTCTTTCATTTTGGGGCCTATGTGTTTTTCGACCTTGAAATCGCAAAAAAGGCGCGAAAACATGGATTTGTCTCTCCTGCCGCGCACACACTTCCGATAGCTTGCAAAGGCCTAAAAAACACAAGCAGCCCGTGAGTTATTATGGGAGAGACTGTTTTCATCAAGTTTGAAGCCATAGTTTTGGCGCGCCAGCCGTTTCTTTCATTTTGGGGCCTATGTGTTTTTCGACCTTGAAATCGCAAAAAAGGCGCGAAAACATGGATTTGTCTCTCCTGCCGCGCACACACTTCCGATAGCTTGCAAAGGCCTAAAAAACACAAGCAGCCCGTGAGTTATTATGGGAGAGACTGTTTTCATCAAGTTTGAAGCCACAGTTTTGGCGCGCCAGCCGTTTCTTTCATTTTGGGGCCTATGTGTTTTTCGACCTTGAAATCGCAAAAAAGGCGCGAAAACATGGATTTGTCTCTCCTGCCGCGCACACACTTCCGATAGCTTGCAAAGGCCTAAAAAACACAAGCGGCCCTTGAGTTATTGTGGGAGAGGCTGTTTTCATCAAGTTTGAAGCCTCAGTTTTGGCTGGACAGCCGTTTCTTTATTTTTGGGGTCTGTGTGTTTTTCGACCTGGAAATGGCAAAACAGGCGCGAAAACATAGATTTGTCTCTCCTGCTGCGCACACACTTCCGATAGCTTGCGAAGGCCTAAAAAACACAATCAGCCCGTGAGTTAATATGGGAGAGACTGTTTTCATCAAGTTTGAAGCCATAGTTTTGGCGCGGCAGCCGTTTCTTTCATTTTGGGGCCTATGTGTTTTTCGACCTTGAAATCGCAAAAAATGCGCGAAAACATGGATTTGTCTCTACTGCCGCGCACACACTTCCGATAGCTTGCAAAGGCCTAAAAAACACAAGCGGCCCTTGAGTTATTGTGGGAGAGACTGTTTTCATCAAGTTTGAAGCCTCAGTTTTGGCTGGACAGCCGTTTCTTTATTTTTGGGGTCTGTGTGTTTTTCGACCTGGAAATGGCAAAACAGGCGCGAAAACATAGATTTGTCTCTCCTGCTGCGCACACACTTCCGATAGCTTGCGAAGGCCTAAAAAACACAATCAGCCCGTGAGTTAATATGGGAGAGACTGTTTTCATCAAGTTTGAAGCCATAGTTTTGGCGCGGCAGCCGTTTCTTTCATTTTGGGGCCTATGTGTTTTTCGACCTTGAAATCGCAAAAAAGGCGCAAAAACATTGATTTGTCTCTCCTGCCGCGCACACACTTCCGATAGCTTGCAAAGGCCTAAAAAACACAAGCGGCCCGTGAGTTATTATGGGAGTGACTGTTTTCATCAAGTTTGAAGCCATAGTTTTGGCGCGCCAGCCGTTTCTTTCATTTTGGGGCCTATGTGTTTTTCGACCTTGAAATCGCAAAAAAGGCGCGAAAACATGGATTTGTCTCTCCTGCCGCGCACACACTTCCGATAGCTTGCAAAGGCCTAAAAAACACAAGCAGCCCGTGAGTTATTATGGGAGAGACTGTTTTCATCAAGTTTGAAGCCACAGTTTTGGCGCGCCAGCCGTTTCTTTCATTTTGGGGCCTATGTGTTTTTCGACCTTGAAATCGCAAAAAAGGCGCGAAAACATGGATTTGTCTCTCCTGCCGCGCACACACTTCCGATAGCTTGCAAAGGCCTAAAAAACACAAGCGGCCCTTGAGTTATTGTGGGAGAGACTGTTTTCATCAAGTTTGAAGCCTCAGTTTTGGCTGGACAGCCGTTTCTTTATTTTTGGGGTCTGTGTGTTTTTCGACCTGGAAATGGCAAAACAGGCGCGAAAACATAGATTTGTCTCTCCTGCTGCGCACACACTTCCGATAGCTTGCGAAGGCCTAAAAAACACAATCAGCCCGTGAGTTAATATGGGAGAGACTGTTTTCATCAAGTTTGAAGCCATAGTTTTGGCGCGGCAGCCGTTTCTTTCATTTTGGGGCCTATGTGTTTTTCGACCTTGAAATCGCAAAAAATGCGCGAAAACATGGATTTGTCTCTACTGCCGCGCACACACTTCCGATAGCTTGCAAAGGCCTAAAAAAAACAAGCGGCCCTTGAGTTATTGTGGGAGGGACTGTTTTCATCAAGTTTGAAGCCTCAGTTTTGGCTGGACAGCCGTTTCTTTATTTTTGGGGTCTGTGTGTTTTTCGACCTGGAAATGGCAAAACAGGCGCGAAAACATAGATTTGTCTCTCCTGCTGTGCACACACTTCCGATAGCTTGCGAAGGCCTAAAAAACACAATCAGCCCGTGAGTTAATATGGGGGAGACTGTTTTCATCAAGTTTGAAGCCATAGTTTTGGCGCGGCAGCCGTTTCTTTCATTTTGGGGCCTATGTGTTTTTCGACCTTGAAATCGCAAAAAAGGCGCGAAAACATGGATTTGTCTCTCCTGCCGCGCACACACTTCCGATAGCTTGCGAAGGCCTAAAAAACACAAGCGGCCCTTGAGTTATTGTGGGAGAGACTGTTTTCATCAAGTTTGAAGCCTCAGTTTTGGCTGGACAGCCGTTTCTTTATTTTTGGGGTCTGTGTGTTTTTCGACCTGGAAATGGCAAAACAGGCGCGAAAACATAGATTTGTCTCTCCTGCTGCGCACACACTTCCGATAGCTTGCGAAGGCCTAAAAAACACAATCAGCCCGTGAGTTAATATGGGAGAGACTGTTTTCATCAAGTTTGAAGCCATAGTTTTGGCGCGGCAGCCGTTTCTTTCATTTTGGGGCCTATGTGTTTTTCGACCTTGAAATCGCAAAAAAGGCGCAAAAACATTGATTTGTCTCTCCTGCCGCGCACACACTTCCGATAGCTTGCAAAGGCCTAAAAAACACAAGCGGCCCGTGAGTTATTATGGGAGTGACTGTTTTCATCAAGTTTGAAGCCATAGTTTTGGCGCGCCAGCCGTTTCTTTCATTTTGGGGCCTATGTGTTTTTCGACCTTGAAATCGCAAAAAAGGCGCGAAAACATGGATTTGTCTCTCCTGCCGCGCACACACTTCCGATAGCTTGCAAAGGCCTAAAAAACACAAGCAGCCCGTGAGTTATTATGGGAGAGACTGTTTTCATCAAGTTTGAAGCCACAGTTTTGGCGCGCCAGCCGTTTCTTTCATTTTGGGGCCTATGTGTTTTTCGACCTTGAAATCGCAAAAAAGGCGCGAAAACATGGATTTGTCTCTCCTGCCGCGCACACACTTCCGATAGCTTGCGAAGGCCTAAAAAACACAATCAGCCCGTGAGTTAATATGGGAGAGACTGTTTTCATCAAGTTTGAAGCCATAGTTTTGGCGCGGCAGCCGTTTCTTTCATTTTGGGGCCTATGTGTTTTTCGACCTTGAAATCGCAAAAAATTCGCGAAAACATGGATTTGTCTCTCCTGCCGCGCACACACTTCCGATAGCTTGCGAAGGCCTAAAAAACACAAGCGGCCATTGAGTTATTGTGGGAGAGACTGTTTTCATCAAGTTTGAAGCCTCAGTTTTGGCTGGACAGCCGTTTCTTTATTTTTGGGGTCTGTGTGTTTTTCGACCTGGAAATCGCAAAAAAGGCGCGAAAACATGGATTTGTCTCTCCTGCCGCGCACACACTTCCGATAGCTTGCGAAGGCCTAAAAAACACAATCAGCCCGTGAGTTAATATGGGAGAGACTGTTTTCATCAAGTTTGAAGCCATAGTTTTGGCGCGGCAGCCGTTTCTTTCATTTTGGGGCCTATGTGTTTTTCGACCTTGAAATCGCAAAAAATTCGCGAAAACATGGATTTGTCTCTCCTGCCGCGCACACACTTCCGATAGCTTGCGAAGGCCTAAAAAACACAAGCGGCCATTGAGTTATTGTGGGAGAGACTGTTTTCATCAAGTTTGAAGCCTCAGTTTTGGCTGGACAGCCGTTTCTTTATTTTTGGGGTCTGTGTGTTTTTCGACCTGGAAATCGCAAAAAAGGCGCGAAAACATGGATTTGTCTCTCCTGCCGCGCACACACTTCCGATAGCTTGCAAAGGCCTAAAAAACACAAGCAGCCCGTGAGTTATTATGGGAGAGACTGTTTTCATCAAGTTTGAAGCCATAGTTTTGGCGCGCCAGCCGATTCTTTCATTTTGGGGCCTATGTGTTTTTCGACCTTGAAATCGCAAAAAAGGCGCGAAAACAGGGATTTGTCTCTCCTGCCGCGCACACACTTCCGATAGCTTGCAAAGGCCTAAAAAACACAAGCGGCCCTTGAGTTATTGTGGGAGAGACTGTTTTCATCAAGTTTGAAGCCTCAGTTTTGGCTGGACAGCCGTTTCTTTATTTTTGGGGTCTGTGTGTTTTTCGACCTGGAAATGGCAAAACAGGCGCGAAAACATAGATTTGTCTCTCCTGCTGCGCACACACTTCCGATAGCTTGCGAAGGCCTAAAAAACACAATCAGCCCGTGAGTTAATATGGGAGAGACTGTTTTCATCAAGTTTGAAGCCATAGTTTTGGCGCGCCAGCCGTTTCTTTCATTTTGGGGCCTATGTGTTTTTCGACCTTGAAATCGCAAAAAAGGCGCGAAAACATGGATTTGTCTCTCCTGCCGCGCACACACTTCGATAGCTTGCAAAGGCCTAAAAAACACAAGCAGCCCGTGAGTTATTATGGGAAAGACTGTTTTCATCAAGTTTGAAGCCATAGTTTTGGCGCGGCAGCCGTTTCTTTCATTTTGGGGCCTATGTGTTTTTCGACCTTGAAATCGCAAAAAATTCGCGAAAACATGGATTTGTCTCTCCTGCCGCGCACACACTTCGGATAGCTTGCGAAGGCCTAAAAAACACAAGCGGCCATTGAGTTATTGTGGGAGAGACTGTTTTCATCAAGTTTGAAGCCTCAGTTTTGGCTGGACAGCCGTTTCTTTATTTTTGGGGTCTGTGTGTTTTTCGACCTGGAAATCGCAAAAAAGGCGCGAAAACATGGATTTGTCTCTCCTGCCGCGCACACACTTCCGATAGCTTGCGAAGGCCTAAAAAACACAATCAGCCCGTGAGTTAATATGGGAGAGACTGTTTTCATCAAGTTTGAAGCCATAGTTTTGGCGCGGCAGCCGTTTCTTTCATTTTGGGGCCTATGTGTTTTTCGACCTTGAAATCGCAAAAAATTCGCGAAAACATGGATTTGTCTCTCCTGCCGCGCACACACTTCCGATAGCTTGCGAAGGCCTAAAAAACACAAGCGGCCATTGAGTTATTGTGGGAGAGACTGTTTTCATCAAGTTTGAAGCCTCAGTTTTGGCTGGACAGCCGTTTCTTTATTTTTGGGGTCTGTGTGTTTTTCGACCTGGAAATCGCAAAAAAGGCGCGAAAACATGGATTTGTCTCTCCTGCCGCGCACACACTTCCGATAGCTTGCAAAGGCCTAAAAAACACAAGCAGCCCGTGAGTTATTATGGGAGAGACTGTTTTCATCAAGTTTGAAGCCATAGTTTTGGCGCGCCAGCCGATTCTTTCATTTTGGGGCCTATGTGTTTTTCGACCTTGAAATCGCAAAAAAGGCGCGAAAACAGGGATTTGTCTCTCCTGCCGCGCACACACTTCCGATAGCTTGCAAAGGCCTAAAAAACACAAGCGGCCCTTGAGTTATTGTGGGAGAGACTGTTTTCATCAAGTTTGAAGCCTCAGTTTTGGCTGGACAGCCGTTTCTTTATTTTTGGGGTCTGTGTGTTTTTCGACCTGGAAATGGCAAAACAGGCGCGAAAACATAGATTTGTCTCTCCTGCTGCGCACACACTTCCGATAGCTTGCGAAGGCCTAAAAAACACAATCAGCCCGTGAGTTAATATGGGAGAGACTGTTTTCATCAAGTTTGAAGCCATAGTTTTGGCGCGCCAGCCGTTTCTTTCATTTTGGGGCCTATGTGTTTTTCGACCTTGAAATCGCAAAAAAGGCGCGAAAACATGGATTTGTCTCTCCTGCCGCGCACACACTTCGATAGCTTGCAAAGGCCTAAAAAACACAAGCAGCCCGTGAGTTATTATGGGAAAGACTGTTTTCATCAAGTTTGAAGCCATAGTTTTGGCGCGGCAGCCGTTTCTTTCATTTTGGGGCCTATGTGTTTTTCGACCTTGAAATCGCAAAAAATGCGCGAAAACATGGATTTGTCTCTCCTGCCGCGCACACACTTCCGATAGCTTGCAAAGGCCTAAAAAACACAAGCAGCCCGTGAGTTATTATGGGAGAGACTGTTTTCATCAAGTTTGAAGCCATAGTTTTGGCGCGGCAGCCGTTTCTTTCATTTTGGGGCCTATGTGTTTTTCGACCTTGAAATCGCAAAAAAGGCGCGAAAACATGGATTTGTCTCTCCTGCCGCGCACACACTTCCGATAGCTTGCAAAGGCCTAAAAAACACAAGCAGCCCGTGAGTTATTATGGGAAAGACTGTTTTCATCAAGTTTGAAGCCATAGTTTTGGCGCGCCAGCCGTTTCTTTCATTTTGGGGCCTATGTGTTTTTCGACCTTGAAATCGCAAAAAAGGCGCGAAAACATGGATTTGTCTCTCCTGCCGCGCACAACTTCCGATAGCTTGCAAAGGCCTAAAAAACACAAGCAGCCCTTGAGTTATTGTGGGAGAGACTGTTTTCATCAAGTTTGAAGCCTCAGTTTTGGCTGGACAGCCGTTTCTTTATTTTTGGGTTCTGTGTGTTTTTCGACCTGGAAATGGCAAAAAAGTTTTGGCGCGGCAGCCGTTTCTTTCATTTTGGGGCCTATGTGTTTTTCGACCTTGAAATCGCAAAAAAGGCGCGAAAACATGGATTTGTCTCTCCTGCCGCGCACACACTTCCGATAGCTTGCAAAGGCCTTAAAAACACAAGCAGCCCGTGAGTTATTATGGGAGAGACTGTTTTCATCAAGTTTGAAGCCACAGTTTTGGCGCGCCAGCCGTTTCTTTCATTTTGGGGCCTATGTGTTTTTCGACCTTGAAATCGCAAAAAAGGCGCGAAAACATGGATTTGTCTCTCCTGCCGCGCACACACTTCCGATAGCTTGCAAAGGCCTAAAAAACACAAGCGGCCCTTGAGTTATTGTGGGAGAGACTGTTTTCATCAAGTTTGAAGCCTCAGTTTTGGCTGGACAGCCGTTTCTTTATTTTTGGGGTCTGTGTGTTTTTCGACCTGGAAATGGCAAAACAGGCGCGAAAACATAGATTTGTCTCTCCTGCTGCGCACACACTTCCGATAGCTTGCGAAGGCCTAAAAAACACAATCAGCCCGTGAGTTAATATGGGAGAGACTGTTTTCATCAAGTTTGAAGCCATAGTTTTGGCGCGGCAGCCGTTTCTTTCATTTTGGGGCCTATGTGTTTTTCGACCTTGAAATCGCAAAAAATGCGCGAAAACATGGATTTGTCTCTACTGCCGCGCACAAACTTCCGATAGCTTGCAAAGGCCTAAAAAACACAAGCGGCCCTTGAGTTATTGTGGGAGGGACTGTTTTCATCAAGTTTGAAGCCTCAGTTTTGGCTGGACAGCCGTTTCTTTATTTTTGGGGTCTGTGTGTTTTTCGACCTGGAAATGGCAAAACAGGCGCGAAAACATAGATTTGTCTCTCCTGCTGTGCACACACTTCCGATAGCTTGCGAAGGCCTAAAAAACACAATCAGCCCGTGAGTTAATATGGGAGAGACTGTTTTCATCAAGTTTGAAGCCATAGTTTTGGCGCGGCAGCCGTTTCTTTCATTTTGGGGCCTATGTGTTTTTCGACCTTGAAATCGCAAAAAAGGCGCGAAAACATGGATTTGTCTCTCCTGCCGCGCACACACTTCCGATAGCTTGCGAAGGCCTAAAAAACACAAGCGGCCCTTGAGTTATTGTGGGAGAGACTGTTTTCATCAAGTTTGAAGCCTCAGTTTTGGCTGGACAGCCGTTTCTTTATTTTTGGGGTCTGTGTGTTTTTCGACCTGGAAATGGCAAAACAGGCGCGAAAACATAGATTTGTCTCTCCTGCTGCGCACACACTTCCGATAGCTTGCGAAGGCCTAAAATACACAATCAGCCCGTGAGTTAATATGGGAGAGACTGTTTTCATCAAGTTTGAAGCCATAGTTTTGGCGCGGCAGCCGTTTCTTTCATTTTGGGGCCTATGTGTTTTTCGACCTTGAAATCGCAAAAAAGGCGCGAAAACATGGATTTGTCTCTCCTGCCGCGCACACACTTCCGATAGCTTGCAAAGGCCTAAAAAACACAAGCGGCCCTTGAGTTATTGTGGGAGAGACTGTTTTCATCAAGTTTGAAGCCTCAGTTTTGGCTGGACAGCCATTTCTTTATTTTTGGGGTCTGTGTGTTTTTCGACCTGGAAATGGCAAAACAGGCGCGAAAACATAGATTTGTCTCTCCTGCTGCGCACACACTTCCGATAGCTTGCGAAGGCCTAAAAAACACAATCAGCCCGTGAGTTAATATGGGAGAGACTGTTTTCATCAAGTTTGAAGCCATAGTTTTGGCGCGGCAGCCGTTTCTTTCATTTTGGGGCCTATGTGTTTTTCGACCTTGAAATCGCAAAAAATGCGCGAAAACATGGATTTGTCTCTACTGCCGCGCACACACTTCCGATAGCTTGCAAAGGCCTAAAAAACACAAGCGGCCCTTGAGTTATTGTGGGAGGGACTGTTTTCATCAAGTTTGAAGCCTCAGTTTTGGCTGGACAGCCGTTTCTTTATTTTTGGGGTCTGTGTGTTTTTCGACCTGGAAATGGCAAAACAGGCGCGAAAACATAGATTTGTCTCTCCTGCTGTGCACACACTTCCGATAGCTTGCGAAGGCCTAAAAAACACAATCAGCCCGTGAGTTAATATGGGAGAGACTGTTTTCATCAAGTTTGAAGCCATAGTTTTGGCGCGGCAGCCGTTTCTTTCATTTTGGGGCCTATGTGTTTTTCGACCTTGAAATCGCAAAAAAGGCGCGAAAACATGGATTTGTCTCTCCTGCCGCGCACACACTTCCGATAGCTTGCGAAGGCCTAAAAAACACAAGCGGCCCTTGAGTTATTGTGGGAGAGACTGTTTTCATCAAGTTTGAAGCCTCAGTTTTGGCTGGACAGCCGTTTCTTTATTTTTGGGGTCTGTGTGTTTTTCGACCTGGAAATGGCAAAACAGGCGCGAAAACATAGATTTGTCTCTCCTGCTGCGCACACACTTCCGATAGCTTGCGAAGGCCTAAAAAACACAATCAGCCCGTGAGTTAATATGGGAGAGACTGTTTTCATCAAGTTTGAAGCCATAGTTTTGGCGCGGCAGCCGTTTCTTTCATTTTGGGGCCTATGTGTTTTTCGACCTTGAAATCGCAAAAAATTCGCGAAAACATGGATTTGTCTCTCCTGCCGCGCACACACTTCCGATAGCTTGCGAAGGCCTAAAAAACACAAGCGGCCATTGAGTTATTGTGGGAGAGACTGTTTTCATCAAGTTTGAAGCCTCAGTTTTGGCGCGCCAGCCGATTCTTTATTTTTGGGGTCTGTGTGTTTTTCGACCTGGAAATGGCAAAACAGGCGCGAAAACATTGATTTGTCTCTCCTGCTGCGCACACACTTCCGATAGCTTGCGAAGGCCTAAAAAACACAATCAGCCCGTGAGTTAATATGGGAGAGACTGTTTTCATCAAGTTTGAAGCCATAGTTTTGGCGCGGCAGCCGTTTCTTTCATTTTGGGGCCTATGTGTTTTTCGACCTTGAAATCGCAAAAAAGGCGCGAAAACATGGATTTGTCTCTCCTGCCGCGCACACACTTCCGATAGCTTGCGAAGGCCTAAAAAACACAAGCGGCCCTTGAGTTATTGTGGGAGAGACTGTTTTCATCAAGTTTGAAGCCTCAGTTTTGGCTGGACAGCCGTTTCTTTATTTTTGGGGTCTGTGTGTTTTTCGACCTGGAAATGGCAAAACAGGCGCGAAAACATAGATTTGTCTCTCCTGCTGCGCACACACTTCCGATAGCTTGCGAAGGCCTAAAAAACACAATCAGCCCGTGAGTTAATATGGGAGAGACTGTTTTCATCAAGTTTGAAGCCATAGTTTTGGCGCGGCAGCCGTTTCTTTCATTTTGGGGCCTATGTTTTTTTCGACCTTGAAATCGCAAAAAAGGCGCAAAAACATTGATTTGTCTCTCCTGCCGCGCACACACTTCCGATAGCTTGCAAAGGCCTAAAAAACACAAGCGGCCAGTGAGTTATTATGGGAGTGACTGTTTTCATCAAGTTTGAAGCCATAGTTTTGGCGCGCCAGCCGTTTCTTTCATTTTGGGGCCTATGTGTTTTTCGACCTTGAAATCGCAAAAAAGGCGCGAAAACATGGATTTGTCTCTCCTGCCGCGCACACACTTCCGATAGCTTGCAAAGGCCTAAAAAACACAAGCAGCCCGTGAGTTATTATGGGAGAGACTGTTTTCATCAAGTTTGAAGCCACAGTTTTGGCGCGCCAGCCGTTTCTTTCATTTTGGGGCCTATGTGTTTTTCGACCTTGAAATCGCAAAAAAGGCGCGAAAACATGGATTTGTCTCTCCTGCCGCGCACACACTTCCGATAGCTTGCAAAGGCCTAAAAAACACAAGCGGCCCTTGAGTTATTGTGGGAGAGACTGTCTTCATCAAGTTTGAAGCCTCAGTTTTGGCTGGACAGCCGTTTCTTTATTTTTGGGGTCTGTGTGTTTTTCGACCTGGAAATGGCAAAACAGGCGCGAAAACATAGATTTGTCTCTCCTGCTGCGCACACACTTCCGATAGCTTGCGAAGGCCTAAAAAACACAATCAGCCCGTGAGTTAATATGGGAGAGATTGTTTTCATCAAGTTTGAAGCCATAGTTTTGGCGCGGCAGCCGTTTCTTTCATTTTGGGGCCTATGTGTTTTTCGACCTTGAAATCGCAAAAAATGCGCGAAAACATGGATTTGTCTCTACTGCCGCGCACACACTTCCGATAGCTTGCAAAGGCCTAAAAAACACAAGCGGCCCTTGAGTTATTGTGGGAGGGACTGTTTTCATCAAGTTTGAAGCCTCAGTTTTGGCTGGACAGCCGTTTCTTTATTTTTGGGGTCTGTGTGTTTTTCGACCTGGAAATGGCAAAACAGGCGCGAAAACATAGATTTGTCTCTCCTGCTGTGCACACACTTCCGATAGCTTGCGAAGGCCTAAAAAACACAATCAGCCCGTGAGTTAATATGGGAGAGACTGTTTTCATCAAGTTTGAAGCCATAGTTTTGGCGCGGCAGCCGTTTCTTTCATTTTGGGGCCTATGTGTTTTTCGACCTTGAAATCGCAAAAAAGGCGCGAAAACATGGATTTGTCTCTCCTGCCGCGCACACACTTCCGATAGCTTGCGAAGGCCTAAAAAACACAAGCGGCCCTTGAGTTATTGTGGGAGAGACTGTTTTCATCAAGTTTGAAGCCTCAGTTTTGGCTGGACAGCCGTTTCTTTCATTTTGGGGCCTATGTGTTTTTCGACCTTGAAATCGCAAAAAATTCGCGAAAACATGGATTTGTCTCTCCTGCCGCGCACACACTTCCGATAGCTTGCGAAGGCCTAAAAAACACAAGCGGCCATTGAGTTATTGTGGGAGAGACTGTTTTCATCAAGTTTGAAGCCTCAGTTTTGGCGCGCCAGCCGATTCTTTATTTTTGGGGTCTGTGTGTTTTTCGACCTGGAAATGGCAAAACAGGCGCGAAAACATTGATTTGTCTCTCCTGCTGCGCACACACTTCCGATAGCTTGCGAAGGCCTAAAAAACACAATCAGCCCGTGAGTTATTGTGGGAGAGACTGTTTTCATCAAGTTTGAAGCCATAGTTTTGGCGCGGCAGCCGTTTCTTTCATTTTGGGGCCTATGTGTTTTTCGACCTTGAAATCGCAAAAAAGGCGCGAAAACATGGATTTGTCTCTCCTGCCGCGCACACACTTCCGATAGCTTGCAAAGGCCTAAAAAACACAAGCAGCCCGTGAGTTATTATGGGAAAGACTGTTTTCATCAAGTTTGAAGCCATAGTTTTGGCGCGCCAGCCGTTTCTTTCATTTTGGGGCCTATGTGTTTTTCGACCTTGAAATCGCAAAAAAGGCGCGAAAACATGGATTTGTCTCTCCTGCCGCGCACACACTTCCGATAGCTTGCAAAGGCCTAAAAAACACAAGCGGCCCTTGAGTTATTGTCGGAGAGACTGTTTTCATCAAGTTTGAAGCCTCAGTTTTGGCTGGACAGCCGTTGCTTTATTTTTGGGTTCTGTGTGTTTTTCGACCTGGAAATGGCAAAAAAGTCGCGAAAACATAGATTTGTCTCTCCTGCTGCGCACACACTTCCGATAGCTTGCGAAGGCCTAAAAAACACAATCAGCCCGTGAGTTAATATGGGAGAGACTGTTTTCATCAAGTTTGAAGCCATAGTTTTGGCGCGGCAGCCGTTTCTTTCATTTTGGGGCCTATGTGTTTTTCGACCTTGAAATCGCAAAAAATGCGCGAAAACATGGATTTGTCTCTCCTGCCGCGCACACACTTCCGATAGCTTGCGAAGGCCTAAAAAACACAAGCAGCCCTTGAGTTATTGTCTGAGAGACTGTTTTCATCAAGTTTGAAGCCTCAGTTTTGGCTGGACAGCCGTTTCTTTATTTTTGGGGCCTTTGTGTTTTTCGACCTGGAAATGGCAAAAAAGGCGCGAAAACATGGATTTGTCTCTCCTGCCGCGCACACACTTCCGATAGCGTGCAAAGGCCTAAAAAACACAAGCAGCCCGTGAGTTATTATGGGAGAGACTGTTTTCATCAAGTTTGAAGCCATAGTTTTGGCGCGCCAGCCGTTTCTTTCATTTTGGGGCCTATGTGTTTTTCGACCTTGAAATCGCAAAAAAGGCGCGAAAACATGGATTTGTCTCTCCTGCCGCGCACACACTTCCGATAGCTTGCAAAGGCCTAAAAAACACAAGCAGCCCGTGAGTTATTATGGGAGAGACTGTTTTCATCAAGTTTGAAGCCATAGTTTTGGCGCGGCAGCCGTTTCTTTCATTTTGGGGCCTATGTGTTTTTCGACCTTGAAATCGCAAAAAAGGCGCGAAAACATGGATTTGTCTCTCCTGCCGCGCACACACTTCCGATATCTTGCGAAGACCTAAAAAACACAAGCAGCCCTTGAGTTATTGTGGGAGAGACTGTTTTCATCAAGTTTGAAGCCTCAGTTTTGGCTGGACAGCCGTTTCTTTATTTTTGGGGCCTTTGTGTTTTTCGACCTGGAAATGGCAAAAAAGGCGCGAAAACATGGATTTGTCTCTCCTGCCGCGCACACACTTCCGATAGCGTGCAAAGGCCTAAAAAACACAAGCAGCCCGTGAGTTATTATGGGAGAGACTGTTTTCATCAAGTTTGAAGCCATAGTTTTGGCGCGCCAGCCGTTTCTTTCATTTTGGGGCCTATGTGTTTTTCGACTTTGAAATCGCAAAAAAGTCGCGAAAACATTTATTTGTCTCTCCTGCCGCCCACACACTTCGGAGAGCTTGCAAATGCCTAATAACCACAAGCAGCCCCTACACCATTATGGGAGACACTGTTTTCATCAAGTTTGAAGCCTCAGTGTTGGCGCGGCAGCCTTTTCTTTCTCTTTCGGGATTGTGTTTTTCTCCACCTGAAAATGCCAAAGAAGGCATAAAAACATGGATTTGTCTCTCCTGCTGCGCACACACTTCGGAGAGCTTGCAAATGCCTAATAACCACAAGCAGACCCTACACCATTATGGGAGACACTGTTTTCATCAAGTTTGAAGCCTCAGTGTTGGCGCGGCAGCCTTTTCTTTCTCTTTCGGGATTGTGTTTTTCTCCACCTGAAAATGCCAAAGAAGGCATAAAAACATGGATTTGTTTTTCCTGCTGCGCACACACTTCGGAGAGCTTGCAAATGCCTAATAACCACAAGCAGCCCCTACACCATTATGGGAGACACTGTTTTCATCAAGTTTGAAGCCTCAGTGTTGGCGCGGCAGCCTTTTCTTTCTCTTTCGGGATTGTGTTTTTCTCCACCTGAAAATGCCAAAGAAGGCATAAAAACATGGATTTGTCTCTCCTGCTGCGCACACACTTCGGAGAGCTTGCAAATGCCTAATAACCACAAGCAGCCCGTACACCATTATGGGAGACACTGTTTTCATCAAGTTTGAAGCCTCAGTGTTGGCGCGGCAGTCTTTTCTTTCTCTTTCGGGATTGTGTTTTTCTCCACCTGAAAATTCCAAAGAAGGCATAAAAACATGGATTTGTCTTTCCTGCTGCGCACACACTTCGGAGAGCTTGCAAATGCCTAATAACCACAAGCAGCCCTTACACCATTATGGGAGACACTGTTTTCATCAAGTTTGAAGCCTCAGTGTTGGCGCGGCAGCCTTTTCTTTCTCTTTCGGGATTGTGTTTTTCTCCACCTGAAAATGCCAAAGAAGGCATAAAAACATGGATTTGTTTTTCCTGCTGCGCACACACTTCGGAGAGCTTGCAAATGCCTAATAACCACAAGCAGCCCCTACACCATTATGGGAGACACTGTTTTCATCAAGTTTGAAGCCTCAGTTTTGGCGCGGCAGCCGTTTCTTTCATTTTGGGGCCTATGTGCTTTTCGACCTTGAAATCGCAAAAAAGGCGCGAAAACATGGATTTGTCTCTCCTGCCGCGCACACACTTCCGATAGCTTGCAAAGGCCTAAAAAACACAAGCAGCCCGTGAGTTATTATGGGAGAGACTGTTTTCATCAAGTTTGAAGCCATAGTTTTGGCGCGCCAGCCGTTTCTTTCATTTTGGGGCCTATGTGTTTTTCGACATTGAAATCTAAAAAAAGGCGCGAAAACATGGATTTGTCTCTCCTGCCGCGCACACACTTCCGATAGCTTGCAAAGGCCTAAAAAACACAAGCAGCCCGTGAGTTATTATGGGAGAGACTGTTTTCATCAAGTTTGAAGCCATAGTTTTGGCGCGGCAGCCGTTTCTTTCATTTTGGGGCCTATGTGTTTTTCGACCTTGAAATCGCAAAAAATGCGCGAAAACATGGATTTGTCTCTCCTGCCGCGCACACACTTCCGATAGCTTGCGAAGGCCTAAAAAACACAAGCAGCCCTTGAGTTATTGTCTGAGAGACTGTTTTCATCAAGTTTGAAGCCTCAGTTTTGGCTGGACAGCCGTTTCTTTA
The DNA here is from genome assembly GCF_951799395.1 of Argentina silus. Taxonomy (NCBI): domain Eukaryota; kingdom Metazoa; phylum Chordata; class Actinopteri; order Argentiniformes; family Argentinidae; genus Argentina; species Argentina silus. The sequence goes on along the minus strand of NW_028152291.1, from coordinate 217,551 downwards.
TTTTTGGGGCCTTTGTGTTTTTCGACCTGGAAATGGCAAAAAAGGCGCGAAAACATGGATTTGTCTCTCCTGCCGCGCACACACTTCCGATAGCGTGCAAAGGCCTAAAAAACACAAGCAGCCCGTGAGTTATTATGGGAGAGACTGTTTTCATCAAGTTTGAAGCCATAGTTTTGGCGCGCCAGCCGTTTCTTTCATTTTGGGGCCTATGTGTTTTTCGACCTTGAAATCGCAAAAAAGGCGCGAAAACATGGATTTGTCTCTCCTGCCGCGCACACACTTCCGATAGCTTGCAAAGGCCTAAAAAACACAAGCAGCCCGTGAGTTATTATGGGAGAGACTGTTTTCATCAAGTTTGAAGCCATAGTTTTGGCGCGGCAGCCGTTTCTTTCATTTTGGGGCCTATGTGTTTTTCGACCTTGAAATCGCAAAAAAGGCGCGAAAACATGGATTTGTCTCTCCTGCCGCGCACACACTTCCGATAGCTTGCAAAGGCCTAAAAAACACAAGCAGCCCGTGAGTTATTATGGGAGAGACTGTTTTCATCAAGTTTGAAGCCATAGTTTTGGCGCGGCAGCCGTTTCTTTCATTTTGGGGCCTATGTGTTTTTCGACCTTGAAATCGCAAAAAAGGCGCGAAAACATGGATTTGTCTCTCCTGCCGCGCACACACTTCCGATATCTTGCGAAGACCTAAAAAACACAAGCAGCCCTTGAGTTATTGTGGGAGAGACTGTTTTCATCAAGTTTGAAGCCTCAGTTTTGGCTGGACAGCCGTTTCTTTATTTTTGGGGCCTTTGTGTTTTTCGACCTGGAAATGGCAAAAAAGGCGCGAAAACATGGATTTGTCTCTCCTGCCGCGCACACACTTCCGATAGCGTGCAAAGGCCTAAAAAACACAAGCAGCCCGTGAGTTATTATGGGAGAGACTGTTTTCATCAAGTTTGAAGCCATAGTTTTGGCGCGCCAGCCGTTTCTTTCATTTTGGGGCCTATGTGTTTTTCGACTTTGAAATCGCAAAAAAGTCGCGAAAACATTTATTTGTCTCTCCTGCCGCCCACACACTTCGGAGAGCTTGCAAATGCCTAATAACCACAAGCAGCCCCTACACCATTATGGGAGACACTGTTTTCATCAAGTTTGAAGCCTCAGTGTTGGCGCGGCAGCCTTTTCTTTCTCTTTCGGGATTGTGTTTTTCTCCACCTGAAAATGCCAAAGAAGGCATAAAAACATGGATTTGTCTCTCCTGCTGCGCACACACTTCGGAGAGCTTGCAAATGCCTAATAACCACAAGCAGACCCTACACCATTATGGGAGACACTGTTTTCATCAAGTTTGAAGCCTCAGTGTTGGCGCGGCAGCCTTTTCTTTCTCTTTCGGGATTGTGTTTTTCTCCACCTGAAAATGCCAAAGAAGGCATAAAAACATGGATTTGTCTCTCCTGCTGCGCACACACTTCGGAGAGCTTGCAAATGCCTAATAACCACAAGCAGCCCCTACACCATTATGGGAGACACTGTTTTCATCAAGTTTGAAGCCTCAGTGTTGGCGCGGCAGCCTTTTCTTTCTCTTTCGGGATTGTGTTTTTCTCCACCTGAAAATGCCAAAGAAGGCATAAAAACATGGATTTGTCTCTCCTGCTGCGCACACACTTCGGAGAGCTTGCAAATGCCTAATAACCACAAGCAGCCCGTACACCATTATGGGAGACACTGTTTTCATCAAGTTTGAAGCCTCAGTGTTGGCGCGGCAGTCTTTTCTTTCTCTTTCGGGATTGTGTTTTTCTCCACCTGAAAATTCCAAAGAAGGCATAAAAACATGGATTTGTCTTTCCTGCTGCGCACACACTTCGGAGAGCTTGCAAATGCCTAATAACCACAAGCAGCCCTTACACCATTATGGGAGACACTGTTTTCATCAAGTTTGAAGCCTCAGTGTTGGCGCGGCAGCCTTTTCTTTCTCTTTCGGGATTGTGTTTTTCTCCACCTGAAAATGCCAAAGAAGGCATAAAAACATGGATTTGTTTTTCCTGCTGCGCACACACTTCGGAGAGCTTGCAAATGCCTAATAACCACAAGCAGCCCCTACACCATTATGGGAGACACTGTTTTCATCAAGTTTGAAGCCTCAGTTTTGGCGCGGCAGCCGTTTCTTTCATTTTGGGGCCTATGTGCTTTTCGACCTTGAAATCGCAAAAAAGGCGCGAAAACATGGATTTGTCTCTCCTGCCGCTCACACACTTCCGATAGCTTGCGAAGGCCTAAAAAACACAAGCAGACCGTGAGTTATTGTGGGAGAGACTGTTTTCATCAAGTTTGAAGCCTCAGTTTTGGCTGGACAGCCGTTTCTTTATTTTTGGGTTCTGTGTGTTTTTCGACCTGGAAATGGCAAAAAAGGCGCGAAAACATAGATTTGTCTCTCCTGCTGCGCACACACTTCCGATAGCTTGCGAAGGCCTAAAAAACACAATCAGCCCGTGAGTTAATATGGGAGAGACTGTTTTCATCAAGTTTGAAGCCATAGTTTTGGCGCCCCAGCCGTTTCTTTCATTTTGGGGCCTATGTGTTTTTCGACCTTGAAATCGCAAAAAAGGCGCGAAAACATGGATTTGTCTCTCCTGCCGCGCACACACTTCCGATAGCTTGCAAAGGCCTAAAAAACACAAGCAGCCCGTGAGTTATTATGGGAGAGACTGTTTTCATCAAGATTGAAGCCATAGTTTTGGCGCGGCAGCCGTTTCTTTCATTTTGGGGCCTATGTGTTTTTCGACCTTGAAATCGCAAAAAAGGCGCGAAAACATGGATTTGTCTCTCCTGCCGCGCATACACTTCCAATAGCTTGCAAAGGCCTAAAAAACACAAGCAGCCCGTGAGTTATTATGGGAGAGACTGTTTTCATCAAGTTTGAAGCCATAGTTTTGGCGCGGCAGCCGTTTCTTTCATTTTGGGGCCTATGTGTTTTTCGACCTTGAAATCGCAAAAAATGCGCGAAAACATGGATTTGTCTCTCCTGCCGCGCACACACTTCCGATAGCTTGCAAAGGCCTAAAAAACACAAGCAGCCCGTGAGTTATTATGGGAGAGACTGTTTTCATCAAGTTTGAAGCCATAGTTTTGGCGCGGCAGCCGTTTCTTTCATTTTGGGGCCTATGTGTTTTTCGACCTTGAAATCGCAAAAAAGGCGCGAAAACATGGATTTGTCTCTCCTGCCGCGCACACACTTCCGATAGCTTGCAAAGGCCTAAAAAACACAAGCAGCCCGTGAGTTATTATGGGAAAGACTGTTTTCATCAAGTTTGAAGCCTCAGTTTTGGCTGGACAGCCGTTTCTTTATTTTTGGGTATTGTGTGTTTTTCGACCTTGAAATCGCAAAAAAGGCGCGAAAACATGGATTTGTCTCTCCTGCCGCGCACACACTTCCGATAGCTTGCAAAGGCCTAAAAAACACAAGCAGCCCGTGAGTTATTATGGGAGAGACTGTTTTCATCAAGTTTGAAGCCATAGTTTTGGCGCGGCAGCCGTTTCTTTCATTTTGGGGCCTATGTGTTTTTCGACCTTGAAATCGCAAAAAAGGCGCGAAAAAACATGGATTTGTCTCTCCTGCCGCGCACACACTTCCGATAGCTCGCAAAGGCCTAAAAAACACAAGCAGCCCGTGAGTTATTATGGGAAAGACTGTTTTCATCAAGTTTGAAGCCATAGTTTTGGCGCGCCAGCCGTTTCTTTCATTTTGGGGCCTATGTGTTTTTCGACCTTGAAATCGCAAAAAAGGCGCGAAAACATGGATTTGTCTCTCCTGCCGCGCACACACTTCCGATAGCTTGCAAAGGCCTAAAAAACACAAGCAGCCCGTGAGTTATTATGGGAGAGACTGTTTTCATCAAGTTTGAAGCCATAGTTTTGGCGCGGCAGCCGTTTCTTTCATTTTGGGGCCTATGTGTTTTTCGACCTTGAAATCGCAAAAAATGCGCGAAAACATGGATTTGTCTCTCCTGCCGCGCACACACTTCCGATAGCTTGCGAAGGCCTAAAAAACACAAGCAGCCCGTGAGTTATTATGGGAGAGACTGTTTTCATCAAGTTTGAAGCCATAGTTTTGGCGCGCCAGCAGTTTCTTTCATTTTGGGGCCTATGTGTTTTTCGACCTTGAAATCGCAAAAAAGGCGCGAAAACATGGATTTGTCTCTCCTGCCGCGCACACACTTCCGATAGCTTGCAAAGGCCTAAAAAACACAAGCAGCCCGTGAGTTATTATGGGAGAGACTGTTTTCATCAAGTTTGAAGCCATAGTTTTGGCGCGGCAGCCGTTTCTTTCATTTTGGGGCCTATGTGTTTTTCGACCTTGAAATCGCAAAAAATGCGCGAAAACATGGATTTGTCTCTCCTGCCGCGCACACACTTCCGATAGCTTGCGAAGGCCTAAAAAACACAAGCAGCCCGTGAGTTATTATGGGAGAGACTGTTTTCATCAAGTTTGAAGCCATAGTTTTGGCGCGCCAGCAGTTTCTTTCATTTTGGGGCCTATGTGTTTTTCGACCTTGAAATCGCAAAAAAGGCGCGAAAACATGGATTTGTCTCTCCTGCCGCGCACACATTTCCGATAGCTTGCAAAGGCCTAAAAAACACAAGCAGCCCGTGAGTTATTATGGGAGAGACTGTTTTCATCAAGTTTGAAGCCATAGTTTTGGCGCGGCAGCCGTTTCTTTCATTTTGGGGCCTATGTGTTTTTCGACCTTGAAATCGCAAAAAAGTCGCGAAAACATGGATTTGTCTCTCCTGCCGCGCACACACTTCCGATAGCTTGCAAAGGCCTAAAAAACACAAGCAGCCCGTGAGTTATTATGGGAAAGACTGTTTTCATCAAGTTTGAAGCCATAGTTTTGGCGCGCCAGCCGTTTCTTTCATTTTGGGGCCTATGTGTTTTTCGACCTTGAAATCGCAAAAAAGGGGCGAAAACATGGATTTGTCTCTCCTGCCGCGCACAACTTCCGATAGCTTGCAAAGGCCTAAAAAACACAAGCAGACCGTGAGTTATTATGGGAAAGACTGTTTTCATCAAGTTTGAAGCCATAGTTTTGGCGCGCCAGCCGTTTCTTTCATTTTGGGGCCTATGTGTTTTTCGACCTTGAAATCGCAAAAAAGGCGCGAAAACATGGATTTGTCTCTCCTGCCGCGCACAACTTCCGATAGCTTGCAAAGGCCTAAAAAACACAAGCAGACCGTGAGTTATTATGGGAAAGACTGTTTTCATCAAGTTTGAAGCTATAGTTTTGGCGTGCCAGCCGTTTCTTTCATTTTGGGGCCTATGTGTTTTTCGACCTTGAAATCGCAAAAAAGGCGCGAAAACATGGATTTGTCTCTCCTGCCGCGCACAACTTCCGATAGCTTGCAAAGGCCTAAAAAACACAAGCAGACCGTGAGTTATTATGGGAAAGACTGTTTTCATCAAGTTTGAAGCTATAGTTTTGGCGTGCCAGCCGTTTCTTTCATTTTGGGGCCTATGTGTTTTTCGACCTTGAAATCGCAAAAAAGGCGCGAAAACATGGATTTGTCTCTCCTGCCGCGCACACACTTCCGATAGCTTGCAAAGGCCTAAAAAACACAAGCAGCCCGTGAGTTATTATGGGAGAGACTGTTTTCATCAAGATTGAAGCCATAGTTTTGGCGCGGCAGCCGTTTCTTTCATTTTGGGGCCTATGTGTTTTTCGACCTTGAAATCGCAAAAAATGCACGAAAACATGGATTTGTCTCTCCTGCCGCGCACACACTTCCGATAGCTTGCGAAGGCCTAAAAAACACAAGCGGCCCTTGAGTTATTGTGGGAGAGACTGTTTTCATCAAGTTTGAAGCCTCAGTTTTGGCTGGACAGCCGTTTCTTTATTTTTGGGTTCTATGTGTTTTTCGACCTGGAAATGGCAAAAAAGGCGCGAAAACATAGATTTGTCTCTCCTGCTGCGCACACACTTCCGATAGCTTGCGAAGGCCTAAAAAACACAATCAGCCCGTGAGTTAATATGTGAGAGACTGTTTTCATCAAGTTTCAAGCCATAGTTTTGGCGCCCCAGCCGTTTCTTTCATTTTGGGGCCTATGTGTTTTTCGACCTTGAAATCGCAAAAAAGGCGCGAAAACATGGATTTGTCTCTCCTGCCGCGCACAACTTCCGATAGCTTGCAAAGGCCTAAAAAACACAAGCAGCCCTTGAGTTATTATGGGAGAGACTGTTTTCATCAAGTTTCAAGCCATAGTTTTGGCGCCCCAGCCGTTTCTTTCATTTTGGGGCCTATGTGTTTTTCGACCTTGAAATCGCAAAAAAGGCGCGAAAACATGGATTTGTCTCTCCTGCCGCGCACACACTTCCGATAGCTTGCAAAGGCCTAAAAAACACAAGCAGCCCGTGAGTTATTATGGGAAAGACTGTTTTCATCAAGTTTGAAGCCATAGTTTTGGCGCGCCAGCCGTTTCTTTCATTTTGGGGCCTATGGGTTTTTCGACCTTGAAATCGCAAAAAAGGCGCGAAAACATGGATTTGTCTGTCCTGCCGCGCACACACTTCCGATAGCTTGCAAAGGCCTAAAAAACACAAGCAGCCCGTGAGTTATTATGGGAGAGACTGTTTTCATCAAGATTGAAGCCATAGTTTTGGCGCGGCAGCCTTTTCTTTCATTTTGGGGCCTATGTGTTTTTCGACCTTGAAATCGCAAAAAAGGCGCGAAAACATGGATTTGTCTCTCCTGCCGCGCACACACTTCCGATAGCTTGCAAAGGCCTAAAAAACACAAGCAGCCCGTGAGTTATTATGGGAGAGACTGTTTTCATCAAGTTTGAAGCCATAGTTTTGGCGCGGCAGCCGTTTCTTTCATTTTGGGGCCTATGTGTTTTTCGACCTTGAAATCGCAAAAAAGGCGCGAAAACATGGATTTGTCTCTCCTGCCGCGCACACACTTCCGATAGCTTGCAAAGGCCTAAAAAACACAAGCAGCCCGTGAGTTATTATGGGAAAGACTGTTTTCATCAAGTTTGAAGCCATAGTTTTGGCGCGCCAGCCGTTTCTTTCATTTTGGGGCCTATGTGTTTTTCGACCTTGAAATCGCAAAAAATGCGCGAAAACATGGATTTGTCTCTCCTGCCGCGCACACACTTCCGATAGCTTGCGAAGGCCTAAAAAACACAAGCGGCCCTTGAGTTATTGTGGGAGAGACTGTTTTCATCAAGTTTGAAGCCTCAGTTTTGGCTGGACAGCCGTTTCTTTATTTTTGGGTTCTGTGTGTTTTTCGACCTGGAAATGGCAAAACAGGCGCGAAAACATGGATTTGTCTCTCCTGCCGCGCACACACTTCCGATAGCTTGCAAAGGCCTAAAAAACACAAGCAGCCCGTGAGTTATTATGGGAGAGACTGTTTTCATCAAGTTTGAAGCCATAGTTTTGGCGCGCCAGCCGTTTCTTTCATTTTGGGGCCTATGTGTTTTTCGACATTGAAATCGCAAAAAAGGCGCGAAAACATGGATTTGTCTCTCCTGCCGCGCACACACTTCCGATAGCTTGCGAAGGCCTAAAAAACACAAGCGGCCCTTGAGTTATTGTGGGAGAGACTGTTTTCATCAAGTTTGAAGCCTCAGTTTTGGCTGGACAGCCGTTTCTTTATTTTTGGGTTCTGTGTGTTTTTCGACCTGGAAATGGCAAAAAAGGCGCGAAAACATAGATTTGTCTCTCCTGCTGCGCACACACTTCCGATAGCTTGCGAAGGCCTAAAAAACACAATCAGCCCGTGAGTTAATATGGGAGAGACTGTTTTCATCAAGTTTGAAGCCATAGTTTTGGCGCCCCAGCCGTTTCTTTCATTTTGGGGCCTATGTGTTTTTCGACCTTGAAATCGCAAAAAAGGCGCGAAAACATGGATTTGTCTCTCCTGCCGCGCACACACTTCCGATAGCTTGCAAAGGCCTAAAAAACACAAGCAGCCCGTGAGTTATTATGGGAGAGACTGTTTTCATCAAGATTGAAGCCATAGTTTTGGCGCGGCAGCCGTTTCTTTCATTTTGGGGCCTATGTGTTTTTCGACCTTGAAATCGCAAAAAAGGCGCGAAAACATGGATTTGTCTCTCCTGCCGCGCATACACTTCCAATAGCTTGCAAAGGCCTAAAAAACACAAGCAGCCCGTGAGTTATTATGGGAGAGACTGTTTTCATCAAGTTTGAAGCCATAGTTTTGGCGCGGCAGCCGTTTCTTTCATTTTGGGGCCTATGTGTTTTTCGACCTTGAAATCGCAAAAAAGGCGTGAAAACATGGATTTGTCTCTCCTGCCGCGCACACACTTCCGATAGCTTGCAAAGGCCTAAAAAACACAAGCAGCCCGTGAGTTATTATGGGAGAGACTGTTTTCATCAAGTTTGAAGCCATAGTTTTGGCGCGGCAGCCGTTTCTTTCATTTTGGGGCCTATGTGTTTTTCGACCTTGAAATCGCAAAAAAGGCGCGAAAACATGGATTTGTCTCTCCTGCCGCGCACACACTTCCGATAGCTTGCAAAGGCCTAAAAAACACAAGCAGCCCGTGAGTTATTATGGGAAAGACTGTTTTCATCAAGTTTGAAGCCTCAGTTTTGGCTGGACAGCCGTTTCTTTATTTTTGGGTTCTGTGTGTTTTTCGACGTGGAAATGGCAAAAAAGGCGCGAAAACATAGATTTGTCTCTCCTGCTGCGCACACACTTCCGATAGCTTGCGAAGGCCTAAAAAACACAATCAGCCCGTGAGTTAATATGGGAGAGACTGTTTTCATCAAGTTTGAAGCCATAGTTTTGGCGCCCCAGCCGTTTCTTTCATTTTGGGGCCTATGTGTTTTTCGACCTTGAAATCGCAAAAAAGGCGCGAAAACATGGATTTGTCTCTCCTGCCGCGCACACACTTCCGATAGCTTGCAAAGGCCTAAAAAACACAAGCAGCCCGTGAGTTATTATGGGAGAGACTGTTTTCATCAAGATTGAAGCCATATTTTTGGCGCGGCAGCCGTTTCTTTCATTTTGGGGCCTATGTGTTTTTCGACCTTGAAATCGCAAAAAAGGCGCGAAAACATGGATTTGTCTCTCCTGCCGCGCATACACTTCCAATAGCTTGCAAAGGCCTAAAAAACACAAGCAGCCCGTGAGTTATTATGGGAGAGACTGTTTTCATCAAGTTTGAAGCCATAGTTTTGGCGCGGCAGCCGTTTCTTTCATTTTGGGGCCTATGTGTTTTTCGACCTTGAAATCGCAAAAAATGCGCGAAAACATGGATTTGTCTCTCCTGCCGCGCACACACTTCCGATAGCTTGCAAAGGCCTAAAAAACACAAGCAGCCCGTGAGTTATTATGGGAGAGACTGTTTTCATCAAGTTTGAAGCCATAGTTTTGGCGCGGCAGCCGTTTCTTTCATTTTGGGGCCTATGTGTTTTTCGACCTTGAAATCGCAAAAAAGGCGCGAAAACATGGATTTGTCTCTCCTGCCGCGCACACACTTCCGATAGCTTGCAAAGGCCTAAAAAACACAAGCAGCCCGTGAGTTATTATGGGAAAGACTGTTTTCATCAAGTTTGAAGCCATAGTTTTGGCGCGCCAGCCGTTTCTTTCATTTTGGGGCCTATGTGTTTTTCGACCTTGAAATCGCAAAAAAGGCGCGAAAACATGGATTTGTCTCTCCTGCCGCGCACAACTTCCGATAGCTTGCAAAGGCCTAAAAAACACAAGCAGCCCTTGAGTTATTATGGGAGAGACTGTTTTCATCAAGTTTCAAGCCATAGTTTTGGCGCCCCAGCCGTTTCTTTCATTTTGGGGCCTATGTGTTTTTCGACCTTGAAATCGCAAAAAATGCGCGAAAACATGGATTTGTCTCTCCTGCCGCGCACACACTTCCGATAGCTTGCGAAGGCCTAAAAAACACAAGCGGCCCTTGAGTTATTGTGGGAGAGACTGTTTTCATCAAGTTTGAAGCCTCAGTTTTGGCTGGACAGCCGTTTCTTTATTTTTGGGTTCTGTGTGTTTTTCGACCTGGAAATGGCAAAACAGGCGCGAAAACATAGATTTGTCTCTCCTGCTGAGCACACACTTCCGATAGCTTGCGAAGGCCTAAAAAACACAATCAGCCCGTGAGTTAATATGGGAGAGACTGTTTTCATCAAGTTTGAAGCCATAGTTTTGGCGCGCCAGCCGTTTCTTTCATTTTGGGGCCTATGTGTTTTTCGACCTTGAAATCGCAAAAAAGGCGCGAAAACATGGATTTATCTCTCCTGCCGCGCACACACTTCCGATAGCTTGCAAAGGCCTAAAAAACACAAGCAGCCCGTGAGTTATTATGGGAGAGACTGTTTTCATCAAGATTGAAGCCATAGTTTTGGCGCGGCAGCCGTTTCTTTCATTTTGGGGCCTATGTGTTTTTCGACCTTGAAATCGCAAAAAAGGCGCGAAAACATGGATTTGTCTCTCCTGCCGCGCACACACTTCCGATAGCTTGCAAAGGCCTAAAAAACACAAGCAGCCCGTGAGTTATTATGGGAGAGACTGTTTTCATCAAGTTTGAAGCCATAGTTTTGGCGCGGCAGCCGTTTCTTTCATTTTGGGGCCTATGTGTTTTTCGACCTTGAAATCGCAAAAAAGGCGCGAAAAAACATGGATTTGTCTCTCCTGCCGCGCACACACTTCCGATAGCTCGCAAAGGCCTAAAAAACACAAGCAGCCCGTGAGTTATTATGGGAAAGACTGTTTTCATCAAGTTTGAAGCCATAGTTTTGGCGCGCCAGCCGTTTCTTTCATTTTGGGGCCTATGTGTTTTTCGACCTTGAAATCGCAAAAAAGGCGCGAAAACATGGATTTGTCTCTCCTGCCGCGCACACACTTCCGATAGCTTGCAAAGGCCTAAAAAACACAAGCAGCCCGTGAGTTATTATGGGAGAGACTGTTTTCATCAAGTTTGAAGCCATAGTTTTGGCGCGGCAGCCGTTTCTTTCATTTTGGGGCCTATGTGTTTTTCGACCTTGAAATCGCAAAAAAGGCGCGAAAACATGGATTTGTCTCTCCTGCCGCGCACACACTTCCGATAGCTTGCAAAGGCCTAAAAAACACAAGCAGCCCGTGAGTTATTATGGGAAAGACTGTTTTCATCAAGTTTGAAGCCATAGTTTTGGCGCGCCAGCCGTTTCTTTCATTTTGGGGCCTATGTGTTTTTCGACCTTGAAATCGCAAAAAAGGCGCGAAAACATGGATTTGTCTCTCCTGCCGCGCACACACTTCCGATAGCTTGCAAAGGCCTAAAAAACACAAGCAGACCGTGAGTTATTATGGGAAAGACTGTTTTCATCAAGTTTGAAGCTATAGTTTTGGCGTGCCAGCCGTTTCTTTCATTTTGGGGCCTATGTGTTTTTCGACCTTGAAATCGCAAAAAAGGCGCGAAAACATGGATTTGTCTCTCCTGCCGCGCACAACTTCCGATAGCTTGCAAAGGCCTAAAAAACACAAGCAGCCCTTGAGTTATTATGGGAGAGACTGTTTTCATCAAGTTTCAAGCCATAGTTTTGGCGCCCCAGCCGTTTCTTTCATTTTGGGGCCTATGTGTTTTTCGACCTTGAAATCGCAAAAAAGGCGCGAAAACATGGATTTGTCTGTCCTGCCGCGCACACACTTCCGATAGCTTGCAAAGGCCTAAAAAACACAAGCAGCCCGTGAGTTATTATGGGAGAGACTGTTTTCATCAAGATTGAAGCCATAGTTTTGGCGCGGCAGCCGTTTCTTTCATTTTGGGGCCTATGTGTTTTTCGACCTTGAAATCGCAAAAAAGGCGCGAAAACATGGATTTGTCTCTCCTGCCGCGCACACACTTCCGATAGCTTGCAAAGGCCTAAAAAACACAAGCAGCCCGTGAGTTATTATGGGAGAGACTGTTTTCATCAAGTTTGAAGCCATAGTTTTGGCGCGGCAGCCGTTTCTTTCATTTTGGGGCCTATGTGTTTTTCGACCTTGAAATCGCAAAAAAGGCGCGAAAACATGGATTTGTCTCTCCTGCCGCGCACACACTTCCGATAGCTTGCAAAGGCCTAAAAAACACAAGCAGCCCGTGAGTTATTATGGGAAAGACTGTTTTCATCAAGTTTGAAGCCATAGTTTTGGCGCGCCAGCCGTTTCTTTCATTTTGGGGCCTATGTGTTTTTCGACCTTGAAATCGCAAAAAATGCGCGAAAACATGGATTTGTCTCTCCTGCCGCGCACACACTTCCGATAGCTTGCGAAGGCCTAAAAAACACAAGCGGCCCTTGAGTTATTGTGGGAGAGACTGTTTTCATCAAGTTTGAAGCCTCAGTTTTGGCTGGACAGCCGTTTCTTTATTTTTGGGTTCTGTGTGTTTTTCGACCTGGAAATGGCAAAACAGGCGCGAAAACATAGATTTGTCTCTCCTGCTGAGCACACACTTCCGATAGCTTGCGAAGGCCTAAAAAACACAATCAGCCCGTGAGTTAATATGGGAGAGACTGTTTTCATCAAGTTTGAAGCCATAGTTTTGGCGCGCCAGCCGTTTCTTTCATTTTGGGGCCTATGTGTTTTTCGACCTTGAAATCGCAAAAAAGGCGCGAAAACATGGATTTGTCTCTCCTGCCGCGCACACACTTCAGATAGCTTGCAAAGGCCTAAAAAACACAAGCAGCCCGTGAGTTATTATGGGAGAGACTGTTTTCATCAAGTTTGAAGCCATAGTTTTGGCGCGGCAGCCGTTTCTTTCATTTTGGGGCCTATGTGTTTTTCGACCTTGAAATCGCAAAAAAGGCGCGAAAACATGGATTTGTCTCTCCTGCCGCGCACACACTTCCGATAGCTTGCGAAGGCCTAAAAAACACAAGCGGCCCTTGAGTTATTGTGGGAGAGACTGTTTTCATCAAGTTTGAAGCCTCAGTTTTGGCTGGACAGCCGTTTCTTTATTTTTGGGTTCTGTGTGTTTTTCGACCTGGAAATGGCAAAACAGGCGCGAAAACATAGATTTGTCTCTCCTGCTGAGCACACACTTCCGATAGCTTGCGAAGGCCTAAAAAACACAATCAGCCCGTGAGTTAATATGGGAGAGACTGTTTTCATCAAGTTTGAAGCCATAGTTTTGGCGCGCCAGCCGTTTCTTTCATTTTGGGGCCTATGTGTTTTTCGACCTTGAAATCGCAAAAAAGGCGCGAAAACATGGATTTGTCTCTCCTGCCGCGCACACACTTCAGATAGCTTGCAAAGGCCTAAAAAACACAAGCAGCCCGTGAGTTATTATGGGAGAGACTGTTTTCATCAAGTTTGAAGCCATAGTTTTGGCGCGGCAGCCGTTTCTTTCATTTTGGGGCCTATGTGTTTTTCGACCTTGAAATCGCAAAAAAGGCGCGAAAACATGGATTTGTCTCTCCTGCCGCGCACACACTTCCGATAGCTTGCAAAGGCCTAAAAAACACAAGCAGCCCGTGAGTTATTATGGGAAAGACTGTTTTCATCAAGTTTGAAGCCATAGTTTTGGCGCGCCAGCCGTTTCTTTCATTTTGGGGCCTATGTGTTTTTCGACCTTGAAATCGCAAAAAATGCGCGAAAACATGGATTTGTCTCTCCTGCCGCGCACACACTTCCGATAGCTTGCGAAGGCCTAAAAAACACAAGCGGCCCTTGAGTTATTGTGGGAGAGACTGTTTTCATCAAGTTTGAAGCCTCAGTTTTGGCTGGACAGCCGTTTCTTTATTTTTGGGTTCTGTGTGTTTTTCGACCTGGAAATGGCAAAACAGGCGCGAAAACATAGATTTGTCTCTCCTGCTGAGCACACACTTCCGATAGCTTGCGAAGGCCTAAAAAACACAATCAAACGTGAGTTAATATGGGAGAGACTGTTTTCATCAAGTTTGAAGCCATAGTTTTGGCGCGCCAGCCGTTTCTTTCATTTTGCGGCCTATGTGTTTTTCGACCTTGAAATCGCAAAAAAGGCGCGAAAACATGGATTTGTCTCTCCTGCCGCGCACACACTTCCGATAGCTTGCAAAGGCCTAAAAAACACAAGCAGCCCGTGAGTTATTATGGGAGAGACTGTTTTCATCAAGTTTGAAGCCATAGTTTTGGCGCGGCAGCCGTTTCTTTCATTTTGGGGCCTATGTGTTTTTCGACCTTGAAATCGCAAAAAATGCGCGAAAACATGGATTTGTCTCTCCTGCCGCGCACACACTTCCGATAGCTTGCGAAGGCCTAAAAAACACAAGCAGCCCGTGAGTTATTATGGGAGAGACTGTTTTCATCAAGTTTGAAGCCATAGTTTTGGCGCGCCAGCAGTTTCTTTCATTTTGGGGCCTATGTGTTTTTCGACCTTGAAATCGCAAAAAAGGCGCGAAAACATGGATTTGTCTCTCCTGCCGCGCACACACTTCCGATAGCTTGCAAAGGCCTAAAAAACACAAGCAGCCCTTGAGTTATTATGGGAGAGACTGTTTTCATCAAGTTTCAAGCCATAGTTTTGGCGCCCCAGCCGTTTCTTTCATTTTGGGGCCTATGTGTTTTTCGACCTTGAAATCGCAAAAAAGGCGCGAAAACATGGATTTGTCTCTCCTGCCGCGCACACACTTCCGATAGCTTGCAAAGGCCTAAAAAACACAAGCAGCCCATGAGTTATTATGGGAGAGACTGTTTTCATCAAGATTGAAGCCATAGTTTTGGCGCGGCAGCCGTTTCTTTCATTTTGGGGCCTATGTGTTTTTCGACCTTGAAATCGCAAAAAAGGCGCGAAAACATGGATTTGTCTCTCCTGCCGCGCACACACTTCCAATAGCTTGCAAAGGCCTAAAAAACACAAGCAGCCCGTGAGTTATTATGGGAGAGACTGTTTTCATCAAGTTTGAAGCCATAGTTTTGGCGCGCTAGCAGTTTCTTTCATTTTGGGGCCTATGTGTTTTTCGACCTTGAAATCGCAAAAAAGGCGCGAAAACATGGATTTGTCTCTCCTGCCGCGCACACACTTCCGATAGCTTGCAAAGGCCTAAAAAACACAAGCAGCCCGTGAGTTATTATGGGAGAGACTGTTTTCATCAAGTTTGAAGCCATAGTTTTGGCGCGGCAGCCGTTTCTTTCATTTTGGGGCCTATGTGTTTTTCGACCTTGAAATCGCAAAAAAGGCGCGAAAACATGGATTTGTCTCTCCTGCCGCGCACACACTTCCGATAGCTTGCAAAGGCCTAAAAAACACAAGCAGACCGTGAGTTATTATGGGAAAGACTGTTTTCATCAAGTTTGAAGCTATAGTTTTGGCGCGCCAGCCGTTTCTTTCATTTTGGGGCCTATGTGTTTTTCGACCTTGAAATCGCAAAAAAGGCGCGAAAACATGGATTTGTCTCTCCTGCCGCGCACACACTTCCGATAGCTTGCAAAGGCCTAAAAAACACAAGCAGCCCGTGAGTTATTATGGGAGAGACTGTTTTCATCAAGATTGAAGCCATAGTTTTGGCGCGGCAGCCGTTTCTATCATTTTGGGGCCTATGTGTTTTTCGACCTTGAAATCGCAAAAAATGCACGAAAACATGGATTTGTCTCTCCTGCCGCGCACACACTTCCGATAGCTTGCGAAGGCCTAAAAAACACAAGCGGCCCTTGAGTTATTGTGGGAGAGACTGTTTTCATCAAGTTTGAAGCCTCAGTTTTGGCTGGACAGCCGTTTCTTTATTTTTGGGTTCTATGTGTTTTTCGACCTGGAAATGGCAAAAAAGGCGCGAAAACATAGATTTGTCTCTCCTGCTGCGCACACACTTCCGATAGCTTGCGAAGGCCTAAAAAACACAATCAGCCCGTGAGTTAATATGGGAGAGACTGTTTTCATCAAGTTTCAAGCCATAGTTTTGGCGCCCCAGCCGTTTCTTTCATTTTGGGGCCTATGTGTTTTTCGACCTTGAAATCGCAAAAAAGGCGCGAAAACATGGATTTGTCTCTCCTGCCGCGCACACACTTCCGATAGCTTGCAAAGGCCTAAAAAACACAAGCAGCCCGTGAGTTATTATGGGAGAGACTGTTTTCATCAAGTTTGAAGCCATAGTTTTGGCGCGGCAGCCGTTTCTTTCATTTTGGGGCCTATGTGTTTTTCGACCTTGAAATCGCAAAAAAGTCGCGAAAACATGGATTTGTCTCTCCTGCCGCGCACACACTTCCGATAGCTTGCAAAGGCCTAAAAAACACAAGCAGCCCGTGAGTTATTATGGGAAAGACTGTTTTCATCAAGTTTGAAGCCAAAGTTTTGGCGCGCCAGCCGTTTCTTTCATTTTGGGGCCTATGTGTTTTTCGACCTTGAAATCGCAAAAAAGGCGCGAAAACATGGATTTGTCTCTCCTGCCGCGCACACACTTCCGATAGCTTGCAAAGGCCTAAAAAACACAAGCAGCCCGTGAGTTATTATGGGAGAGACTGTTTTCATCAAGTTTGAAGCCTTAGTTTTGGCGCGACAGCCGTTTCTTTCATTTTGGGGCCTATGTGTTTTTCGACCTTGAAATCGCAAAAAATGCGCGAAAACATGGATTTGTCTCTCCTGCCGCGCACAAACTTCCGATTGCTTGCAAAGGCCTAAAAAACACAAGCAGCCCGTGAGTTATTATGGGAGAGACTGTTTTCATCAAGTTTCAAGCCATAGTTTTGGCGCGCCAGCCGTTTCTTTCATTTTGGGGCCTATGTGTTTTTCGACCTTGAAATCGCAAAAAAGGCGCGAAAACATGGATTTGTCTCTCCTGCCGCGCACACACTTCCAATAGCTTGCAAAGGCCTAAAAAACACAAGCAGCCCGTGAGTTATTATGGGAGAGACTGTTTTCATCAAGTTTGAAGCCATAGTTTTGGCGCGGCAGCCGTTTCTTTCATTTTGGGGCCTATGTGTTTTTCGACCTTGAAATCGCAAAAAAGGCGCGAAAACATGGATTTGTCTCTCCTGCCGCGCACACACTTCCGATAGCTTGCAAAGGCCTAAAAAACACAAGCAGCCCGTGAGTTATTATGGGAAAGACTGTTTTCATCAAGTTTCAAGCCATAGTTTTGGCGCCCCAGCCGTTTCTTTCATTTTGGGGCCTATGTGTTTTTTGACCTTGAAATCGCAAAAAATGCGCGAAAACATGGATTTGTCTCTCCTGCCGCGCACACACTTCCGATAGCTTGCGAAGGCCTAAAAAACACAAGCGGCCCTTGAGTTATTGTGGGAGAGACTGTTTTCATCAAGTTTGAAGCCTCAGTTTTGGCTGGACAGCCGTGTCTTTATTTTTGGGTTCTGTGTGTTTTTCGACCTGGAAATGGCAAAACAGGCGCGAAAACATAGATTTGTCTCTCCTGCTGAGCACACACTTCCGATAGCTTGCAAAGGCCTAAAAAACACAAGCAGCCCATGAGTTATTATGGGAGAGACTGTTTTCATCAAGATTGAAGCCATAGTTTTGGCGCGGCAGCCGTTTCTTTCATTTTGGGGCCTGTGTGTTTTTCGACCTTGAAATCGCAAATAAGGCGCGAAAACATGGATTTGTCTCTCCTGCCGCGCACACACTTCCAATAGCTTGCAAAGGCCTAAAAAACACAAGCAGCCCGTGAGTTATTATGGGAGAGACTGTTTTCATCAAGTTTGAAGCCTCAGTTTTGGCTGGACAGCCGTTTCTTTATTTTTGGGTTCTGTGTGTTTTTCGACCTGGAAATGGCAAAACAGACGCGAAAAAATAGATTTGTCTCTCCTGCTGCGCACACACTTCCGATAGCTTGCGAAGGCCTAAAAAACACAATCAGCCCGTGAGTTAAAATGGGAGAGACTGTTTTCATCAAGTTTGAAGCCATAGTTTTGGCGCGGCAGCCGTTTCTTTCATTTTGGGGCCTATGTGTTTTTCGACCTTGAAATCGCAAAAAAGGCGCGAAAACATGGATTTGTCTCTCCTGCCGCGCACACACTTCCGATAGCTTGCAAAGGCCTAAAAAACACAAGCAGCCCGTGAGTTATTATGGGAGAGACTGTTTTCATCAAGTTTGAAGCCTTAGTTTTGGCGCGACAGCCGTTTCTTTCATTTTGGGGCCTATGTGTTTTTCGACCTTGAAATCGCAAAAAATGCGCGAAAACATGGATTTGTCTCTCCTGCTGAGCACACACTTCCGATAGCTTGCAAAGGCCTAAAAAACACAAGCAGCCCATGAGTTATTATGGGAGAGACTGTTTTCATCAAGATTGAAGCCATAGTTTTGGCGCGGCAGCCGTTTCTTTCATTTTGGGGCCTGTGTGTTTTTCGACCTTGAAATCGCAAATAAGGCGCGAAAACATGGATTTGTCTCTCCTGCCGCGCACACACTTCCAATAGCTTGCAAAGGCCTAAAAAACACAAGCAGCCCGTGAGTTATTATGGGAGAGACTGTTTTCATCAAGTTTGAAGCCTCAGTTTTGGCTGGACAGCCGTTTCTTTATTTTTGGGTTCTGTGTGTTTTTCGACCTGGAAATGGCAAAACAGGCGCGAAAACATAGATTTGTCTCTCCTGCTGCGCACACACTTCCGATAGCTTGCGAAGGCCTAAAAAACACAATCAGCCCGTGAGTTAAAATGGGAGAGACTGTTTTCATCAAGTTTGAAGCCATAGTTTTGGCGCGGCAGCCGTTTCTTTCATTTTGGGGCCTATGTGTTTTTCGACCTTGAAATCGCAAAAAAGGCGCGAAAACATGGATTTGTCTCTCCTGCCGCGCACACACTTCCGATAGCTTGCAAAGGCCTAAAAAACACAAGCAGCCCGTGAGTTATTATGGGAGAGACTGTTTTCATCAAGTTTGAAGCCTTAGTTTTGGCGCGACAGCCGTTTCTTTCATTTTGGGGCCTATGTGTTTTTCGACCTTGAAATCGCAAAAAATGCGCGAAAACATGGATTTGTCTCTCCTGCCGCGCACAAACTTCCGATTGCTTGCAAAGGCCTAAAAAACACAAGCAGCCCGTGAGTTATTATGGGAGAGACTGTTTTCATCAAGTTTCAAGCCATAGTTTTGGCGCGCCAGCCGTTTCTTTCATTTTGGGGCCTATGTGTTTTTCGACCTTGAAATCGCAAAAAAGGCGCGAAAACATGGATTTGTCTCTCCTGCCGCGCACACACTTCCAATAGCTTGCAAAGGCCTAAAAAACACAAGCAGCCCGTGAGTTATTATGGGAGAGACTGTTTTCATCAAGTTTGAAGCCATAGTTTTGGCGCGGCAGCCGTTTCTTTCATTTTGGGGCCTATGTGTTTTTCGACCTTGAAATCGCAAAAAAGGCGCGAAAACATGGATTTGTCTCTCCTGCCGCGCACACACTTCCGATAGCTTGCAAAGGCCTAAAAAACACAAGCAGCCCGTGAGTTATTATGGGAAAGACTGTTTTCATCAAGTTTGAAGCCATAGTTTTGGCGCGCCAGCCGTTTCTTTCATTTTGGGGCCTATGTGTTTTTCGACCTTGAAATCGCAAAAAAGGGGCGAAAACATGGATTTGTCTCTCCTGCCGCGCACAACTTCCGATAGCTTGCAAAGGCCTAAAAAACACAAGCAGCCCTTGAGTTATTATGGGAGAGACTGTTTTCATCAAGTTTCAAGCCATAGTTTTGGCGCCCCAGCCGTTTCTTTCATTTTGGGGCCTATGTGTTTTTTGACCTTGAAATCGCAAAAAATGCGCGAAAACATGGATTTGTCTCTCCTGCCGCGCACACACTTCCGATAGCTTGAGAAGGCCTAAAAAACACAAGCGGCCCTTGAGTTATTATGGGAGAGACTGTTTTCATCAAGATTGAAGCCATAGTTTTGGCGCGGCAGCCGTTTCTTTCATTTTGGGGCCTGTGTGTTTTTCGACCTTGAAATCGCAAAAAAGGCGCGAAAACATGGATTTGTCTCTCCTGCCGCGCACACACTTCCAATAGCTTGCAAAGGCCTAAAAAACACAAGCAGCCCGTGAGTTATTATGGGAGAGACTGTTTTCATCAAGTTTGAAGCCTCAGTTTTGGCTGGACAGCCGTTTCTTTATTTTTGGGTTCTGTGTGTTTTTCGACCTGGAAATGGCAAAACAGGCGCGAAAACATAGATTTGTCTCTCCTGCTGCGCACACACTTTCGATAGCTTGCGAAGGCCTAAAAAACACAATCAGCCCGTGAGTTAAAATGGGAGAGACTGTTTTCATCAAGTTTGAAGCCATAGTTTTGGCGCGGCAGCCGTTTCTTTCATTTTGGGGCCTATGTGTTTTTCGAGCTTGAAATCGCAAAAAATGCGCGAAAACATGGATTTGTCTCTCCTACCGCGCACAACTTCCGATAGCTTGCAAAGGCCTAAAAAACACAAGCAGCCCTTGAGTTATTATGGGAGAGACTGTTTTCATCAAGTTTCAAGGCATAGTTTTGGCGCCCCAGCCGTTTCTTTCATTTTGGGGCCTATGTGTTTTTCGACCTTGAAATCGCAAAAAAGGCGCGAAAACATGGATTTGTCTCTCCTGCCGCGCACACACTTCCGATAGCTTGCAAAGGCCTAAAAAACACAAGCAGCCCGTGAGTTATTATGGGAGAGACTGTTTTCATCAAGTTTGAAGCCATAGTTTTGGCGCGGCAGCCGTTTCTTTCATTTTGGGGCCTATGTGTTTTTCGACCTTGAAATCGCAAAAAAGGCGCGAAAACATGGATTTGTCTCTCCTGCCGCGCACACACTTCCGATAGCTTGCAAAGGCCTAAAAAACACAAGCAGACCGTGAGTTATTATGGGAAAGACTGTTTTCATCAAGTTTGAAGCCATAGTTTTGGCGCGCCAGCCGTTTCTTTCATTTTGGGGCCTATGTGTTTTTCGACCTTGAAATCGCAAAAAAGGCGCGAAAACATGGATTTGTCTCTCCTGCCGCGCACAACTTCCGATAGCTTGCAAAGGCCTAAAAAACACAAGCAGCCCGTGAGTTATTATGGGAGAGACTGTTTTCATCAAGATTGAAGCCATAGTTTTGGCGCGGCAGCCGTTTCTTTCATTTTGGGGCCTATGTGTTTTTCGACCTTGAAATCGCAAAAAATGCGCGAAAACATGGATTTGTCTCTCCTGCCGCGCACACACTTCCGATAGCTTGCGAAGGCCTAAAAAACACAAGCGGCCCTTGAGTTATTGTGGGAGAGACTGTTTTCATCAAGTTTGAAGCCTCAGTTTTGGCTGGACAGCCGTTTCTTTATTTTTGGGTTCTGTGTGTTTTTCGACCTGGAAATGGCAAAACAGGCGCGAAAACATAGATTTGTCTCTCCTGCTGCGCACACACTTCCGATAGCTTGCGAAGGCCTAAAAAACACAATCAGCCCGTGAGTTAATATGGGAGAGACTGTTTTCATCAAGTTTGAAGCCATAGTTTTGGCGCGGCAGCCGTTTCTTTCATTTTGGGGCCTATGTGTTTTTCGACCTTGAAATCGCAAAAAAGGCGCGAAAACATGGATTTGTCTCTCCTGCCGCGCACACACTTCCGATAGCTTGCAAAGGCCTAAAAAACACAAGCTGACCGTGAGTTATTATGGGAAAGACTGTTTTCATCAAGTTTGAAGCCTCAGTTTTGGCTGGACAGCCGTTTCTTTATTTTTGGGTTCTATGTGTTTTTCGACCTGGAAATGGCAAAAAAGGCGCGAAAACATAGATTTGTCTCTCCTGCTGCGCACACACTTCCGATAGCTTGCGAAGGCCTAAAAAACACAATCAGCCCGTGAGTTAATATGGGAGAGACTGTTTTCATCAAGTTTCAAGCCATAGTTTTGGCGCGGCAGCCGTTTCTTTCATTTTGGGGCCTATGTGTTTTTCGACCTTGAAATCGCAAAAAATGCGCGAAAACATGGATTTGTCTCTCCTGCCGCGCACACACTTCCGATAGCTTGCGAAGGCCTAAAAAACACAATCAGCCCGTGAGTTAATATGGGAGAGACTGTTTTCATCAAGTTTGAAGCCATAGTTTTGGCGCGCCAGCCGTTTCTTTCATTTTGGGGCCTATGTGTTTTTCGACCTTGAAATCGCAAAAAAGGCGCGAAAACATGGATTTGTCTCTCCTGCCGCGCACACACTTCCGATAGCTTGCAAAGGCCTAAAAAACACAAGCAGCCCGTGAGTTATTATGGGAGAGACTGTTTTCATCAAGTTTGAAGCCATAGTTTTGGCGCGGCAGCCGTTTCTTTCATTTTGGGGCATATGTGTTTTTCGACCTTGAAATCGCAAAAAATGCGCGAAAACATGGATTTGTCTCTCCTGCCGCGCACACACTTCCGATAGCTTGCGAAGGCCTAAAAAACACAAGCAGCCCGTGAGTTATTATGGGAGAGACTGTTTTCATCAAGTTTGAAGCCATAGTTTTGGCGCGCCAGCCGTTTCTTTCATTTTGGGGCCTATGTGTTTTTCGACCTTGAAATCGCAAAAAAGGCGCGAAAACATGGATTTGTCTCTCCTGCCGCGCACACACTTCCGATAGCTTGCAAAGGCCTAAAAAACACAAGCAGCCCGTGAGTTATTATGGGAGAGACTGTTTTCATCAAGTTTGAAGCCATAGTTTTGGCCCGTCAGCCGTTTCTTTCATTTTGGGGCCTATGTGTTTTTCGACCTTGAAATCGCAAAAAAGGCGCGAAAACATGGATTTGTCTCTCCTGCCGCGCACAACTTCCGATAGCTTGCAAAGGCCTAAAAAACACAAGCAGCCCTTGAGTTATTATGGGAGAGACTGTTTTCATCAAGTTTCAAGCCATAGTTTTGGCGCCCCAGCCGTTTCTTTCATTTTGGGGCCTATGTGTTTTTTGACCTTGAAATCGCAAAAAAGGCGCGAAAACATGGATTTGTCTCTCCTGCCGCGCACACACTTCCGATAGCTTGCGAAGGCCGAAAAAACACAAGCGGCCCTTGAGTTATTGTGGGAGAGACTGTT
The DNA here is from genome assembly GCF_951799395.1 of Argentina silus. Taxonomy (NCBI): domain Eukaryota; kingdom Metazoa; phylum Chordata; class Actinopteri; order Argentiniformes; family Argentinidae; genus Argentina; species Argentina silus. The sequence continues at coordinate 194,673 of NW_028152291.1, read as the reverse complement.
TTCATCAAGTTTGAAGCCTCAGTTTTGGCTGGACAGCCGTGTCTTTATTTTTGGGTTCTGTGTGTTTTTCGACCTGGAAATGGCAAAACAGGCGCGAAAACATAGATTTGTCTCTCCTGCTGAGCACACACTTCCGATAGCTTGCGAAGGCCTAAAAAACACAAGCAGCCCGTGGGTTATTATGGGAGAGACTGTTTTCATCAAGATTGAAGCCATAGTTTTGGCGCGGCAGCCGTTTCTTTCATTTTGGGGCCTGTGTGTTTTTCGACCTTGAAATCGCAAAAAAGGCGCGAAAACATGGATTTGTCTCTCCTGCCGCGCACACACTTCCAATAGCTTGCAAAGGCCTAAAAAACACAAGCAGCCCGTGAGTTATTATGGGAGAGACTGTTTTCATCAAGTTTGAATCCATAGTTTTGGCGCGGCAGCCGTTTCTTTCATTTTGGGGCCTATGTGTTTTTTGACCTTGAAATCGCAGAAAATGCGCGAAAACATGGATTTGTCTCTCCTGCCGCGCACACACTTCCGATAGCTTGCAAAGGCCTAAAAAACACAAGCAGCCCGTGAGTTATTATGGGAGAGACTGTTTTCATCAAGTTTGAAGCCATAGTTTTGGCGCGGCAGCCGTTTCTTTCATTTTGGGGCCTATGTGTTTTTCGACCTTGAAATCGCAAAAAAGGCGCGAAAACATGGATTTGTCTCTCCTGCCGCGCACACACTTCCGATAGCTTGCAAAGGCCTAAAAAACACAAGCGGCCCTTGAGTTATTGTGGGAGAGACTGTTTTCATCAAGTTTGAAGCCTCAGTTTTGGCTGGACAGCCGTTTCTTTATTTTTGGGTTCTGTGTGTTTTTCGACCTGGAAATGGCAAAACAGGCGCGAAAACATAGATTTGTCTCTCCTGCTGCGCACACACTTCCGATAGCTTGCGAAGGCCTAAAAAACACAATCGGCCCGTGAGTTAAAATGGGAGAGACTGTTTTCATCAAGTTTGAAGCCATAGTTTTGGCGCGCCAGCCGTTTCTTTCATTTTAGTGCCTATGTGTTTTTCGACCTTGAAATCGCAAAAAATGCGCGAAAACATGGATTTGTCTCTCCTGCCGCGCACACACTTCCGATAGCTTGTAAAGGCCTAAAAAACACAAGCAGCCCGTGAGTTATTATGGGAGAGACTGTTTTCATCAAGTTTGAAGCCATAGTTTTGGCGCGGCAGCCGTTTCTTTCATTTTGGGGCCTATGTGTTTTTCGAGCTTGAAATCGCAAAAAATGCGCGAAAACATGGATTTGTCTCTCCTGCCGCGCACAACTTCCGATAGCTTGCAAAGGCCTAAAAAACACAAGCAGCCCTTGAGTTATTATGGGAGAGACTGTTTTCATCAAGTTTCAAGGCATAGTTTTGGCGCCCCAGCCGTTTCTTTCATTTTGGGGCCTATGTGTTTTTCGACCTTGAAATCGCAAAAAAGTCGCGAAAACATGGATTTGTCTCTCCTGCCGCGCACACACTTCCGATAGCTTGCAAAGGCCTAAAAAACACAAGCAGCCCGTGAGTTATTATGGGAAAGACTGTTTTCATCAAGTTTGAAGCCATAGTTTTGGCGCGCCAGCCGTTTCTTTCATTTTGGGGCCTATGTGTTTTTCGACCTTGAAATCGCAAAAAAGGCGCGAAAACATGGATTTGTCTCTCCTGCCGCGCACACACTTCCGATAGCTTGCAAAGGCCTAAAAAACACAAGCAGCCCATGAGTTATTATGGGAGAGACTGTTTTCATCAAGATTGAAGCCATAGTTTTGGCGCGGCAGCCGTTTCTTTCATTTTGGGGCCTGTGTGTTTTTCGACCTTGAAATCGCAAAAAAGGCGCGAAAACATGGATTTGTCTCTCCTGCCGCGCACACACTTCCAATAGCTTGCAAAGGCCTAAAAAACACAAGCAGCCCGTGAGTTATTATGGGAGAGACTGTTTTCATCAAGTTTGAATCCATAGTTTTGGCGCGGCAGCCGTTTCTTTCATTTTGGGGCCTATGTGTTTTTCGACCTTGAAATCGCAAAAAATGCGCGAAAACATGGATTTGTCTCTCCTGCCGCGCACACACTTCCGATAGCTTGCAAAGGCCTAAAAAACACAAGCAGCCCGTGAGTTATTATGGGAGAGACTGTTTTCATCAAGTTTGAAGCCATAGTTTTGGCGCGGCAGCCGTTTCTTTCATTTTGGGGCCTATGTGTTTTTCGACCTTGAAATCGCAAAAAAGGCGCGAAAACATGGATTTGTCTCTCCTGCCGCGCACACACTTCCGATAGCTTGCAAAGGCCTAAAAAACACAAGCGGCCCTTGAGTTATTGTGGGAGAGACTGTTTTCATCAAGTTTGAAGCCTCAGTTTTGGCTGGACAGCCGTTTCTTTATTTTTGGGTTCTGTGTGTTTTTCGACCTGGAAATGGCAAAACAGGCGCGAAAACATAGATTTGTCTCTCCTGCTGCGCACACACTTCCGATAGCTTGCGAAGGCCTAAAAAACACAATCAGCCCGTGAGTTAAAATGGGAGAGACTGTTTTCATCAAGTTTGAAGCCTCAGTTTTGGCTGGACAGCCGTTTCTTTATTTTTGGGTTCTGTGTGTTTTTCGACCTGGAAATGGCAAAACAGGCGCGAAAACATAGATTTGTCTCTCCTGCTGCGCACACACTTCCGATAGCTTGCGAAGGCCTAAAAAACACAATCAGCCCGTGAGTTAAAATGGGAGAGACTGTTTTCATCAAGTTTGAAGCCATAGTTTTGGCGCGCCAGCCGTTTCTTTCATTTTAGTGCCTATGTGTTTTTCGACCTTGAAATCGCAAAAAAGGCGCGAAAACATGGATTTGTCTCTCCTGCCGCGCACACACTTCCGATAGCTTGCAAAGGCCTAAAAAACACAAGCAGCCCGTGAGTTATTATGGGAGAGACTGTTTTCATCAAGTTTGAAGCCATAGTTTTGGCGCGGCAGCCGTTTCTTTCATTTTGGGGCCTATGTGTTTTTCGAGCTTGAAATCGCAAAAAATGCGCGAAAACATGGATTTGTCTCTCCTGCCGCGCACAACTTCCGATAGCTTGCAAAGGCCTAAAAAACACAAGCAGCCCTTGAGTTATTATGGGAGAGACTGTTTTCATCAAGTTTCAAGGCATAGTTTTGGCGCCCCAGCCGTTTCTTTCATTTTGGGGCCTATGTGTTTTTCGACCTTGAAATCGCAAAAAAGGCGCGAAAACATGGATTTGTCTCTCCTGCCGCGCACACACTTCCGATAGCTTGCAAAGGCCTAAAAAACACAAGCAGCCCGTGAGTTATTATGGGAGAGACTGTTTTCATCAAGTTTGAAGCCATAGTTTTGGCGCGGCAGCCGTTTCTTTCATTTTGGGGCCTATGTGTTTTTCGACCTTGAAATCGCAAAAAAGGCGCGAAAACATGGATTTGTCTCTCCTGCCGCGCACAACTTCCGATAGCTTGCAAAGGCCTAAAAAACACAAGCAGCCCGTGAGTTAATATGGGAGAGACTGTTTTCATCAAGTTTCAAGCCATAGTTTTGGCGCCCCAGCCGTTTCTTTCATTTTGGGTCCTATGTGTTTTTCGACCTTGAAATCGCAAAAAATGCGCGAAAACATGGATTTGTCTCTCCTGCCGCGCACACACTTCCGATAGCTTGCGAAGGCCTAAAAAACACAAGCGGCCCTTGAGTTATTGTGGGAGAGACTGTTTTCATCAAGTTTGAAGCCTCAGTTTTGGCTGGACAGCCGTTTCTTTATTTTTGGGTTCTATGTGTTTTTCGACCTGGAAATGGCAAAAAAGGCGCGAAAACATAGATTTGTCTCTCCTGCTGCGCACACACTTCCGATAGCTTGCGAAGGCCTAAAAAACACAATCAGCCCGTGAGTTAATATGGGAGAGACTGTTTTCATCAAGTTTCAAGCCATAGTTTTGGCGCCCCAGCCGTTTCTTTCATTTTGGGGCCTATGTGTTTTTCGACCTTGAAATCGCAAAAAATGCGCGAAAACATGGATTTGTCTCTCCTGCCGCGCACACACTTCCGATAGCTTGCGAAGGCCTAAAAAACACAAGCGGCCCTTGAGTTATTGTGGGATAGACTGTTTTCATCAAGTTTGAAGCCTCAGTTTTGGCTGGACAGCCGTTTCTTTATTTTTGGGTTCTGTGTGTTTTTCGACCTGGAAATGGCAAAACAGGCGCGAAAACATAGATTTGTCTCTCCTGCTGCGCACACACTTCCGATAGCTTGCGAAGGCCTAAAAAACACAATCAGCCCGTGAGTTAATATGGGAGAGACTGTTTTCATCAAGTTTGAAGCCATAGTTTTGTCGCGCCAGCCGTTTCTTTCATTTTGGGGCCTATGTGTTTTTCGACCTTGAAATCGCAAAAAAGGCGCGAAAACATGGATTTGTCTCTCCTGCCGCGCACACACTTCCGATAGCTTGCAAAGGCCTAAAAAACACAAGCAGCCCGTGAGTTATTATGGGAGAGACTGTTTTCATCAAGTTTGAAGCCATAGTTTTGGCGCGGCAGCCGTTTCTTTCATTTTGGGGCCTATGTGTTTTTCGACCTTGAAATCGCAAAAAATGCGCGAAAACATGGATTTGTCTCTCCTGCCGCGCACACACTTCCGATAGCTTGCGAAGGCCTAAAAAACACAAGCAGCCCGTGAGTTATTATGGGAGAGACTGTTTTCATCAAGTTTGAAGCCATAGTTTTGGCGCGCCAGCCGTTTCTTTCATTTTGGGGCCTATGTCTTTTTCGACCTTGAAATCGCAAAAAAGGCGCGAAAACATGGATTTGTCTCTCCTGCCGCGCACACACTTCCGATAGCTTGCAAAGGCCTAAAAAACACAAGCAGCCCGTGAGTTATTATGGGAGAGACTGTTTTCATCAAGATTGAAGCCATAGTTTTGGCGCGGCAGCCGTTTCTTTCATTTTGGGGCCTATGTGTTTTTCGACCTTGAAATCGCAAAAAAGGCGCGAAAACATGGATTTGTCTCTCCTGCCGCGCACACACTTCCAATAGCTTGCAAAGGCCTAAAAAACACAAGCAGCCCGTGAGTTATTATGGGAGAGACTGTTTTCATCAAGTTTGAAGCCATAGTTTTGGCGCGGCAGCCGTTTCTTTCATTTTGGGGCCTATGTGTTTTTCGACCTTGAAATCGCAAAAAATGCGCGAAAACATGGATTTGTCTCTCCTGCCGCGCACACACTTCCGATAGCTTGCAAAGGCCTAAAAAACACAAGCAGCCCGTGAGTTATTATGGGAGAGACTGTTTTCATCAAGTTTGAAGCCATAGTTTTGGCCCGTCAGCCGTTTCTTTCATTTTGGGGCCTATGTGTTTTTCGACCTTGAAATCGCAAAAAAGGCGCGAAAACATGGATTTGTCTCTCCTGCCGCGCACACACTTCTGATAGCTTGCAAAGGCCTAAAAAACACAAGCAGCCCGTGAGTTATTATGGGAGAGACTGTTTTCATCAAATTTGAAGCCATAGTTTTTGTGCGGCAGCCGTTTCTTTCATTTTGGGGCCTATGTGTTTTTCGACCTTGAAATCGCAAAAAAGGCGCGAAAACATGGATTTGTCTCTCCTGCCGCGCACACACTTCCAATAGCTTGCAAAGGCCTAAAAAACACAAGCAGCCCGTGAGTTATTATGGGAGAGACTGTTTTCATCAAGTTTGAAGCCATAGTTTTGGCGCGGCAGCCGTTTCTTTCATTTTGGGGCCTATGTGTTTTTCGACCTTGAAATCGCAAAAAATGCGCGAAAACATGGATTTGTCTCTCCTGCCGCGCACACACTTCCGATAGCTTGCAAAGGCCTAAAAAACACAAGCAGCCCGTGAGTTAATATGGGAGAGACTGTTTTCATCAAGTTTGAAGCCATAGTTTTGGCGCGCCAGCCGTTTCTTTCATTTTGGGGCCTATGTGTTTTTCGACCTTGAAATCGCAAAAAAGGCGCGAAAACATGGATTTGTCTCTCCTGCCGCGCACACACTTCCGATAGCTTGCAAAGGCCTAAAAAACACAAGCAGCCCGTGAGTTATTATGGGAGAGACTGTTTTCATCAAGATTGAAGCCATAGTTTTGGCGCGGCAGCCGTTTCTTTCATTTTGGGGCCTATGTGTTTTTCGACCTTGAAATCGCAAAAAAGGCGCGAAAACATAGATTTGTCTCTCCTGCTGCGCACACACTTCCGATAGCTTGCGAAGGCCTAAAAAACACAATCAGCCCGTGAGTTAATATGGGAGAGACTGTTTTCATCAAGCTTCAAGCCATAGTTTTGGCGCCCCAGCCGTTTCTTTCATTTTGGGGCCTATGTGTTTTTCGACCTTGAAATCGCAAAAAAGGCGCGAAAACATGGATTTGTCTCTCCTGCCGCGCACACACTTCCGATAGCTTGCAAAGGCCTAAAAAACACAATCAGCCCGTGAGTTAATATGGGAGAGACTGTTTTCATCAAGTTTGAAGCCATAGTTTTGGCGCGGCAGCCGTTTCTTTCATTTTGGGGCCTATGTGTTTTTCGACCTTGAAATCGCAAAAAAGGCGCGAAAACATGGATTTGTCTCTCCTGCCGCGCACACACTTCCGATAGCTTGCAAAGGCCTAAAAAACACAAGCTGACCGTGAGTTATTATGGGAAAGACTGTTTTCATCAAGTTTGAAGCCTCAGTTTTGGCTGGACAGCCGTTTCTTTATTTTTGGGTTCTATGTGTTTTTCGACCTGGAAATGGCAAAAAAGGCGCGAAAACATAGATTTGTCTCTCCTGCTGCGCACACACTTCCGATAGCTTGCGAAGGCCTAAAAAACACAATCAGCCCGTGAGTTAATATGGGAGAGACTGTTTTCATCAAGTTTCAAGCCATAGTTTTGGCGCCCCAGCCGTTTCTTTCATTTTGGGGCCTATGTGTTTTTCGACCTTGAAATCGCAAAAAATGCGCGAAAACATGGATTTGTCTCTCCTGCCGCGCACACACTTCCGATAGCTTGCGAAGGCCTAAAAAACACAAGCGGCCCTTGAGTTATTGTGGGATAGACTGTTTTCATCAAGTTTGAAGCCTCAGTTTTGGCTGGACAGCCGTTTCTTTATTTTTGGGTTCTGTGTGTTTTTCGACCTGGAAATGGCAAAACAGGCGCGAAAACATAGATTTGTCTCTCCTGCTGCGCACACACTTCCGATAGCTTGCGAAGGCCTAAAAAACACAATCAGCCCGTGAGTTAATATGGGAGAGACTGTTTTCATCAAGTTTGAAGCCATAGTTTTGGCGCGCCAGCCGTTTCTTTCATTTTGGGGCCTATGTGTTTTTCGACCTTGAAATCGCAAAAAAGGCGCGAAAACATGGATTTGTCTCTCCTGCCGCGCACACACTTCCGATAGCTTGCAAAGGCCTAAAAAACACAAGCAGCCCGTGAGTTATTATGGGAGAGACTGTTTTCATCAAGTTTGAAGCCATAGTTTTGGCGCGGCAGCCGTTTCTTTCATTTTGGGGCCTATGTGTTTTTCGACCTTGAAATCGCAAAAAATGCGCGAAAACATGGATTTGTCTCTCCTGCCGCGCACACACTTCCGATAGCTTGCGAAGGCCTAAAAAACACAAGCAGCCCGTGAGTTATTATGGGAGAGACTGTTTTCATCAAGTTTGAAGCCATAGTTTTGGCGCGCCAGCCGTTTCTTTCATTTTGGGGCCTATGTCTTTTTCGAACTTGAAATCGCAAAAAAGGCGCGAAAACATGGATTTGTCTCTCCTGCCGCGCACACACTTCCGATAGCTTGCAAAGGCCTAAAAAACACAAGCAGCCCGTGAGTTATTATGGGAGAGACTGTTTTCATCAAGATTGAAGCCATAGTTTTGGCGCGGCAGCCGTTTCTTTCATTTTGGGGCCTATGTGTTTTTCGACCTTGAAATCGCAAAAAAGGCGCGAAAACATGGATTTGTCTCTCCTGCCGCGCACACACTTCCAATAGCTTGCAAAGGCCTAAAAAACACAAGCAGCCCGTGAGTTATTATGGGAGAGACTGTTTTCATCAAGTTTGAAGCCATAGTTTTGGCGCGCCAGCCGTTTCTTTCATTTTGGGGCCTATGTGTTTTTCGACCTTGAAATCGCAAAAAATGCGCGAAAACATGGATTTGTCTCTCCTGCCGCGCACACACTTCCGATAGCTTGCAAAGGCCTAAAAAACACAAGCAGCCCGTGAGTTATTATGGGAGAGACTGTTTTCATCAAGTTTGAAGCCATAGTTTTGGCCCGTCAGCCGTTTCTTTCATTTTGGGGCCTATGTGTTTTTCGACCTTGAAATCGCAAAAAAGGCGCGAAAACATGGATTTGTCTCTCCTGCCGCGCACACACTTCCGATAGCTTGCAAAGGCCTAAAAAACACAAGCAGCCCGTGAGTTATTATGGGAGAGACTGTTTTCATCAAGTTTGAAGCCATAGTTTTTGTGCGGCAGCCGTTTCTTTCATTTTGGGGCCTATGTGTTTTTCGACCTTGAAATCGCAAAAAAGGCGCGAAAACATGGATTTGTCTCTCCTGCCGCGCACACACTTCCAATAGCTTGCAAAGGCCTAAAAAACACAAGCAGCCCGTGAGTTATTATGGGAGAGACTGTTTTCATCAAGTTTGAAGCCATAGTTTTGGCGCGGCAGCCGTTTCTTTCATTTTGGGGCCTATGTGTTTTTCGACCTTGAAATCGCAAAAAATGCGCGAAAACATGGATTTGTCTCTCCTGCCGCGCACACACTTCCGATAGCTTGCAAAGGCCTAAAAAACACAAGCAGCCCGTGAGTTATTATGGGAGAGACTGTTTTCATCAAGTTTGAAGCCATAGTTTTGGCGCGGCAGCCGTTTCTTTCATTTTGGGGCCTATGTGTTTTTCGACCTTGAAATCGCAAAAAAGGCGCGAAAACATGGATTTGTCTCTCCTGCCGCGCACACACTTCCGATAGCTTGCAAAGGCCTAAAAAACACAAGCAGCCCGTGAGTTATTATGGGAAAGACTGTTTTCATCAAGTTTGAAGCCATAGTTTTGGCGCGCCAGCCGTTTCTTTCATTTTGGGGCCTATGTGTTTTTCGACCTTGAAATCGCAAAAAAGGCGCGAAAACATGGATTTGTCTCTCCTGCCGCGCACAACTTCCGATAGCTTGCAAAGGCCTAAAAAACACAAGCAGCCCTTGAGTTATTATGGGAGAGACTGTTTTCATCAAGTTTCAAGCCATAGTTTTGGCGCCCCAGCCGTTTCTTTCATTTTGGGGCCTATGTGTTTTTCGACCTTGAAATCGCAAAAAAGGCGCGAAAACATGGATTTGTCTCTCCTGCCGCGCACACACTTCCGATAGCTTGCAAAGGCCTAAAAAACACAAGCAGCCCGTGAGTTATTATGGGAGAGACTGTTTTCATCAAGTTTGAAGCCATAGTTTTGGCGCGGCAGCCGTTTCTTTCATTTTGGGGCCTATGTGTTTTTCGACCTTGAAATCGCAAAAAAGGCGCGAAAACATGGATTTGTCTCTCCTGCCGCGCACACACTTCCGATAGCTTGCAAAGGCCTAAAAAACACAAGCAGCCCGTGAGTTATTATGGGAAAGACTGTTTTCATCAAGTTTGAAGCCATAGTTTTGGCGCGCCAGCCGTTTCTTTCATTTTGGGGCCTATGTGTTTTTCGACCTTGAAATCGCAAAAAAGGCGCGAAAACATTGATTTGTCTCTCCTGCCGCGCACACATTTCCGATAGCTTGCAAAGGCCTAAAAAACACAAGGAGCCCGTGAGTTATTATGGGAGAGACTGTTTTCATCAAGTTTGAAGCCATAGTTTTGCCGCGCCAGCCGTTTCTTTCATTTTGGGGCCTATGTGTTTTTCGACCTTGAAATCACAAAAAAGGCGCGAAAACATGGATTTGTCTCTCCTGCCGCGCACACACTTCCGATAGCTTGCAAAGGCCTAAAAAACACAAGCGGCCCTTGAGTTATTGTGGGAGAGACTGTTTTCATCAAGTTTGAAGCCTCAGTTTTGGCTGGACAGCCGTTGCTTTATTTTTGGGTTCTGTGTGTTTTTCGACCTGGAAATGGCAAAAAAGGCGCGAAAACATAGATTTGTCTCTCCTGCTGCGCACACACTTCCGATAGCTTGCGAAGGCCTAAAAAACACAAGCGGCCCTTGAGTTATTGTGGGAGAGACTGTTTTCATCAAGTTTGAAGCCTCAGTTTTGGCTGGACAGCCGTTTCTTTATTTTTGGGGTCTGTGTGTTTTTCGACCTGGAAATCGCAAAAAAGGCGCGAAAACATGGATTTGTCTCTCCTGCCGCGCACACACTTCCGATAGCTTGCAAAGGCCTAAAAAACACAAGCAGCCCTTGAGTTATTGTGGGAGAGACTGTTTTCATCAAGTTTGAAGCCATAGTTTTGGCGCGGCAGCCGTTTCTTTCATTTTGGGGCCTATGTGTTTTTCGACCTTGAAATCGCAAAAAATGCGCGAAAACATGGATTTGTCTCTCCTGCCGCGCACACACTTCCGATAGCTTGCGAAGGCCTAAAAAACACAAGCGGCCATTGAGTTATTGTGGGAGAGACTGTTTTCATCAAGTTTGAAGCCTCAGTTTTGGCTGGACAGCCGTTTCTTTATTTTTGGGGTCTGTGTGTTTTTCGACCTGGAAATCGCAAAAAAGGCGCGAAAACATGGATTTGTCTCTCCTGCCGCGCACACACTTCCGATAGCTTGCAAAGGCCTAAAAAACACAAGCGGCCCTTGAGTTATTGTGGGAGAGACTGTTTTCATCAAGTTTGAAGCCTCAGTTTTGGCTGGACAGCCGTTTCTTTATTTTTGGGGTCTGTGTGTTTTTCGACCTGGAAATGGCAAAACAGGCGCGAAAACATAGATTTGTCTCTCCTGCTGCGCACACACTTCCGATAGCTTGCGAAGGCCTAAAAAACACAATCAGCCCGTGAGTTAATATGGGAGAGACTGTTTTCATCAAGTTTGAAGCCATAGTTTTGGCGCGCCAGCCGTTTCTTTCATTTTGGGGCCTATGTGTTTTTCGACCTTGAAATCGCAAAAAAGGCGCGAAAACATGGATTTGTCTCTCCTGCCGCGCACACACTTCCGATAGCTTGCGAAGGCCTAAAAAACACAAGCGGCCCTTGAGTTATTGTGGGAGAGACTGTTTTCATCAAGTTTGAAGCCTCAGTTTTGGCTGGACAGCCGTTTCTTTATTTTTGGGGTCTGTGTGTTTTTCGACCTGGAAATGGCAAAACAGGCGCGAAAACATAGATTTGTCTCTCCTGCTGCGCACACACTTCCGATAGCTTGCGAAGGCCTAAAAAACACAATCAGCCCGTGAGTTAATATGGGAGAGACTGTTTTCATCAAGTTTGAAGCCATAGTTTTGGCGCGCCAGCCGTTTCTTTCATTTTGGTGCCTATGTGTTTTTCGACCTTGAAATCGCAAAAAAGGCGCGAAAACATGGATTTGTCTCTCCTGCCGCGCACACACTTCCGATAGCTTGCAAAGGCCTAAAAAACACAAGCAGCCCGTGAGTTATTATGGGAGAGACTGTTTTCATCAAGTTTGAAGCCATAGTTTTGGCGCGGCAGCCGTTTCTTTCATTTTGGGGCCTATGTGTTTTTCGACCTTGAAATCGCAAAAAAGGCGCGAAAACATGGATTTGTCTCTCCTGCCGCGCACACACTTCCGATAGCTTGCAAAGGCCTAAAAAACACAAGCAGCCCGTGAGTTATTATGGGAGAGACTGTTTTCATCAAGTTTGAAGCCATAGTTTTGGCGCGCCAGCCGTTTCTTTCATTTTGGGGCCTATGTGTTTTTCGACCTTGAAATCGCAAAAAATGCGCGAAAACATGGATTTGTCTCTACTGCCGCGCACACACTTCCGATAGCTTGCGAAGGCCTAAAAAACACAAGCGGCCCTTGAGTTATTTTGGGAGAGACTGTTTTCATCAAGTTTGAAGCCTCAGTTTTGGCTGGACAGCCGTTTCTTTATTTTTGGGGTCTGTGTGTTTTTCGACCTGGAAATGGCAAAAAAGGCGCGAAAACATAGATTTGTCTCTCCTGCTGCGCACACACTTCCGATAGCTTGCGAAGGCCTAAAAAACAGAATCAGCCCGTGAGTTAATATGGGAGAGACTGTTTTCATCAAGTTTGAAGCCATAGTTTTGGCGCGCCAGCCGTTTCTTTCATTTTGGGGCCTATGTGTTTTTCGACCTTGAAATCGCAAAAAAGGCGCGAAAACATGGATTTGTCTCTCCTGCCGCGCACACACTTCCGATAGCTTGCAAAGGCCTAAAAAACACAAGCAGCCCGTGAGTTATTATGGGAGAGACTGTTTTCATCAAGTTTGAAGCCATAGTTTTGGCGCGCCAGCCGTTTCTTTCATTTTGGGGCCTATGTGTTTTTCGACCTTGAAATCGCAAAAAAGGCGCGAAAACATGGATTTGTCTCTCCTGCCGCGCACACACTTCCGATAGCTTGCGAAGGCCTAAAAAACACAAGCGGCCCTTGAGTTATTGTGGGAGAGACTGTTTTCATCAAGTTTGAAGCCTCAGTTTTGGCTGGACAGCCGTTTCTTTATTTTTGGGGTCTGTGTGTTTTTCGACCTGGAAATGGCAAAACAGGCGCGAAAACATAGATTTGTCTCTCCTGCTGCGCACACACTTCCGATAGCTTGCGAAGGCCTAAAAAACACAATCAGCCCGTGAGTTAATATGGGAGAGACTGTTTTCATCAAGTTTGAAGCCATAGTTTTGGCGCGCCAGCCGTTTCTTTCATTTTGGTGCCTATGTGTTTTTCGACCTTGAAATCGCAAAAAAGGCGCGAAAACATGGATTTGTCTCTCCTGCCGCGCACACACTTCCGATAGCTTGCAAAGGCCTAAAAAACACAAGCAGCCTGTGAGTTATTATGGGAGAGACTGTTTTCATCAAGTTTGAAGCCATAGTTTTGGCGCGCCAGCCGTTTCTTTCATTTTGGGGCCTATGTGTTTTTCGACCTTGAAATCGCAAAAAATGCGCGAAAACATGGATTTGTCTCTACTGCCGCGCACACACTTCCGATAGCTTGCGAAGGCCTAAAAAACACAAGCGGCCCTTGAGTTATTTTGGGAGAGACTGTTTTCATCAAGTTTGAAGCCTCAGTTTTGGCTGGACAGCCGTTTCTTTATTTTTGGGGTCTGTGTGTTTTTCGACCTGGAAATGGCAAAAAAGGCGCGAAAACATAGATTTGTCTCTCCTGCTGCGCACACACTTCCGATAGCTTGCGAAGGCCTAAAAAACACAATCAGCCCGTGAGTTAATATGGGAGAGACTGTTTTCATCAAGTTTGAAGCCATAGTTTTGGCGCGGCAGCCGTTTCTTTCATTTTGGGGCCTATGTGTTTTTCGACCTTGAAATCGCAAAAAAGGCGCGAAAACATGGATTTGTCTCTCCTGCCGCGCACACACTTCCGATAGCTTGCAAAGGCCTAAAAAACACAAGCAGCCCGTGAGTTATTATGGGAGAGACTGTTTTCATCAAGTTTGAAGCCATAGTTTTGGCCCGTCAGCCGTTTCTTTCATTTTGGGGCCTATGTGTTTTTCGACCTTGAAATCGCAAAAAAGGCGCGAAAACATGGATTTGTCTCTCCTGCCGCGCACACACTTCCGATAGCTTGCAAAGGCCTAAAAAACACAAGCAGCCCGTGAGTTATTATGGGAGAGACTGTTTTCATCAAGTTTGAAGCCATAGTTTTTGTGCGGCAGCCGTTTCTTTCATTTTGGGGCCTATGTGTTTTTCGACCTTGAAATCGCAAAAAAGGCGCGAAAACATGGATTTGTCTCTCCTGCCGCGCACACACTTCCAATAGCTTGCAAAGGCCTAAAAAACACAAGCAGCCCGTGAGTTATTATGGGAGAGACTGTTTTCATCAAGTTTGAAGCCATAGTTTTGGCGCGGCAGCCGTTTCTTTCATTTTGGGGCCTATGTGTTTTTCGACCTTGAAATCGCAAAAAATGCGCGAAAACATGGATTTGTCTCTCCTGCCGCGCACACACTTCCGATAGCTTGCAAAGGCCTAAAAAACACAAGCAGCCCGTGAGTTATTATGGGAGAGACTGTTTTCATCAAGTTTGAAGCCATAGTTTTGGCGCGGCAGCCGTTTCTTTCATTTTGGGGCCTATGTGTTTTTCGACCTTGAAATCGCAAAAAAGGCGCGAAAACATGGATTTGTCTCTCCTGCCGCGCACACACTTCCGATAGCTTGCAAAGGCCTAAAAAACACAAGCAGCCCGTGAGTTATTATGGGAAAGACTGTTTTCATCAAGTTTGAAGCCATAGTTTTGGCGCGCCAGCCGTTTCTTTCATTTTGGGGCCTATGTGTTTTTCGACCTTGAAATCGCAAAAAAGGCGCGAAAACATGGATTTGTCTCTCCTGCCGCGCACAACTTCCGATAGCTTGCAAAGGCCTAAAAAACACAAGCAGCCCTTGAGTTATTATGGGAGAGACTGTTTTCATCAAGTTTCAAGCCATAGTTTTGGCGCCCCAGCCGTTTCTTTCATTTTGGGGCCTATGTGTTTTTCGACCTTGAAATCGCAAAAAAGGCGCGAAAACATGGATTTGTCTCTCCTGCCGCGCACACACTTCCGATAGCTTGCAAAGGCCTAAAAAACACAAGCAGCCCGTGAGTTATTATGGGAGAGACTGTTTTCATCAAGTTTGAAGCCATAGTTTTGGCGCGGCAGCCGTTTCTTTCATTTTGGGGCCTATGTGTTTTTCGACCTTGAAATCGCAAAAAAGGCGCGAAAACATGGATTTGTCTCTCCTGCCGCGCACACACTTCCGATAGCTTGCAAAGGCCTAAAAAACACAAGCAGCCCGTGAGTTATTATGGGAAAGACTGTTTTCATCAAGTTTGAAGCCATAGTTTTGGCGCGCCAGCCGTTTCTTTCATTTTGGGGCCTATGTGTTTTTCGACCTTGAAATCGCAAAAAAGGCGCGAAAACATGGATTTGTCTCTCCTGCCGCGCACACATTTCCGATAGCTTGCAAAGGCCTAAAAAACACAAGGAGCCCGTGAGTTATTATGGGAGAGACTGTTTTCATCAAGTTTGAAGCCATAGTTTTGCCGCGCCAGCCGTTTCTTTCATTTTGGGGCCTATGTGTTTTTCGACCTTGAAATCACAAAAAAGGCGCGAAAACATGGATTTGTCTCTCCTGCCGCGCACACACTTCCGATAGCTTGCAAAGGCCTAAAAAACACAAGCGGCCCTTGAGTTATTGTGGGAGAGACTGTTTTCATCAAGTTTGAAGCCTCAGTTTTGGCTGGACAGCCGTTGCTTTATTTTTGGGTTCTGTGTGTTTTTCGACCTGGAAATGGCAAAAAAGGCGCGAAAACATAGATTTGTCTCTCCTGCTGCGCACACACTTCCGATAGCTTGCGAAGGCCTAAAAAACACAAGCGGCCCTTGAGTTATTGTGGGAGAGACTGTTTTCATCAAGTTTGAAGCCTCAGTTTTGGCTGGACAGCCGTTTCTTTATTTTTGGGGTCTGTGTGTTTTTCGACCTGGAAATCGCAAAAAAGGCGCGAAAACATGGATTTGTCTCTACTGCCGCGCACACACTTCCGATAGCTTGCAAAGGCCTAAAAAACACAAGCAGCCCTTGAGTTATTGTGGGAGAGACTGTTTTCATCAAGTTTGAAGCCATAGTTTTGGCGCGGCAGCCGTTTCTTTCATTTTGGGGCCTATGTGTTTTTCGACCTTGAAATCGCAAAAAATGCGCGAAAACATGGATTTGTCTCTCCTGCCGCGCACACACTTCCGATAGCTTGCGAAGGCCTAAAAAACACAAGCGGCCATTGAGTTATTGTGGGAGAGACTGTTTTCATCAAGTTTGAAGCCTCAGTTTTGGCTGGACAGCCGTTTCTTTATTTTTGGGGTCTGTGTGTTTTTCGACCTGGAAATCGCAAAAAAGGCGCGAAAACATGGATTTGTCTCTCCTGCCGCGCACACACTTCCGATAGCTTGCAAAGGCCTAAAAAACACAAGCGGCCCTTGAGTTATTGTGGGAGAGACTGTTTTCATCAAGTTTGAAGCCTCAGTTTTGGCTGGACAGCCGTTTCTTTATTTTTGGGGTCTGTGTGTTTTTCGACCTGGAAATGGCAAAACAGGCGCGAAAACATAGATTTGTCTCTCCTGCTGCGCACACACTTCCGATAGCTTGCGAAGGCCTAAAAAACACAATCAGCCCGTGAGTTAATATGGGAGAGACTGTTTTCATCAAGTTTGAAGCCATAGTTTTGGCGCGCCAGCCGTTTCTTTCATTTTGGGGCCTATGTGTTTTTCGACCTTGAAATCGCAAAAAAGGCGCGAAAACATGGATTTGTCTCTCCTGCCGCGCACACACTTCCGATAGCTTGCGAAGGCCTAAAAAACACAAGCGGCCCTTGAGTTATTGTGGGAGAGACTGTTTTCATCAAGTTTGAAGCCTCAGTTTTGGCTGGACAGCCGTTTCTTTATTTTTGGGGTCTGTGTGTTTTTCGACCTGGAAATGGCAAAACAGGCGCGAAAACATAGATTTGTCTCTCCTGCTGCGCACACACTTCCGATAGCTTGCGAAGGCCTAAAAAACACAATCAGCCCGTGAGTTAATATGGGAGAGACTGTTTTCATCAAGTTTGAAGCCATAGTTTTGGCGCGCCAGCCGTTTCTTTCATTTTGGTGCCTATGTGTTTTTCGACCTTGAAATCGCAAAAAAGGCGCGAAAACATGGATTTGTCTCTCCTGCCGCGCACACACTTCCGATAGCTTGCAAAGGCCTAAAAAACACAAGCAGCCCGTGAGTTATTATGGGAGAGACTGTTTTCATCAAGTTTGAAGCCATAGTTTTGGCGCGGCAGCCGTTTCTTTCATTTTGGGGCCTATGTGTTTTTCGACCTTGAAATCGCAAAAAAGGCGCGAAAACATGGATTTGTCTCTCCTGCCGCGCACACACTTCCGATAGCTTGCAAAGGCCTAAAAAACACAAGCAGCCCGTGAGTTATTATGGGAGAGACTGTTTTCATCAAGTTTGAAGCCATAGTTTTGGCGCGCCAGCCGTTTCTTTCATTTTGGGGCCTATGTGTTTTTCGACCTTGAAATCGCAAAAAATGCGCGAAAACATGGATTTGTCTCTACTGCCGCGCACACACTTCCGATAGCTTGCGAAGGCCTAAAAAACACAAGCGGCCCTTGAGTTATTTTGGGAGAGACTGTTTTCATCAAGTTTGAAGCCTCAGTTTTGGCTGGACAGCCGTTTCTTTATTTTTGGGGTCTGTGTGTTTTTCGACCTGGAAATGGCAAAAAAGGCGCGAAAACATAGATTTGTCTCTCCTGCTGCGCACACACTTCCGATAGCTTGCGAAGGCCTAAAAAACAGAATCAGCCCGTGAGTTAATATGGGAGAGACTGTTTTCATCAAGTTTGAAGCCATAGTTTTGGCGCGCCAGCCGTTTCTTTCATTTTGGGGCCTATGTGTTTTTCGACCTTGAAATCGCAAAAAAGGCGCGAAAACATGGATTTGTCTCTCCTGCCGCGCACACACTTCCGATAGCTTGCAAAGGCCTAAAAAACACAAGCAGCCCGTGAGTTATTATGGGAGAGACTGTTTTCATCAAGTTTGAAGCCATAGTTTTGGCGCGCCAGCCGTTTCTTTCATTTTGGGGCCTATGTGTTTTTCGACCTTGAAATCGCAAAAAAGGCGCGAAAACATGGATTTGTCTCTCCTGCCGCGCACACACTTCCGATAGCTTGCGAAGGCCTAAAAAACACAAGCGGCCCTTGAGTTATTGTGGGAGAGACTGTTTTCATCAAGTTTGAAGCCTCAGTTTTGGCTGGACAGCCGTTTCTTTATTTTTGGGGTCTGTGTGTTTTTCGACCTGGAAATGGCAAAACAGGCGCGAAAACATAGATTTGTCTCTCCTGCTGCGCACACACTTCCGATAGCTTGCGAAGGCCTAAAAAACACAATCAGCCCGTGAGTTAATATGGGAGAGACTGTTTTCATCAAGTTTGAAGCCATAGTTTTGGCGCGCCAGCCGTTTCTTTCATTTTGGTGCCTATGTGTTTTTCGACCTTGAAATCGCAAAAAAGGCGCGAAAACATGGATTTGTCTCTCCTGCCGCGCACACACTTCCGATAGCTTGCAAAGGCCTAAAAAACACAAGCAGCCCGTGAGTTATTATGGGAGAGACTGTTTTCATCAAGTTTGAAGCCATAGTTTTGGCGCGGCAGCCGTTTCTTTCATTTTGGGGCCTATGTGTTTTTCGACCTTGAAATCGCAAAAAAGGCGCGAAAACATGGATTTGTCTCTCCTGCCGCGCACACACTTCCGATAGCTTGCAAAGGCCTAAAAAACACAAGCAGCCCGTGAGTTATTATGGGAGAGACTGTTTTCATCAAGTTTGAAGCCATAGTTTTGGCGCGCCAGCCGTTTCTTTCATTTTGGGGCCTATGTGTTTTTCGACCTTGAAATCGCAAAAAATGCGCGAAAACATGGATTTGTCTCTACTGCCGCGCACACACTTCCGATAGCTTGCGAAGGCCTAAAAAACACAAGCGGCCCTTGAGTTATTTTGGGAGAGACTGTTTTCATCAAGTTTGAAGCCTCAGTTTTGGCTGGACAGCCGTTTCTTTATTTTTGGGGTCTGTGTGTTTTTCGACCTGGAAATGGCAAAAAAGGCGCGAAAACATAGATTTGTCTCTCCTGCTGCGCACACACTTCCGATAGCTTGCGAAGGCCTAAAAAACACAATCAGCCCGTGAGTTAATATGGGAGAGACTGTTTTCATCAAGTTTGAAGCCATAGTTTTGGCGCGGCAGCCGTTTCTTTCATTTTGGGGCCTATGTGTTTTTCGACCTTGAAATCGCAAAAAAGGCGCGAAAACATGGATTTGTCTCTCCTGCCGCGCACACACTTCCGATAGCTTGCAAAGGCCTAAAAAACACAAGCAGCCTGTGAGTTATTATGGGAGAGACTGTTTTCATCAAGTTTGAAGCCATAGTTTTGGCGCGCCAGCCGTTTCTTTCATTTTGGGGCCTATGTGTTTTTCGACCTTGAAATCGCAAAAAAGGCGCGAAAACATGGATTTGTCTCTCCTGCCGCGCACACACTTCCGATAGCTTGCAAAGGCCTAAAAAACACAAGCAGCCCGTGAGTTATTATGGGAGAGACTGTTTTCATCAAGTTTGAAGCCATAGTTTTGGCGCGGCAGCCGTTTCTTTCATTTTGGGGCCTATGTGTTTTTCGACCTTGAAATCGCAAAAAATGCGCGAAAACATGGATTTGTCTCTACTGCCGCGCACACACTTCCGATAGCTTGCGAAGGCATAAAAAACACAAGCGGCCCTTGAGTTATTTTGGGAGAGACTGTTTTCATCAAGTTTGAAGCCTCAGTTTTGACTGGACAGCCCTTTCTTTATTTTTGGGGTCTGTGTGTTTTTCGACCTGGAAATGGCAAAAAAGGCGCGAAAACATAGATTTGTCTCTCCTGCTGCGCACACACTTCCGATAGCTTGCGAAGGCCTAAAAAACACAATCAGCCCGTGAGTTAATATGGGAGAGACTGTTTTCATCAAGTTTGAAGCCTCAGTTTTGGCTGGACAGCCGTTTCTTTATTTTTGGGGTCTGTGTGTTTTTCGACCTGGAAATGGCAAAACAGGCGCGAAAACATAGATTTGTCTCTCCTGCTGCGCACACACTTCCGATAGCTTGCGAAGGCCTAAAAAACACAATCAGCCCGTGAGTTAATATGGGAGAGACTGTTTTCATCAAGTTTGAAGCCATAGTTTTGGCGCGCCAGCCGTTTCTTTCATTTTGGTGCCTATGTGTTTTTCGACCTTGAAATCGCAAAAAAGGCGCGAAAACATGGATTTGTCTCTCCTGCCGCGCACACACTTCCGATAGCTTGCAAAGGCCTAAAAAACACAAGCAGCCTGTGAGTTATTATGGGAGAGACTGTTTTCATCAAGTTTGAAGCCATAGTTTTGGCGCGGCAGCCGTTTCTTTCATTTTGGGGCCTATGTGTTTTTCGACCTTGAAATCGCAAAAAATGCGCGAAAACATGGATTTGTCTCTCCTGCCGCGCACACACTTCCGATAGCTTGCGAAGGCCTAAAAAACACAAGCGGCCCTTGAGTTATTGTGGGAGAGACTGTTTTCATCAAGTTTGAAGCCTCAGTTTTGGCTGGACAGCCGTTTCTTTATTTTTGGGGTCTGTGTGTTTTTCGACCTGGAAATCGCAAAAAAGGCGCGAAAACATGGATTTTTCTCTCCTGCCGCGCACACACTTCCGATAGCTTGCAAAGGCCTAAAAAACACAAGCAGCACGTGAGTTATTTTGGGAGAGACTGTTTTCATCAAGTTTGAAGCCTCAGTTTTGGCTGGACAGCCGTTTCTTTATTTTTGGGGTCTGTGTGTTTTTCGACCTGGAAATGGCAAAAAAGGCGCGAAAACATAGATTTGTCTCTCCTGCTGCGCACACACTTCCGATAGCTTGCGAAGGCCTAAAAAACACAATCAGCCCGTGAGTTAATATGGGAGAGACTGTTTTCATCAAGTTTGAAGCCATAGTTTTGGCGCGGCAGCCGTTTCTTTCATTTTGGGGCCTATGTGTTTTTCGACCTTGAAATCGCAAAAAAGGCGCGAAAACATGGATTTGTCTCTCCTGCCGCGCACACACTTCCGATAGCGTGCAAAGGCCTAAAAAACACAAGCAGCCCGTGAGTTATTATGGGAAAGACTGTTTTCATCAAGTTTGAAGCCATAGTTTTGGCGCGCCAGCCGTTTCTTTCATTTTGGGGCCTATGTGTTTTTCGACCTTGAAATCGCAAAAAATGCGCGAAAACATGGATTTGTCTCTCCTGCCGCGCACACACTTCTGATAGCTTGCGAAGGCCTAAAAAACACAAGCGGCCCTTGAGTTATTGTGGGAGAGACTGTTTTCATCAAGTTTGAAGCCTCAGTTTTGGCTGGACAGCCGTTGCTTTATTTTTGGGTTCTGTGTGTTTTTCGACCTGGAAATGGCAAAAAAGGCGCGAAAACATAGATTTGTCTCTCCTGCTGCGCACACACTTCCGATAGCTTGCGAAGACCTAAAAAACACAATCAGCCCGTGAGTTAATATGGGAGAGACTGTTTTCATCAAGTTTGAAGCCATAGTTTTGGCGCGCCAGCCGTTTCTTTCATTTTGGGGCCTATGTGTTTTTCGACCTTGAAATCGCAAAAAAGGCGCGAAAACAAGGATTTGTCTCTCCTGCCGCGCACACACTTCCGATAGCTTGCAAAGGCCTAAAAAACACAAGCAGCCCGTGAGTTATTATGGGAGAGACTGTTTTCATCAAGTTTGAAGCCATAGTTTTGGCGCGGCAGCCGTTTCTTTCATTTTGGGGCCTATGTGTTTTTCGACCTTGAAATCGCAAAAAAGGCGCGAAAACATGGATTTGTCTCTCCTGCCGCGCACACACTTCCGATAGCTTTCGAAGGCCTAAAAAACACAAGCGGCCATTGAGTTATTGTGGGAGAGACTGTTTTCATCAAGTTTGAAGCCTCAGTTTTGGCTGGACAGCCGTTTCTTTATTTTTGGGGTCTGTGTGTTTTTCGACCTGGAAATCGCAAAAAAGGCGCGAAAACATGGATTTGTCTCTCCTGCCGCGCACACACTTCCGATAGCTTTCGAAGGCCTAAAAAACACAAGCGGCCATTGAGTTATTGTGGGAGAGACTGTTTTCATCAAGTTTGAAGCCTCAGTTTTGGCTGGACAGCCGTTTCTTTATTTTTGGGGTCTGTGTGTTTTTCGACCTGGAAATCGCAAAAAAGGCGCGAAAACATGGATTTGTCTCTCCTGCCGCGCACACACTTCCGATAGCTTGCAAAGGCCTAAAAAACACAAGCAGCCCGTGAGTTATTATGGGAGAGACTGTTTTCATCAAGTTTGAAGCCATAGTTTTTGCGCGCCAGCCGTTTCTTTCATTTTGGGGCCTATGTGTTTTTCGACCTTGAAATCGCAAAAAAGGCGCGAAAACATGGATTTGTCTCTCCTGCCGCGCACACACTTCCGATAGCTTGCAAAGGCCTAAAAAACACAAGCGGCCCTTGAGTTATTGTGGGAGAGACTGTTTTCATCAAGTTTGAAGCCTCAGTTTTGGCTGGACAGCCGTTTCTTTATTTTTGGGGTCTGTGTGTTTTTCGACCTGGAAATGGCAAAACAGGCGCGAAAACATAGATTTGTCTCTCCTGCTGCGCACACACTTCCGATAGCTTGCGAAGGCCTAAAAAACACAATCAGCCCGTGAGTTAATATGGGAGAGACTGTTTTCATCAAGTTTGAAGCCATAGTTTTGGCGCGCCAGCCGTTTCTTTCATTTTGGGGCCTATGTGTTTTTCGACCTTGAAATCGCAAAAAATGCGCGAAAACATGGATTTGTCTCTCCTGCCGCGCACACACTTCCGATAGCTTGCGAAGGCCTAAAAAACACAAGCGGCCATTGAGTTATTGTGGGAGAGACTGTTTTCATCAAGTTTGAAGCCTCAGTTTTGGCTGGACAGCCGTTTCTTTATTTTTGGGGTCTGTGTGTTTTTCGACCTTGAAATCGCAAAAAAGGCGCGAAAACATGGATTTGTCTCTCCTGCCGCGCACACACTTCCGATAGCTTGCAAAGGCCTAAAAAACACAAGCAGCCCGTGAGTTATTATGGGAGAGACTGTTTTCATCAAGTTTGAAGCCATAGTTTTGGCGCGCCAGCCGTTTCTTTCATTTTGGGGCCTATGTGTTTTTCGACCTTGAAATCGCAAAAAAGGCGCGAAAACATGGATTTGTCTCTCCTGCCGCGCACACACTTCCGATAGCTTGCAAAGGCCTAAAAAACACAAGCAGCCTGTGAGTTATTATGGGAGAGACTGTTTTCATCAAGTTTGAAGCCATAGTTTTGGCGCGGCAGCCGTTTCTTTCATTTTGGGGCCTATGTGTTTTTCGACCTTGAAATCGCAAAAAATGCGCAAAAACATGGATTTGTCTCTCCTGCCGCGCACACACTTCCGATAGCTTGCGAAGGCCTAAAAAACACAAGCGGCCCTTGAGTTATTGTGGGAGAGACTGTTTTCATCAAGTTTGAAGCCTCAGTTTTGGCTGGACAGTCGTTTCTTTATTTTTGGGTTCTGTGTGTTTTTCGACCTGGAAATGGCAAAAAAGGCGCGAAAACATAGATTTGTCTCTCCTGCTGCGCACACACTTCCGATAGCTTGCGAAGGCCTAAAAAACACAATCAGCCCGTGAGTTAATATGGGAGAGACTGTTTTCATCAAGTTTGAAACCATAGTTTTGGCGCGGCAGTCGTTTCTTTCATTTTGGGGCCTATGTGTTTTTCGACCTTGAAATCGCAAAAAATGCGCAAAAACATGGATTTGTCTCTCCTGCCGCGCACACACTTCCGATAGCTTGCGAAGGCCTAAAAAACACAAGCGGCCCTTGAGTTATTGTGGGAGAGACTGTTTTCATCAAGTTTGAAGCCTCAGTTTTGGCTGGACAGCCGTTTCTTTATTTTTGGGGTCTGTGTGTTTTTCGACCTGGAAATCGCAAAAAAGGCGCGAAAACATGGATTTGTCTCTCCTGCCGCGCACACACTTCCGATAGCTTGCAAAGGCCTAAAAAACACAAGCAGCCTGTGAGTTATTATGGGAGAGACTGTTTTCATCAAGTTTGAAGCCATAGTTTTGGCGCGGCAGCCGTTTCTTTCATTTTGGGGCCTATGTGTTTTTCGACCTTGAAATCGCAAAAAATGCGCGAAAACATGGATTTGTCTCTCCTGCCGCGCACACACTTCCGATAGCTTGCGAAGGCCTAAAAAACACAAGCGGCCCTTGAGTTATTGTGGGAGAGACTGTTTTCATCAAGTTTGAAGCCTCAGTTTTGGCTGGACAGCCGTTTCTTTATTTTTGGGGTCTGTGTGTTTTTCGACCTGGAAATCGCAAAAAAGGCGCGAAAACATGGATTTGTCTCTCCTGCCGCGCACACACTTCCGATAGCTTGCAAAGGCCTAAAAAACACAAGCAGTCCGTGAGTTATTATGGGAGAGACTGTTTTCATCAAGTTTGAAGCCATAGTTTTGGCGTGCCAGCCGTTTCTTTCATTTTGGGGCCTATGTGTTTTTCGACCTTGAAATCGCAAAAAAGGCGCGAAAACATGGATTTGTCTCTCCTGCCGCGCACACACTTCCGATAGCTTGCAAAGGCCTAAAAAACACAAGCAGCCCGTGAGTTATTATGGGAGAGACTGTTTTCATCAAGTTTGAAGCCATAGTTTTGGCGCGCCAGCCGTTTCTTTCATTTTGGGGCCTATGTGTTTTTCGACCTTGAAATCGCAAAAAAGGCGCGAAAACATGGATTTGTCTCTCCTGCCGCGCACACACTTCCGATAGCTTGCAAAGGCCTAAAAAACACAAGCGGCCCTTGAGTTATTGTGGGAGAGACTGTTTTCATCAAGTTTGAAGCCTCAGTTTTGGCTGGACAGTCGTTTCTTTATTTTTTGGGTCTGTGTGTTTTTCGACCTGGAAATGGCAAAACAGGCGCGAAAACATAGATTTGTCTCTCCTGCTGCGCACACACTTCCGATAGCTTGCGAAGGCCTAAAAAACACAATCAGCCCGTGAGTTAATATGGGAGAGACTGTTTTCATCAAGTTTGAAGCCATAGTTTTGGCGCGGCAGCCGTTTCTTTCATTTCGGGGCCTATGTGTTTTTCGACCTTGAAATCGCAAAAAAGGCGCGAAAACATGGATTTGTCTCTCCTGCTGCGCACACACTTCCGATAGCTTGCAAAGGCCTAAAAAACACAAGCAGCCCGTGAGTTATTATGGGAGAGACTGTTTTCATCAAGTTTGAAGCCATAGTTTTGGCGCGCCAGCCGTTTCTTTCATTTTGGGGCCTATGTGTTTTTCGACCTTGAAATCGCAAAAAAGGCGCGAAAACATGGATTTGTCTCTCCTGCCGCGCACACACTTCCGATAGCTTGCGAAGGCCTAAAAAACACAAGCGGCCATTGAGTTATTGTGGGAGAGACTGTTTTCATCAAGTTTGAAGCCTCAGTTTTGGCTGGACAGCCGTTTCTTTATTTTTGGGGTCTGTGTGTTTTTCGACCTGGAAATCGCAAAAAAGGCGCGAAAACATGGATTTGTCTCTCCTGCCGCGCACACACTTCCGATAGCTTGCAAAGGCCTAAAAAACACAAGCAGCCTGTGAGTTATTATGGGAGAGACTGTTTTCATCAAGTTTGAAGCCATAGTTTTGGCGCGGCAGCCGTTTCTTTCATTTTGGGGCCTATGTGTTTTTCGACCTTGAAATCGCAAAAAATGCGCGAAAACATGGATTTGTCTCTCCTGCCGCGCACACACTTCCGATAGCTTGCGAAGGCCTAAAAAACACAAGCGGCCCTTGAGTTATTGTGGGAGAGACTGTTTTCATCAAGTTTGAAGCCTCAGTTTTGGCTGGACAGTCGTTTCTTTATTTTTTGGGTCTGTGTGTTTTTCGACCTGGAAATGGCAAAACAGGCGCGAAAACATAGATTTGTCTCTCCTGCTGCGCACACACTTCCGATAGCTTGCGAAGGCCTAAAAAACACAATCAGCCCGTGAGTTAATATGGGAGAGACTGTTTTCATCAAGTTTGAAGCCATAGTTTTGGCGCGGCAGCCGTTTCTTTCATTTTGGGGCCTATGTGTTTTTCGACCTTGAAATCGCAAAAAAGGCGCGAAAACATGGATTTGTCTCTCCTGCCGCGCACACACTTCCGATAGCTTGCAAAGGCCTAAAAAACACAAGCAGTCCGTGAGTTATTATGGGAGAGACTGTTTTCATCAAGTTTGAAGCCATAGTTTTGGCGTGCCAGCCGTTTCTTTCATTTTGGGGCCTATGTGTTTTTCGACCTTGAAATCGCAAAAAAGGCGCGAAAACATGGATTTGTCTCTCCTGCCGCGCACACACTTCCGATAGCTTGCAAAGGCCTAAAAAACACAAGCAGCCTGTGAGTTATTATGGGAGAGACTGTTTTCATCAAGTTTGAAGCCATAGTTTTGGCGCGGCAGCCGTTTCTTTCATTTTGGGGCCTATGTGTTTTTCGACCTTGAAATCGCAAAAAATGCGCGAAAACATGGATTTGTCTCTCCTGCCGCGCACACACTTCCGATAGCTTGCGAAGGCCTAAAAACCACAAGCGGCCCTTGAGTTATTGTGGGAGAGACTGTTTTCATCAAGTTTGAAGCCTCAGTTTTGGCTGGACAGCCGTTTCTTTATTTTTGGGGTCTGTGTGTTTTTCGACCTGGAAATCGCAAAAAAGGCGCGAAAACATGGATTTGTCTCTCCTGCCGCGCACACACTTCCGATAGCTTGCAAAGGCCTAAAAAACACAAGCAGTCCGTGAGTTATTATGGGAGAGACTGTTTTCATCAAGTTTGAAGCCATAGTTTTGGCGTGCCAGCCGTTTCTTTCATTTTGGGGCCTATGTGTTTTTCGACCTTGAAATCGCAAAAAAGGCGCGAAAACATGGATTTGTCTCTCCTGCCGCGCACACACTTCCGATAGCTTGCAAAGGCCTAAAAAACACAAGCAGCCCGTGAGTTATTATGGGAGAGACTGTTTTCATCAAGTTTGAAGCCATAGTTTTGGCGCGCCAGCCGTTTCTTTCATTTTGGGGCCTATGTGTTTTTCGACCTTGAAATCGCAAAAAAGGCGCGAAAACATGGATTTGTCTCTCCTGCCGCGCACACACTTCCGATAGCTTGCAAAGGCCTAAAAAACACAAGCGGCCCTTGAGTTATTGTGGGAGAGACTGTTTTCATCAAGTTTGAAGCCTCAGTTTTGGCTGGACAGTCGTTTCTTTATTTTTTGGGTCTGTGTGTTTTTCGACCTGGAAATGGCAAAACAGGCGCGAAAACATAGATTTGTCTCTCCTGCTGCGCACACACTTCCGATAGCTTGCGAAGGCCTAAAAAACACAATCAGCCCGTGAGTTAATATGGGAGAGACTGTTTTCATCAAGTTTGAAGCCATAGTTTTGGCGCGGCAGCCGTTTCTTTCATTTTGGGGCCTATGTGTTTTTCGACCTTGAAATCGCAAAAAAGGCGCGAAAACATGGATTTGTCTCTCCTGCCGCGCACACACTTCCGATAGCTTGCAAAGGCCTAAAAAACACAAGCAGTCCGTGAGTTATTATGGGAGAGACTGTTTTCATCAAGTTTGAAGCCATAGTTTTGGCGTGCCAGCCGTTTCTTTCATTTTGGGGCCTATGTGTTTTTCGACCTTGAAATCGCAAAAAAGGCGCGAAAACATGGATTTGTCTCTCCTGCCGCGCACACACTTCCGATAGCTTGCAAAGGCCTAAAAAACACAAGCAGCCCGTGAGTTATTATGGGAGAGACTGTTTTCATCAAGTTTGAAGCCATAGTTTTGGCGCGCCAGCCGTTTCTTTATTTTTGGGGTCTGTGTGTTTTTCGACCTGGAAATGGCAAAACAGGCGCGAAAACATAGATTTGTCTCTCCTGCTGCGCACACACTTCCGATAGCTTGCGAAGGCCTAAAAAACACAATCAGCCCGTGAGTTAATATGGGAGAGACTGTTTTCATCAAGTTTGAAGCCATAGTTTTGGCGCGCCAGCCGTTTCTTTCATTTTGGTGCCTATGTGTTTTTCGACCTTGAAATCGCAAAAAAGGCGCGAAAACATGGATTTGTCTCTCCTGCCGCGCACACACTTCCGATAGCTTGCAAAGGCCTAAAAAACACAAGCAGCCTGTGAGTTATTATGGGAGAGACTGTTTTCATCAAGTTTGAAGCCATAGTTTTGGCGCGCCAGCCGTTTCTTTCATTTTGGGGCCTATGTGTTTTTCGACCTTGAAATCGCAAAAAATGCGCGAAAACATGGATTTGTCTCTACTGCCGCGCACACACTTCCGATAGCTTGCGAAGGCCTAAAAAACACAAGCGGCCCTTGAGTTATTTTGGGAGAGACTGTTTTCATCAAGTTTGAAGCCTCAGTTTTGGCTGGACAGCCGTTTCTTTATTTTTGGGGTCTGTGTGTTTTTCGACCTGGAAATGGCAAAAAAGGCGCGAAAACATAGATTTGTCTCTCCTGCTGCGCACACACTTCCGATAGCTTGCGAAGGCCTAAAAAACACAATCAGCCCGTGAGTTAATATGGGAGAGACTGTTTTCATCAAGTTTGAAGCCATAGTTTTGGCGCGGCAGCCGTTTCTTTCATTTTGGGGCCTATGTGTTTTTCGACCTTGAAATCGCAAAAAAGGCGCGAAAACATGGATTTGTCTCTCCTGCCGCGCACACACTTCCGATAGCTTGCAAAGGCCTAAAAAACACAAGCAGCCCGTGAGTTATTATGGGAGAGACTGTTTTCATCAAGTTTGAAGCCATAGTTTTGGCCCGTCAGCCGTTTCTTTCATTTTGGGGCCTATGTGTTTTTCGACCTTGAAATCGCAAAAAAGGCGCGAAAACATGGATTTGTCTCTCCTGCCGCGCACACACTTCCGATAGCTTGCAAAGGCCTAAAAAACACAAGCAGCCCGTGAGTTATTATGGGAGAGACTGTTTTCATCAAGTTTGAAGCCATAGTTTTTGTGCGGCAGCCGTTTCTTTCATTTTGGGGCCTATGTGTTTTTCGACCTTGAAATCGCAAAAAAGGCGCGAAAACATGGATTTGTCTCTCCTGCCGCGCACACACTTCCAATAGCTTGCAAAGGCCTAAAAAACACAAGCAGCCCGTGAGTTATTATGGGAGAGACTGTTTTCATCAAGTTTGAAGCCATAGTTTTGGCGCGGCAGCCGTTTCTTTCATTTTGGGGCCTATGTGTTTTTCGACCTTGAAATCGCAAAAAATGCGCGAAAACATGGATTTGTCTCTCCTGCCGCGCACACACTTCCGATAGCTTGCAAAGGCCTAAAAAACACAAGCAGCCCGTGAGTTATTATGGGAGAGACTGTTTTCATCAAGTTTGAAGCCATAGTTTTGGCGCGGCAGCCGTTTCTTTCATTTTGGGGCCTATGTGTTTTTCGACCTTGAAATCGCAAAAAAGGCGCGAAAACATGGATTTGTCTCTCCTGCCGCGCACACACTTCCGATAGCTTGCAAAGGCCTAAAAAACACAAGCAGCCCGTGAGTTATTATGGGAAAGACTGTTTTCATCAAGTTTGAAGCCATAGTTTTGGCGCGCCAGCCGTTTCTTTCATTTTGGGGCCTATGTGTTTTTCGACCTTGAAATCGCAAAAAAGGCGCGAAAACATGGATTTGTCTCTCCTGCCGCGCACAACTTCCGATAGCTTGCAAAGGCCTAAAAAACACAAGCAGCCCTTGAGTTATTATGGGAGAGACTGTTTTCATCAAGTTTCAAGCCATAGTTTTGGCGCCCCAGCCGTTTCTTTCATTTTGGGGCCTATGTGTTTTTCGACCTTGAAATCGCAAAAAAGGCGCGAAAACATGGATTTGTCTCTCCTGCCGCGCACACACTTCCGATAGCTTGCAAAGGCCTAAAAAACACAAGCAGCCCGTGAGTTATTATGGGAGAGACTGTTTTCATCAAGTTTGAAGCCATAGTTTTGGCGCGGCAGCCGTTTCTTTCATTTTGGGGCCTATGTGTTTTTCGACCTTGAAATCGCAAAAAAGGCGCGAAAACATGGATTTGTCTCTCCTGCCGCGCACACACTTCCGATAGCTTGCAAAGGCCTAAAAAACACAAGCAGCCCGTGAGTTATTATGGGAAAGACTGTTTTCATCAAGTTTGAAGCCATAGTTTTGGCGCGCCAGCCGTTTCTTTCATTTTGGGGCCTATGTGTTTTTCGACCTTGAAATCGCAAAAAAGGCGCGAAAACATGGATTTGTCTCTCCTGCCGCGCACACATTTCCGATAGCTTGCAAAGGCCTAAAAAACACAAGGAGCCCGTGAGTTATTATGGGAGAGACTGTTTTCATCAAGTTTGAAGCCATAGTTTTGCCGCGCCAGCCGTTTCTTTCATTTTGGGGCCTATGTGTTTTTCGACCTTGAAATCACAAAAAAGGCGCGAAAACATGGATTTGTCTCTCCTGCCGCGCACACACTTCCGATAGCTTGCAAAGGCCTAAAAAACACAAGCGGCCCTTGAGTTATTGTGGGAGAGACTGTTTTCATCAAGTTTGAAGCCTCAGTTTTGGCTGGACAGCCGTTGCTTTATTTTTGGGTTCTGTGTGTTTTTCGACCTGGAAATGGCAAAAAAGGCGCGAAAACATAGATTTGTCTCTCCTGCTGCGCACACACTTCCGATAGCTTGCGAAGGCCTAAAAAACACAAGCGGCCCTTGAGTTATTGTGGGAGAGACTGTTTTCATCAAGTTTGAAGCCTCAGTTTTGGCTGGACAGCCGTTTCTTTATTTTTGGGGTCTGTGTGTTTTTCGACCTGGAAATCGCAAAAAAGGCGCGAAAACATGGATTTGTCTCTCCTGCCGCGCACACACTTCCGATAGCTTGCAAAGGCCTAAAAAACACAAGCAGCCCTTGAGTTATTGTGGGAGAGACTGTTTTCATCAAGTTTGAAGCCATAGTTTTGGCGCGGCAGCCGTTTCTTTCATTTTGGGGCCTATGTGTTTTTCGACCTTGAAATCGCAAAAAATGCGCGAAAACATGGATTTGTCTCTCCTGCCGCGCACACACTTCCGATAGCTTGCGAAGGCCTAAAAAACACAAGCGGCCATTGAGTTATTGTGGGAGAGACTGTTTTCATCAAGTTTGAAGCCTCAGTTTTGGCTGGACAGCCGTTTCTTTATTTTTGGGGTCTGTGTGTTTTTCGACCTGGAAATCGCAAAAAAGGCGCGAAAACATGGATTTGTCTCTCCTGCCGCGCACACACTTCCGATAGCTTGCAAAGGCCTAAAAAACACAAGCGGCCCTTGAGTTATTGTGGGAGAGACTGTTTTCATCAAGTTTGAAGCCTCAGTTTTGGCTGGACAGCCGTTTCTTTATTTTTGGGGTCTGTGTGTTTTTCGACCTGGAAATGGCAAAACAGGCGCGAAAACATAGATTTGTCTCTCCTGCTGCGCACACACTTCCGATAGCTTGCGAAGGCCTAAAAAACACAATCAGCCCGTGAGTTAATATGGGAGAGACTGTTTTCATCAAGTTTGAAGCCATAGTTTTGGCGCGCCAGCCGTTTCTTTCATTTTGGGGCCTATGTGTTTTTCGACCTTGAAATCGCAAAAAAGGCGCGAAAACATGGATTTGTCTCTCCTGCCGCGCACACACTTCCGATAGCTTGCGAAGGCCTAAAAAACACAAGCGGCCCTTGAGTTATTGTGGGAGAGACTGTTTTCATCAAGTTTGAAGCCTCAGTTTTGGCTGGACAGCCGTTTCTTTATTTTTGGGGTCTGTGTGTTTTTCGACCTGGAAATGGCAAAACAGGCGCGAAAACATAGATTTGTCTCTCCTGCTGCGCACACACTTCCGATAGCTTGCGAAGGCCTAAAAAACACAATCAGCCCGTGAGTTAATATGGGAGAGACTGTTTTCATCAAGTTTGAAGCCATAGTTTTGGCGCGCCAGCCGTTTCTTTCATTTTGGTGCCTATGTGTTTTTCGACCTTGAAATCGCAAAAAAGGCGCGAAAACATGGATTTGTCTCTCCTGCCGCGCACACACTTCCGATAGCTTGCAAAGGCCTAAAAAACACAAGCAGCCCGTGAGTTATTATGGGAGAGACTGTTTTCATCAAGTTTGAAGCCATAGTTTTGGCGCGGCAGCCGTTTCTTTCATTTTGGGGCCTATGTGTTTTTCGACCTTGAAATCGCAAAAAAGGCGCGAAAACATGGATTTGTCTCTCCTGCCGCGCACACACTTCCGATAGCTTGCAAAGGCCTAAAAAACACAAGCAGCCCGTGAGTTATTATGGGAGAGACTGTTTTCATCAAGTTTGAAGCCATAGTTTTGGCGCGCCAGCCGTTTCTTTCATTTTGGGGCCTATGTGTTTTTCGACCTTGAAATCGCAAAAAATGCGCGAAAACATGGATTTGTCTCTACTGCCGCGCACACACTTCCGATAGCTTGCGAAGGCCTAAAAAACACAAGCGGCCCTTGAGTTATTTTGGGAGAGACTGTTTTCATCAAGTTTGAAGCCTCAGTTTTGGCTGGACAGCCGTTTCTTTATTTTTGGGGTCTGTGTGTTTTTCGACCTGGAAATGGCAAAAAAGGCGCGAAAACATAGATTTGTCTCTCCTGCTGCGCACACACTTCCGATAGCTTGCGAAGGCCTAAAAAACAGAATCAGCCCGTGAGTTAATATGGGAGAGACTGTTTTCATCAAGTTTGAAGCCATAGTTTTGGCGCGCCAGCCGTTTCTTTCATTTTGGGGCCTATGTGTTTTTCGACCTTGAAATCGCAAAAAAGGCGCGAAAACATGGATTTGTCTCTCCTGCCGCGCACACACTTCCGATAGCTTGCAAAGGCCTAAAAAACACAAGCAGCCCGTGAGTTATTATGGGAGAGACTGTTTTCATCAAGTTTGAAGCCATAGTTTTGGCGCGCCAGCCGTTTCTTTCATTTTGGGGCCTATGTGTTTTTCGACCTTGAAATCGCAAAAAAGGCGCGAAAACATGGATTTGTCTCTCCTGCCGCGCACACACTTCCGATAGCTTGCGAAGGCCTAAAAAACACAAGCGGCCCTTGAGTTATTGTGGGAGAGACTGTTTTCATCAAGTTTGAAGCCTCAGTTTTGGCTGGACAGCCGTTTCTTTATTTTTGGGGTCTGTGTGTTTTTCGACCTGGAAATGGCAAAACAGGCGCGAAAACATAGATTTGTCTCTCCTGCTGCGCACACACTTCCGATAGCTTGCGAAGGCCTAAAAAACACAATCAGCCCGTGAGTTAATATGGGAGAGACTGTTTTCATCAAGTTTGAAGCCATAGTTTTGGCGCGCCAGCCGTTTCTTTCATTTTGGTGCCTATGTGTTTTTCGACCTTGAAATCGCAAAAAAGGCGCGAAAACATGGATTTGTCTCTCCTGCCGCGCACACACTTCCGATAGCTTGCAAAGGCCTAAAAAACACAAGCAGCCCGTGAGTTATTATGGGAGAGACTGTTTTCATCAAGTTTGAAGCCATAGTTTTGGCGCGGCAGCCGTTTCTTTCATTTTGGGGCCTATGTGTTTTTCGACCTTGAAATCGCAAAAAAGGCGCGAAAACATGGATTTGTCTCTCCTGCCGCGCACACACTTCCGATAGCTTGCAAAGGCCTAAAAAACACAAGCAGCCCGTGAGTTATTATGGGAGAGACTGTTTTAATCAAGTTTGAAGCCATAGTTTTGGCGCGCCAGCCGTTTCTTTCATTTTGGGGCCTATGTGTTTTTCGACCTTGAAATCGCAAAAAATGCGCGAAAACATGGATTTGTCTCTACTGCCGCGCACACACTTCCGATAGCTTGCGAAGGCCTAAAAAACACAAGCGGCCCTTGAGTTATTTTGGGAGAGACTGTTTTCATCAAGTTTGAAGCCTCAGTTTTGGCTGGACAGCCGTTTCTTTATTTTTGGGGTCTGTGTGTTTTTCGACCTGGAAATGGCAAAAAAGGCGCGAAAACATAGATTTGTCTCTCCTGCTGCGCACACACTTCCGATAGCTTGCGAAGGCCTAAAAAACACAATCAGCCCGTGAGTTAATATGGGAGAGACTGTTTTCATCAAGTTTGAAGCCATAGTTTTGGCGCGGCAGCCGTTTCTTTCATTTTGGGGCCTATGTGTTTTTCGACCTTGAAATCGCAAAAAAGGCGCGAAAACATGGATTTGTCTCTCCTGCCGCGCACACACTTCCGATAGCTTGCAAAGGCCTAAAAAACACAAGCAGCCTGTGAGTTATTATGGGAGAGACTGTTTTCATCAAGTTTGAAGCCATAGTTTTGGCGCGCCAGCCGTTTCTTTCATTTTGGGGCCTATGTGTTTTTCGACCTTGAAATCGCAAAAAAGGCGCGAAAACATGGATTTGTCTCTCCTGCCGCGCACACACTTCCGATAGCTTGCAAAGGCCTAAAAAACACAAGCAGCCCGTGAGTTATTATGGGAGAGACTGTTTTCATCAAGTTTGAAGCCATAGTTTTGGCGCGGCAGCCGTTTCTTTCATTTTGGGGCCTATGTGTTTTTCGACCTTGAAATCGCAAAAAATGCGCGAAAACATGGATTTGTCTCTACTGCCGCGCACACACTTCCGATAGCTTGCGAAGGCATAAAAAACACAAGCGGCCCTTGAGTTATTTTGGGAGAGACTGTTTTCATCAAGTTTGAAGCCTCAGTTTTGACTGGACAGCCCTTTCTTTATTTTTGGGGTCTGTGTGTTTTTCGACCTGGAAATGGCAAAAAAGGCGCGAAAACATAGATTTGTCTCTCCTGCTGCGCACACACTTCCGATAGCTTGCGAAGGCCTAAAAAACACAATCAGCCCGTGAGTTAATATGGGAGAGACTGTTTTCATCAAGTTTGAAGCCTCAGTTTTGGCTGGACAGCCGTTTCTTTATTTTTGGGGTCTGTGTGTTTTTCGACCTGGAAATGGCAAAACAGGCGCGAAAACATAGATTTGTCTCTCCTGCTGCGCACACACTTCCGATAGCTTGCGAAGGCCTAAAAAACACAATCAGCCCGTGAGTTAATATGGGAGAGACTGTTTTCATCAAGTTTGAAGCCATAGTTTTGGCGCGCCAGCCGTTTCTTTCATTTTGGTGCCTATGTGTTTTTCGACCTTGAAATCGCAAAAAAGGCGCGAAAACATGGATTTGTCTCTCCTGCCGCGCACACACTTCCGATAGCTTGCAAAGGCCTAAAAAACACAAGCAGCCTGTGAGTTATTATGGGAGAGACTGTTTTCATCAAGTTTGAAGCCATAGTTTTGGCGCGGCAGCCGTTTCTTTCATTTTGGGGCCTATGTGTTTTTCGACCTTGAAATCGCAAAAAATGCGCGAAAACATGGATTTGTCTCTCCTGCCGCGCACACACTTCCGATAGCTTGCGAAGGCCTAAAAAACACAAGCGGCCCTTGAGTTATTGTGGGAGAGACTGTTTTCATCAAGTTTGAAGCCTCAGTTTTGGCTGGACAGCCGTTTCTTTATTTTTGGGGTCTGTGTGTTTTTCGACCTGGAAATCGCAAAAAAGGCGCGAAAACATGGATTTTTCTCTCCTGCCGCGCACACACTTCCGATAGCTTGCAAAGGCCTAAAAAACACAAGCAGCACGTGAGTTATTTTGGGAGAGACTGTTTTCATCAAGTTTGAAGCCTCAGTTTTGGCTGGACAGCCGTTTCTTTATTTTTGGGGTCTGTGTGTTTTTCGACCTGGAAATGGCAAAAAAGGCGCGAAAACATAGATTTGTCTCTCCTGCTGCGCACACACTTCCGATAGCTTGCGAAGGCCTAAAAAACACAATCAGCCCGTGAGTTAATATGGGAGAGACTGTTTTCATCAAGTTTGAAGCCATAGTTTTGGCGCGGCAGCCGTTTCTTTCATTTTGGGGCCTATGTGTTTTTCGACCTTGAAATCGCAAAAAAGGCGCGAAAACATGGATTTGTCTCTCCTGCCGCGCACACACTTCCGATAGCGTGCAAAGGCCTAAAAAACACAAGCAGCCCGTGAGTTATTATGGGAAAGACTGTTTTCATCAAGTTTGAAGCCATAGTTTTGGCGCGCCAGCCGTTTCTTTCATTTTGGGGCCTATGTGTTTTTCGACCTTGAAATCGCAAAAAATGCGCGAAAACATGGATTTGTCTCTCCTGCCGCGCACACACTTCTGATAGCTTGCGAAGGCCTAAAAAACACAAGCGGCCCTTGAGTTATTGTGGGAGAGACTGTTTTCATCAAGTTTGAAGCCTCAGTTTTGGCTGGACAGCCGTTGCTTTATTTTTGGGTTCTGTGTGTTTTTCGACCTGGAAATGGCAAAAAAGGCGCGAAAACATAGATTTGTCTCTCCTGCTGCGCACACACTTCCGATAGCTTGCGAAGACCTAAAAAACACAATCAGCCCGTGAGTTAATATGGGAGAGACTGTTTTCATCAAGTTTGAAGCCATAGTTTTGGCGCGCCAGCCGTTTCTTTCATTTTGGGGCCTATGTGTTTTTCGACCTTGAAATCGCAAAAAAGGCGCGAAAACAAGGATTTGTCTCTCCTGCCGCGCACACACTTCCGATAGCTTGCAAAGGCCTAAAAAACACAAGCAGCCCGTGAGTTATTATGGGAGAGACTGTTTTCATCAAGTTTGAAGCCATAGTTTTGGCGCGGCAGCCGTTTCTTTCATTTTGGGGCCTATGTGTTTTTCGACCTTGAAATCGCAAAAAAGGCGCGAAAACATGGATTTGTCTCTCCTGCCGCGCACACACTTCCGATAGCTTTCGAAGGCCTAAAAAACACAAGCGGCCATTGAGTTATTGTGGGAGAGACTGTTTTCATCAAGTTTGAAGCCTCAGTTTTGGCTGGACAGCCGTTTCTTTATTTTTGGGGTCTGTGTGTTTTTCGACCTGGAAATCGCAAAAAAGGCGCGAAAACATGGATTTGTCTCTCCTGCCGCGCACACACTTCCGATAGCTTTCGAAGGCCTAAAAAACACAAGCGGCCATTGAGTTATTGTGGGAGAGACTGTTTTCATCAAGTTTGAAGCCTCAGTTTTGGCTGGACAGCCGTTTCTTTATTTTTGGGGTCTGTGTGTTTTTCGACCTGGAAATGGCAAAACAGGCGCGAAAACATAGATTTGTCTCTCCTGCTGCGCACACACTTCCGATAGCTTGCGAAGGCCTAAAAAACACAATCAGCCCGTGAGTTAATATGGGAGAGACTGTTTTCATCAAGTTTGAAGCCATAGTTTTGGCGCGCCAGCCGTTTCTTTCATTTTGGGGCCTATGTGTTTTTCGACCTTGAAATCGCAAAAAATGCGCGAAAACATGGATTTGTCTCTCCTGCCGCGCACACACTTCCGATAGCTTGCGAAGGCCTAAAAAACACAAGCGGCCATTGAGTTATTGTGGGAGAGACTGTTTTCATCAAGTTTGAAGCCTCAGTTTTGGCTGGACAGCCGTTTCTTTATTTTTGGGGTCTGTGTGTTTTTCGACCTTGAAATCGCAAAAAAGGCGCGAAAACATGGATTTGTCTCTCCTGCCGCGCACACACTTCCGATAGCTTGCAAAGGCCTAAAAAACACAAGCAGCCCGTGAGTTATTATGGGAGAGACTGTTTTCATCAAGTTTGAAGCCATAGTTTTGGCGCGCCAGCCGTTTCTTTCATTTTGGGGCCTATGTGTTTTTCGACCT
Source organism: Argentina silus (assembly GCF_951799395.1). Classification (NCBI taxonomy): domain Eukaryota; kingdom Metazoa; phylum Chordata; class Actinopteri; order Argentiniformes; family Argentinidae; genus Argentina; species Argentina silus. Next base: position 157,364 of record NW_028152291.1, on the reverse strand, counting down.
TGAAATCGCAAAAAAGGCGCGAAAACATGGATTTGTCTCTCCTGCCGCGCACACACTTCCGATAGCTTGCAAAGGCCTAAAAAACACAAGCAGCCTGTGAGTTATTATGGGAGAGACTGTTTTCATCAAGTTTGAAGCCATAGTTTTGGCGCGGCAGCCGTTTCTTTCATTTTGGGGCCTATGTGTTTTTCGACCTTGAAATCGCAAAAAATGCGCAAAAACATGGATTTGTCTCTCCTGCCGCGCACACACTTCCGATAGCTTGCGAAGGCCTAAAAAACACAAGCGGCCCTTGAGTTATTGTGGGAGAGACTGTTTTCATCAAGTTTGAAGCCTCAGTTTTGGCTGGACAGTCGTTTCTTTATTTTTGGGTTCTGTGTGTTTTTCGACCTGGAAATGGCAAAAAAGGCGCGAAAACATAGATTTGTCTCTCCTGCTGCGCACACACTTCCGATAGCTTGCGAAGGCCTAAAAAACACAATCAGCCCGTGAGTTAATATGGGAGAGACTGTTTTCATCAAGTTTGAAACCATAGTTTTGGCGCGGCAGTCGTTTCTTTCATTTTGGGGCCTATGTGTTTTTCGACCTTGAAATCGCAAAAAATGCGCAAAAACATGGATTTGTCTCTCCTGCCGCGCACACACTTCCGATAGCTTGCGAAGGCCTAAAAAACACAAGCGGCCCTTGAGTTATTGTGGGAGAGACTGTTTTCATCAAGTTTGAAGCCTCAGTTTTGGCTGGACAGCCGTTTCTTTATTTTTGGGGTCTGTGTGTTTTTCGACCTGGAAATCGCAAAAAAGGCGCGAAAACATGGATTTGTCTCTCCTGCCGCGCACACACTTCCGATAGCTTGCAAAGGCCTAAAAAACACAAGCAGCCTGTGAGTTATTATGGGAGAGACTGTTTTCATCAAGTTTGAAGCCATAGTTTTGGCGCGGCAGCCGTTTCTTTCATTTTGGGGCCTATGTGTTTTTCGACCTTGAAATCGCAAAAAATGCGCGAAAACATGGATTTGTCTCTCCTGCCGCGCACACACTTCCGATAGCTTGCGAAGGCCTAAAAAACACAAGCGGCCCTTGAGTTATTGTGGGAGAGACTGTTTTCATCAAGTTTGAAGCCTCAGTTTTGGCTGGACAGCCGTTTCTTTATTTTTGGGGTCTGTGTGTTTTTCGACCTGGAAATCGCAAAAAAGGCGCGAAAACATGGATTTGTCTCTCCTGCCGCGCACACACTTCCGATAGCTTGCAAAGGCCTAAAAAACACAAGCAGTCCGTGAGTTATTATGGGAGAGACTGTTTTCATCAAGTTTGAAGCCATAGTTTTGGCGTGCCAGCCGTTTCTTTCATTTTGGGGCCTATGTGTTTTTCGACCTTGAAATCGCAAAAAAGGCGCGAAAACATGGATTTGTCTCTCCTGCCGCGCACACACTTCCGATAGCTTGCAAAGGCCTAAAAAACACAAGCAGCCCGTGAGTTATTATGGGAGAGACTGTTTTCATCAAGTTTGAAGCCATAGTTTTGGCGCGCCAGCCGTTTCTTTCATTTTGGGGCCTATGTGTTTTTCGACCTTGAAATCGCAAAAAAGGCGCGAAAACATGGATTTGTCTCTCCTGCCGCGCACACACTTCCGATAGCTTGCAAAGGCCTAAAAAACACAAGCGGCCCTTGAGTTATTGTGGGAGAGACTGTTTTCATCAAGTTTGAAGCCTCAGTTTTGGCTGGACAGTCGTTTCTTTATTTTTTGGGTCTGTGTGTTTTTCGACCTGGAAATGGCAAAACAGGCGCGAAAACATAGATTTGTCTCTCCTGCTGCGCACACACTTCCGATAGCTTGCGAAGGCCTAAAAAACACAATCAGCCCGTGAGTTAATATGGGAGAGACTGTTTTCATCAAGTTTGAAGCCATAGTTTTGGCGCGGCAGCCGTTTCTTTCATTTCGGGGCCTATGTGTTTTTCGACCTTGAAATCGCAAAAAAGGCGCGAAAACATGGATTTGTCTCTCCTGCTGCGCACACACTTCCGATAGCTTGCAAAGGCCTAAAAAACACAAGCAGCCCGTGAGTTATTATGGGAGAGACTGTTTTCATCAAGTTTGAAGCCATAGTTTTGGCGCGCCAGCCGTTTCTTTCATTTTGGGGCCTATGTGTTTTTCGACCTTGAAATCGCAAAAAAGGCGCGAAAACATGGATTTGTCTCTCCTGCCGCGCACACACTTCCGATAGCTTGCGAAGGCCTAAAAAACACAAGCGGCCATTGAGTTATTGTGGGAGAGACTGTTTTCATCAAGTTTGAAGCCTCAGTTTTGGCTGGACAGCCGTTTCTTTATTTTTGGGGTCTGTGTGTTTTTCGACCTGGAAATCGCAAAAAAGGCGCGAAAACATGGATTTGTCTCTCCTGCCGCGCACACACTTCCGATAGCTTGCAAAGGCCTAAAAAACACAAGCAGCCTGTGAGTTATTATGGGAGAGACTGTTTTCATCAAGTTTGAAGCCATAGTTTTGGCGCGGCAGCCGTTTCTTTCATTTTGGGGCCTATGTGTTTTTCGACCTTGAAATCGCAAAAAATGCGCGAAAACATGGATTTGTCTCTCCTGCCGCGCACACACTTCCGATAGCTTGCGAAGGCCTAAAAAACACAAGCGGCCCTTGAGTTATTGTGGGAGAGACTGTTTTCATCAAGTTTGAAGCCTCAGTTTTGGCTGGACAGTCGTTTCTTTATTTTTTGGGTCTGTGTGTTTTTCGACCTGGAAATGGCAAAACAGGCGCGAAAACATAGATTTGTCTCTCCTGCTGCGCACACACTTCCGATAGCTTGCGAAGGCCTAAAAAACACAATCAGCCCGTGAGTTAATATGGGAGAGACTGTTTTCATCAAGTTTGAAGCCATAGTTTTGGCGCGGCAGCCGTTTCTTTCATTTTGGGGCCTATGTGTTTTTCGACCTTGAAATCGCAAAAAAGGCGCGAAAACATGGATTTGTCTCTCCTGCCGCGCACACACTTCCGATAGCTTGCAAAGGCCTAAAAAACACAAGCAGTCCGTGAGTTATTATGGGAGAGACTGTTTTCATCAAGTTTGAAGCCATAGTTTTGGCGTGCCAGCCGTTTCTTTCATTTTGGGGCCTATGTGTTTTTCGACCTTGAAATCGCAAAAAAGGCGCGAAAACATGGATTTGTCTCTCCTGCCGCGCACACACTTCCGATAGCTTGCAAAGGCCTAAAAAACACAAGCAGCCTGTGAGTTATTATGGGAGAGACTGTTTTCATCAAGTTTGAAGCCATAGTTTTGGCGCGGCAGCCGTTTCTTTCATTTTGGGGCCTATGTGTTTTTCGACCTTGAAATCGCAAAAAATGCGCGAAAACATGGATTTGTCTCTCCTGCCGCGCACACACTTCCGATAGCTTGCGAAGGCCTAAAAACCACAAGCGGCCCTTGAGTTATTGTGGGAGAGACTGTTTTCATCAAGTTTGAAGCCTCAGTTTTGGCTGGACAGCCGTTTCTTTATTTTTGGGGTCTGTGTGTTTTTCGACCTGGAAATCGCAAAAAAGGCGCGAAAACATGGATTTGTCTCTCCTGCCGCGCACACACTTCCGATAGCTTGCAAAGGCCTAAAAAACACAAGCAGTCCGTGAGTTATTATGGGAGAGACTGTTTTCATCAAGTTTGAAGCCATAGTTTTGGCGTGCCAGCCGTTTCTTTCATTTTGGGGCCTATGTGTTTTTCGACCTTGAAATCGCAAAAAAGGCGCGAAAACATGGATTTGTCTCTCCTGCCGCGCACACACTTCCGATAGCTTGCAAAGGCCTAAAAAACACAAGCAGCCCGTGAGTTATTATGGGAGAGACTGTTTTCATCAAGTTTGAAGCCATAGTTTTGGCGCGCCAGCCGTTTCTTTCATTTTGGGGCCTATGTGTTTTTCGACCTTGAAATCGCAAAAAAGGCGCGAAAACATGGATTTGTCTCTCCTGCCGCGCACACACTTCCGATAGCTTGCAAAGGCCTAAAAAACACAAGCGGCCCTTGAGTTATTGTGGGAGAGACTGTTTTCATCAAGTTTGAAGCCTCAGTTTTGGCTGGACAGTCGTTTCTTTATTTTTTGGGTCTGTGTGTTTTTCGACCTGGAAATGGCAAAACAGGCGCGAAAACATAGATTTGTCTCTCCTGCTGCGCACACACTTCCGATAGCTTGCGAAGGCCTAAAAAACACAATCAGCCCGTGAGTTAATATGGGAGAGACTGTTTTCATCAAGTTTGAAGCCATAGTTTTGGCGCGGCAGCCGTTTCTTTCATTTTGGGGCCTATGTGTTTTTCGACCTTGAAATCGCAAAAAAGGCGCGAAAACATGGATTTGTCTCTCCTGCCGCGCACACACTTCCGATAGCTTGCAAAGGCCTAAAAAACACAAGCAGTCCGTGAGTTATTATGGGAGAGACTGTTTTCATCAAGTTTGAAGCCATAGTTTTGGCGTGCCAGCCGTTTCTTTCATTTTGGGGCCTATGTGTTTTTCGACCTTGAAATCGCAAAAAAGGCGCGAAAACATGGATTTGTCTCTCCTGCCGCGCACACACTTCCGATAGCTTGCAAAGGCCTAAAAAACACAAGCAGCCCGTGAGTTATTATGGGAGAGACTGTTTTCATCAAGTTTGAAGCCATAGTTTTGGCGCGCCAGCCGTTTCTTTCATTTTGGGGCCTATGTGTTTTTCGACCTTGAAATCGCAAAAAAGGCGCGAAAACATGGATTTGTCTCTCCTGCCGCGCACACACTTCCGATAGCTTGCAAAGGCCTAAAAAACACAAGCAGCCCGTGAGTTATTATGGGAGAGACTGTTTTCATCAAGTTTGAAGCCATAGTTTTGGCGCGCCAGCCGTTTCTTTCATTTTGGGGCCTATGTGTTTTTCGACCTTGAAATCGCAAAAAAGGCGCGAAAACATGGATTTGTCTCTCCTGCCGCGCACACACTTCCGATACCTTGCAAAGGCCTAAAAAACACAAGCGGCCCTTGAGTTATTGTGGGAGAGACTGTTTTCATCAAGTTTGAAGCCTCAGTTTTGGCTGGACAGCCGTTTCTTTATTTTTGGGGTCTGTGTGTTTTTCGACCTGGAAATGGCAAAACAGGCGCGAAAACATAGATTTGTCTCTCCTGCTGCGCACACACTTCCGATAGCTTGCGAAGGCCTAAAAAACACAATCAGCCCGTGAGTTAATATGGGATAGACTGTTTTCATCAAGTTTGAAGCCATAGTTTTGGCGCGGCAGCCGTTTCTTTCATTTTGGGGCCTATGTGTTTTTCGACCTTGAAATCGCAAAAAAGGCGCGAAAACATGGATTTGTCTCTCCTGCCGCGCACACACTTCCGATAGCTTGCAAAGGCCTAAAAAACACAAGCAGTCCGTGAGTTATTATGGGAGAGACTGTTTTCATCAAGTTTGAAGCCATAGTTTTGGCGTGCCAGCCGTTTCTTTCATTTTGGGGCCTATGTGTTTTTCGACCTTGAAATCGCAAAAAAGGCGCGAAAACAAGGATTTGTCTCTCCTGCCGCGCACACACTTCCGATAGCTTGCAAAGGCCTAAAAAACACAAGCAGCCCGTGAGTTATTATGGGAGAGACTGTTTTCATCAAGTTTGAAGCCATAGTTTTGGCGCGGCAGCCGTTTCTTTCATTTTGGGGCCTATGTGTTTTTCGACCTTGAAATCGCAAAAAATGCGCGAAAACATGGATTTGTCTCTCCTGCCGCGCACACACTTCCGATAGCTTGCGAAGGCCTAAAAAACACAAGCGGCCATTGAGTTATTGTGGGAGAGACTGTTTTCATCAAGTTTGAAGCCTCAGTTTTGGCTGGACAGCCGTTTCTTTATTTTTGGGGTCTGTGTGTTTTTCGACCTGGAAATCGCAAAAAAGGCGCGAAAACATGGATTTGTCTCTCCTGCCGCGCACACACTTCCGATAGCTTGCAAAGGCCTAAAAAACACAAGCAGCCCGTGAGTTATTATGGGAGAGACTGTTTTCATCAAGTTTGAAGCCATAGTTTTGGCGCGCCAGCCGTTTCTTTCATTTTGGGGCCTATGTGTTTTTCGACCTTGAAATCGCAAAAAAGGCGCGAAAACATGGATTTGTCTCTCCTGCCGCGCACACACTTCCGATAGCTTGCAAAGGCCTAAAAAACACAAGCAGCCCGTGAGTTATTATGGGAGAGACTGTTTTCATCAAGTTTGAAGCCATAGTTTTGGCGCGCCAGCCGTTTCTTTCATTTTGGGGCCTATGTGTTTTTCGACCTTGAAATCGCAAAAAAGGCGCGAAAACATGGATTTGTCTCTCCTGCCGCGCACACACTTCCGATAGCTTGCAAAGGCCTAAAAAACACAAGCAGCCCGTGAGTTATTATGGGAGAGACTGTTTTCATCAAGTTTGAAGCCATAGTTTTGGCGCGCCAGCCGTTTCTTTCATTTTGGGGCCTATGTGTTTTTCGACCTTGAAATCGCAAAAAAGGCGCGAAAACATGGATTTGTCTCTCCTGCCGCGCACACACTTCCGATAGCTTGCAAAGGCCTAAAAAACACAAGCGGCCCTTGAGTTATAGTGGGAGAGACTGTTTTCATCAAGTTTGAAGCCTCAGTTTTGGCTGGACAGTCGTTTCTTTATTTTTTGGGTCTGTGTGTTTTTCGACCTGGAAATGGCAAAACAGGCGCGAAAACATAGATTTGTCTCTCCTGCTGCGCACACACTTCCGATAGCTTGCGAAGGCCTAAAAAACACAATCAGCCCGTGAGTTAATATGGGAGAGACTGTTTTCATCAAGTTTGAAGCCATAGTTTTGGCGCGGCAGCCGTTTCTTTCATTTTGGGGCCTATGTGTTTTTCGACCTTGAAATCGCAAAAAAGGCGCGAAAACATGGATTTGTCTCTCCTGCCGCGCACACACTTCCGATAGCTTGCAAAGGCCTAAAAAACACAAGCAGCCCGTGAGTTATTATGGGAGAGACTGTTTTCATCAAGTTTGAAGCCATAGTTTTGGCGCGGCAGCCGTTTCTTTCATTTTGGGGCCTATGTGTTTTTCGACCTTGAAATCGCAAAAAATGCGCGAAAACATGGATTTGTCTCTCCTGCCGCGCACACACTTCCGATAGCTTGCGAAGGCCTAAAAAACACAAGCGGCCATTGAGTTATTGTGGGAGAGACTGTTTTCATCAAGTTTGAAGCCTCAGTTTTGGCTGGACAGCCGTTTCTTTATTTTTGGGGTCTGTGTGTTTTTCGACCTGGAAATCGCAAAAAAGGCGCGAAAACATGGATTTGTCTCTCCTGCCGCGCACACACTTCCGATAGCTTGCAAAGGCCTAAAAAACACAAGCAGCCCGTGAGTTATTATGGGAGAGACTGTTTTCATCAAGTTTGAAGCCATAGTTTTGGCGCGCCAGCCGTTTCTTTCATTTTGGGGCCTATGTGTTTTTCGACCTTGAAATCGCAAAAAAGGCGCGAAAACATGGATTTGTCTCTCCTGCCGCGCACACACTTCCGATAGCTTGCAAAGGCCTAAAAAACACAAGCAGCCCGTGAGTTATTATGGGAGAGACTGTTTTCATCAAGTTTGAAGCCATAGTTTTGGCGCGCCAGCCGTTTCTTTCATTTTGGGGCCTATGTGTTTTTCGACCTTGAAATCGCAAAAAAGGCGCGAAAACATGGATTTGTCTCTCCTGCCGCGCACACACTTCCGATAGCTTGCAAAGGCCTAAAAAACACAAGCGGCCCTTGAGTTATTGTGGGAGAGACTGTTTTCATCAAGTTTGAAGCCTCAGTTTTGGCTGGACAGTCGTTTCTTTATTTTTTGGGTCTGTGTGTTTTTCGACCTGGAAATGGCAAAACAGGCGCGAAAACATAGATTTGTCTCTCCTGCTGCGCACACACTTCCGATAGCTTGCGAAGGCCTAAAAAACACAATCAGCCCGTGAGTTAATATGGGAGAGACTGTTTTCATCAAGTTTGAAGCCATAGTTTTGGCGCGGCAGCCGTTTCTTTCATTTTGGGGCCTATGTGTTTTTCGACCTTGAAATCGCAAAAAAGGCGCGAAAACATGGATTTGTCTCTCCTGCCGCGCACACACTTCCGATAGCTTGCAAAGGCCTAAAAAACACAAGCAGTCCGTGAGTTATTATGGGAGAGACTGTTTTCATCAAGTTTGAAGCCATAGTTTTGGCGTGCCAGCCGTTTCTTTCATTTTGGGGCCTATGTGTTTTTCGACCTTGAAATCGCAAAAAAGGCGCGAAAACATGGATTTGTCTCTCCTGCCGCGCACACACTTCCGATAGCTTGCAAAGGCCTAAAAAACACAAGCAGCCCGTGAGTTATTATGGGAGAGACTGTTTTCATCAAGTTTGAAGCCATAGTTTTGGCGCGCCAGCCGTTTCTTTCATTTTGGGGCCTATGTGTTTTTCGACCTTGAAATCGCAAAAAAGGCGCGAAAACATGGATTTGTCTCTCCTGCCGCGCACACACTTCCGATAGCTTGCAAAGGCCTAAAAAACACAAGCAGCCCGTGAGTTATTATGGGAGAGACTGTTTTCATCAAGTTTGAAGCCATAGTTTTGGCGCGCCAGCCGTTTCTTTCATTTTGGGGCCTATGTGTTTTTCGACCTTGAAATCGCAAAAAAGGCGCGAAAACATGGATTTGTCTCTCCTGCCGCGCACACACTTCCGATACCTTGCAAAGGCCTAAAAAACACAAGCGGCCCTTGAGTTATTGTGGGAGAGACTGTTTTCATCAAGTTTGAAGCCTCAGTTTTGGCTGGACAGCCGTTTCTTTATTTTTGGGGTCTGTGTGTTTTTCGACCTGGAAATGGCAAAACAGGCGCGAAAACATAGATTTGTCTCTCCTGCTGCGCACACACTTCCGATAGCTTGCGAAGGCCTAAAAAACACAATCAGCCCGTGAGTTAATATGGGAGAGACTGTTTTCATCAAGTTTGAAGCCATAGTTTTGGCGCGGCAGCCGTTTCTTTCATTTAGGGGCCTATGTGTTTTTCGACCTTGAAATCGCAAAAAAGGCGCGAAAACATGGATTTGTCTCTCCTGCCGCGCACACACTTCCGATAGCTTGCAAAGGCCTAAAAAACACAAGCAGTCCGTGAGTTATTATGGGAGAGACTGTTTTCATCAAGTTTGAAGCCATAGTTTTGGCGTGCCAGCCGTTTCTTTCATTTTGGGGCCTATGTGTTTTTCGACCTTGAAATCGCAAAAAAGGCGCGAAAACAAGGATTTGTCTCTCCTGCCGCGCACACACTTCCGATAGCTTGCAAAGGCCTAAAAAACACAAGCAGCCCGTGAGTTATTATGGGAGAGACTGTTTTCATCAAGTTTGAAGCCATAGTTTTGGCGCGGCAGCCGTTTCTTTCATTTTGGGGCCTATGTGTTTTTCGACCTTGAAATCGCAAAAAATGCGCGAAAACATGGATTTGTCTCTCCTGCCGCGCACACACTTCCGATAGCTTGCAAAGGCCTAAAAAACACAAGCAGTCCGTGAGTTATTATGGGAGAGACTGTTTTCATCAAGTTTGAAGCCATAGTTTTGGCGTGCCAGCCGTTTCTTTCATTTTGGGGCCTATGTGTTTTTCGACCTTGAAATCGCAAAAAAGGCGCGAAAACATGGATTTGTCTCTCCTGCCGCGCACACACTTCCGATAGCTTGCAAAGGCCTAAAAAACACAAGCAGCCCGTGAGTTATTATGGGAGAGACTGTTTTCATCAAGTTTGAAGCCATAGTTTTGGCGCGCCAGCCGTTTCTTTCATTTTGGGGCCTATGTGTTTTTCGACCTTGAAATCGCAAAAAAGGCGCGAAAACATGGATTTGTCTCTCCTGCCGCGCACACACTTCCGATAGCTTGCAAAGGCCTAAAAAACACAAGCAGCCCGTGAGTTATTATGGGAGAGACTGTTTTCATCAAGTTTGAAGCCATAGTTTTGGCGCGCCAGCCGTTTCTTTCATTTTGGGGCCTATGTGTTTTTCGACCTTGAAATCGCAAAAAAGGCGCGAAAACATGGATTTGTCTCTCCTGCCGCGCACACACTTCCGATAGCTTGCAAAGGCCTAAAAAACACAAGCAGTCCGTGAGTTATTATGGGAGAGACTGTTTTCATCAAGTTTGAAGCCATAGTTTTGGCGTGCCAGCCGTTTCTTTCATTTTGGGGCCTATGTGTTTTTCGACCTTGAAATCGCAAAAAAGGCGCGAAAACAAGGATTTGTCTCTCCTGCCGCGCACACACTTCCGATAGCTTGCAAAGGCCTAAAAAACACAAGCAGCCCGTGAGTTATTATGGGAGAGACTGTTTTCATCAAGTTTGAAGCCATAGTTTTGGCGCGGCAGCCGTTTCTTTCATTTTGGGGCCTATGTGTTTTTCGACCTTGAAATCGCAAAAAATGCGCGAAAACATGGATTTGTCTCTCCTGCCGCGCACACACTTCCGATAGCTTGCAAAGGCCTAAAAAACACAAGCAGCCCGTGAGTTATTATGGGAGAGACTGTTTTCATCAAGTTTGAAGCCATAGTTTTGGCGCGCCAGCCGTTTCTTTCATTTTGGGGCCTATGTGTTTTTCGACCTTGAAATCGCAAAAAAGGCGCGAAAACATGGATTTGTCTCTCCTGCCGCGCACACACTTCCGATACCTTGCAAAGGCCTAAAAAACACAAGCGGCCCTTGAGTTATTGTGGGAGAGACTGTTTTCATCAAGTTTGAAGCCTCAGTTTTGGCTGGACAGCCGTTTCTTTATTTTTGGGGTCTGTGTGTTTTTCGACCTGGAAATGGCAAAACAGGCGCGAAAACATAGATTTGTCTCTCCTGCTGCGCACACACTTCCGATAGCTTGCGAAGGCCTAAAAAACACAATCAGCCCGTGAGTTAATATGGGAGAGACTGTTTTCATCAAGTTTGAAGCCATAGTTTTGGCGCGGCAGCCGTTTCTTTCATTTTGGGGCCTATGTGTTTTTCGACCTTGAAATCGCAAAAAATGCGCGAAAACATGGATTTGTCTCTCCTGCCGCGCACACACTTCCGATAGCTTGCGAAGGCCTAAAAAACACAAGCGGCCCTTGAGTTATTGTGGGAGAGACTGTTTTCATCAAGTTTGAAGCCTCAGTTTTGGCTGGACAGCCGTTTCTTTATTTTTGGGGTCTGTGTGTTTTTCGACCTGGAAATCGCAAAAAAGGCGCGAAAACATGGATTTGTCTCTCCTGCCGCGCACACACTTCCGATAGCTTGCAAAGGCCTAAAAAACACAAGCAGTCCGTGAGTTATTATGGGAGAGACTGTTTTCATCAAGTTTGAAGCCATAGTTTTGGCGTGCCAGCCGTTTCTTTCATTTTGGGGCCTATGTGTTTTTCGACCTTGAAATCGCAAAAAAGGCGCGAAAACATGGATTTGTCTCTCCTGCCGCGCACACACTTCCGATAGCTTGCAAAGGCCTAAAAAACACAAGCAGCCCGTGAGTTATTATGGGAGAGACTGTTTTCATCAAGTTTGAAGCCATAGTTTTGGCGCGCCAGCCGTTTCTTTCATTTTGGGGCCTATGTGTTTTTCGACCTTGAAATCGCAAAAAAGGCGCGAAAACATGGATTTGTCTCTCCTGCCGCGCACACACTTCCGATAGCTTGCAAAGGCCTAAAAAACACAAGCAGCCCGTGAGTTATTATGGGAGAGACTGTTTTCATCAAGTTTGAAGCCATAGTTTTGGCGCGCCAGCCGTTTCTTTCATTTTGGGGCCTATGTGTTTTTCGACCTTGAAATCGCAAAAAAGGCGCGAAAACATGGATTTGTCTCTCCTGCCGCGCACACACTTCCGATAGCTTGCAAAGGCCTAAAAAACACAAGCGGCCCTTGAGTTATTGTGGGAGAGACTGTTTTCATCAAGTTTGAAGCCTCAGTTTTGGCTGGACAGCCGTTTCTTTATTTTTGGGGTCTGTGTGTTTTTCGACCTGGAAATCGCAAAAAAGGCGCGAAAACATGGATTTGTCTCTCCTGCCGCGCACACACTTCCGATAGCTTGCAAAGGCCTAAAAAACACAAGCAGCCTGTGAGTTATTATGGGAGAGACTGTTTTCATCAAGTTTGAAGCCATAGTTTTGGCGCGGCAGCCGTTTCTTTCATTTTGGGGCCTATGTGTTTTTCGACCTTGAAATCGCAAAAAATGCGCGAAAACATGGATTTGTCTCTCCTGCCGCGCACACACTTCCGATAGCTTGCAAAGGCCTAAAAAACACAAGCAGCCCGTGAGTTATTATGGGAGAGACTGTTATCATCAAGTTTGAAGCCATAGTTTTGGCGCGGCAGCCGTTTCTTTCATTTTGGGGCTTATGTGTTTTTCGACCTTGAAATCGCAAAAAATGCGCGAAAACATGGATTTGTCTCTCCTGCCGCGCACACACTTCCGATAGCTTGCGAAGGCCTAAAAAACACAAGCGGCCCTTGAGTTATTGTGGGAGAGACTGTTTTCATCAAGTTTGAAGCCTCAGTTTTGGCTGGACAGCCGTTTCTTTATTTTTGGGGTCTGTGTGTTTTTCGACCTGGAAATGGCAAAACAGGCGCGAAAACATAGATTTGTCTCTCCTGCTGCGCACACACTTCCGATAGCTTGCGAAGGCCTAAAAAACACAATCAGCCCGTGAGTTAATATGGGAGAGACTGTTTTCATCAAGTTTGAAGCCATAGTTTTGACGCGCCAGCCGTTTCTTTCATTTTGGGGCCTATGTGTTTTTCGACCTTGAAATCGCAAAAAAGGCGCGAAAACATGGATTTGTCTCTCCTGCCGCGCACACACTTCCGATACCTTGCAAAGGCCTAAAAAACACAAGCGGCCCTTGAGTTATTGTGGGAGAGACTGTTTTCATCAAGTTTGAAGCCTCAGTTTTGGCTGGACAGCCGTTTCTTTATTTTTGGGGTCTGTGTGTTTTTCGACCTGGAAATGGCAAAACAGGCGCGAAAACATAGATTTGTCTCTCCTGCTGCGCACACACTTCCGATAGCTTGCGAAGGCCTAAAAAACACAATCAGCCCGTGAGTTAATATGGGAGAGACTGTTTTCATCAAGTTTGAAGCCATAGTTTTGGCGCGGCAGCCGTTTCTTTCATTTTGGGGCCTATGTATTTTTCGACCTTGAAATCGCAAAAAATGCGCGAAAACATGGATTTGTCTCTCCTGCCGCGCACACACTTCCGATAGCTTGCGAAGGCCTAAAAAACACAAGCGGCCATTGAGTTATTGTGGGAGAGACTGTTTTCATCAAGTTTGAAGCCTCAGTTTTGGCTGGACAGCCGTTTCTTTATTTTTGGGGTCTGTGTGTTTTTCGACCTGGAAATCGCAAAAAAGGCGCGAAAACATGGATTTGTCTCTCCTGCCGCGCACACACTTCCGATAGCTTGCAAAGGCCTAAAAAACACAAGCAGCCCGTGAGTTATTATGGGAGAGACTGTTTTCATCAAGTTTGAAGCCATAGTTTTGGCGCGCCAGCCGTTTCTTTCATTTTGGGGCCTATGTGTTTTTCGACCTTGAAATCGCAAAAAAGGCGCGAAAACATGGATTTGTCTCTCCTGCCGCGCACACACTTCCGATAGCTTGCAAAGGCCTAAAAAACACAAGCGGCCCTTGAGTTATTGTGGGAGAGACTGTTTTCATCAAGTTTGAAGCCTCAGTTTTGGCTGGACAGCCGTTTCTTTATTTTTGGGGTCTGTGTGTTTTTCGACCTGGAAATGGCAAAACAGGCGCGAAAACATAGATTTGTCTCTCCTGCTGCGCACACACTTCCGATAGCTTGCGAAGGCCTAAAAAACACAATCAGCCCGTGAGTTAATATGGGAGAGACTGTTTTCATCAAGTTTGAAGCCATAGTTTTGGCGCGGCAGCCGTTTCTTTCATTTTGGGGCCTATGTGTTTTTCGACCTTGAAATCGCAAAAAATGCGCGAAAACATGGATTTGTCTCTCCTGCCGCGCACACACTTCCGATAGCTTGCGAAGGCCTAAAAAACACAAGCGGCCATTGAGTTATTGTGGGAGAGACTGTTTTCATCAAGTTTGAAGCCTCAGTTTTGGCTGGACAGCCGTTTCTTTATTTTTGGGGTCTGTGTGTTTTTCGACCTGGAAATCGCAAAAAAGGCGCGAAAACATGGATTTGTCTCTCCTGCAGCGCACACACTTCCGATAGCTTGCAAAGGCCTAAAAAACACAAGCAGTCCGTGAGTTATTATGGGAGAGACTGTTTTCATCAAGTTTGAAGCCATAGTTTTGGCATGCCAGCCGTTTCTTTCATTTTGGGGCCTATGTGTTTTTCGACCTTGAAATCGCAAAAAAGGCGCGAAAACATGGATTTGTCTCTCCTGCCGCGCACACACTTCCGATAGCTTGCAAAGGCCTAAAAAACACAAGCAGCCCGTGAGTTATTATGGGAGAGACTGTTTTCATCAAGATTGAAGCCATAGTTTTGGCGCGCCAGCCGTTTCTTTCATTTTGGGGCCTATGTGTTTTTCGACCTTGAAATCGCAAAAAAGGCGCGAAAACATGGATTTGTCTCTCCTGCCGCGCACACACTTCCGATAGCTTGCAAAGGCCTAAAAAACACAAGCAGCCCGTGAGTTATTATGGGAGAGACTGTTTTCATCAAGTTTGAAGCCATAGTTTTGGCGCGCCAGCCGTTTCTTTCATTTTGGGGCCTATGTGTTTTTCGACCTTGAAATCGCAAAAAAGGCGCGAAAACATGGATTTGTCTCTCCTGCAGCGCACACACTTCCGATAGCTTGCAAAGGCCTAAAAAACACAAGCAGTCCGTGAGTTATTATGGGAGAGACTGTTTTCATCAAGTTTGAAGCCATAGTTTTGGCGTGCCAGCCGTTTCTTTCATTTTGGGGCCTATGTGTTTTTCGACCTTGAAATCGCAAAAAAGGCGCGAAAACATGGATTTGTCTCTCCTGCCGCGCACACACTTCCGATAGCTTGCAAAGGCCTAAAAAACACAAGCAGCCCGTGAGTTATTATGGGAGAGACTGTTTTCATCAAGTTTGAAGCCTCAGTTTTGGCTGGACAGCCGTTTCTTTATTTTTGGGGTCTGTGTGTTTTTCGACCTGGAAATCGCAAAAAAGGCGCGAAAACATGGATTTGTCTCTCCTGCCGCGCACACACTTCCGATAGCTTGCAAAGGCCTAAAAAACACAAGCAGCCCGTGAGTTATTATGGGAGAGACTGTTTTCATCAAGTTTGAAGCCATAGTTTTGGCGCGCCAGCCGTTTCTTTCATTTTGGGGCCTATGTGTTTTTCGACCTTGAAATCGCAAAAAAGGCGCGAAAACATGGATTTGTCTCTCCTGCCGCGCACACACTTCCGATAGCTTGCAAAGGCCTAAAAAACACAAGCGGCCCTTGAGTTATTGTGGGAGAGACTGTTTTCATCAAGTTTGAAGCCTCAGTTTTGGCTGGACAGCCGTTTCTTTATTTTTGGGGTCTGTGTGTTTTTCGACCTGGAAATCGCAAAAAAGGCGCGAAAACATGGATTTGTCTATCCTGCCGCGCACACACTTCCGATAGCTTGCAAAGGCCTAAAAAACACAAGCAGCCCGTGAGTTATTATGGGAGAGACTGTTTTCATCAAGTTTGAAGCCATAGTTTTGGCGCGCCAGCCGTTTCTTTCATTTTGGGGCCTATGTGTTTTTCGACCTTGAAATCGCAAAAAAGGCGCGAAAACATGGATTTGTCTCTCCTGCAGCGCACACACTTCCGATAGCTTGCAAAGGCCTAAAAAACACAAGCAGTCCGTGAGTTATTATGGGAGAGACTGTTTTCATCAAGTTTGAAGCCATAGTTTTGGCGTGCCAGCCGTTTCTTTCATTTTGGGGCCTATGTGTTTTTCGACCTTGAAATCGCAAAAAAGGCGCGAAAACATGGATTTGTCTCTCCTGCCGCGCACACACTTCCGATAGCTTGCAAAGGCCTAAAAAACACAAGCAGCCCGTGAGTTATTATGGGAGAGACTGTTTTCATCAAGTTTGAAGCCATAGTTTTGGCGCGCCAGCCGTTTCTTTCATTTTGGGGCCTATGTGTTTTTCGACCTTGAAATCGCAAAAAAGGCGCGAAAACATGGATTTGTCTCTCCTGCCGCGCACACACTTCCGATAGCTTGCAAAGGCCTAAAAAACACAAGCGGCCCTTGAGTTATTGTGGGAGAGACTGTTTTCATCAAGTTTGAAGCCTCAGTTTTGGCTGGACAGCCGTTTCTTTATTTTTGGGGTCTGTGTGTTTTTCGACCTGGAAATCGCAAAAAAGGCGCGAAAACATGGATTTGTCTATCCTGCCGCGCACACACTTCCGATAGCTTGCAAAGGCCTAAAAAACACAAGCAGCCCGTGAGTTATTATGGGAGAGACTGTTTTCATCAAGTTTGAAGCCATAGTTTTGGCGCGCCAGCCGTTTCTTTCATTTTGGGGCCTATGTGTTTTTCGACCTTGAAATCGCAAAAAAGGCGCGAAAACATGGATTTGTCTCTCCTGCAGCGCACACACTTCCGATAGCTTGCAAAGGCCTAAAAAACACAAGCAGTCCGTGAGTTATTATGGGAGAGACTGTTTTCATCAAGTTTGAAGCCATAGTTTTGGCGTGCCAGCCGTTTCTTTCATTTTGGGGCCTATGTGTTTTTCGACCTTGAAATCGCAAAAAAGGCGCGAAAACATGGATTTGTCTCTCCTGCCGCGCACACACTTCCGATAGCTTGCAAAGGCCTAAAAAACACAAGCAGCCCGTGAGTTATTATGGGAGAGACTGTTTTCATCAAGATTGAAGCCATAGTTTTGGCGCGCCAGCCGTTTCTTTCATTTTGGGGCCTATGTGTTTTTCGACCTTGAAATCGCAAAAAAGGCGCGAAAACATGGATTTGTCTCTCCTGCCGCGCACACACTTCCGATAGCTTGCAAAGGCCTAAAAAACACAAGCAGCCCGTGAGTTATTATGGGAGAGACTGTTTTCATCAAGTTTGAAGCCATAGTTTTGGCGCGCCAGCCGTTTCTTTCATTTTGGGGCCTATGTGTTTTTCGACCTTGAAATCGCAAAACAGGCGCGAAAACATAGATTTGTCTCTCCTGCTGCGCACACACTTCCGATAGCTTGCGAAGGCCTAAAAAACACAATCAGCCCGTGAGTTAATATGGGAGAGACTGTTTTCATCAAGTTTGAAGCCATAGTTTTGGCGCGGCAGCCGTTTCATTCATTTTGGGGCCTATGTGTTTTTCGACCTTGAAATCGCAAAAAATGCGCGAAAACATGGATTTGTCTCTCCTGCCGCGCACACACTTCCGATAGCTTGCGAAGGCCTAAAAAACACAAGCGGCCATTGAGTTATTGTGGGAGAGACTGTTTTCATCAAGTTTGAAGCCTCAGTTTTGGCTGGACAGCCGTTTCTTTATTTTTGGGGTCTGTGTGTTTTTCGACCTGGAAATCGCAAAAAAGGCGCGAAAACATGGATTTGTCTCTCCTGCCGCGCACACACTTCCGATAGCTTGCAAAGGCCTAAAAAACACAAGCAGCCCGTGAGTTATTATGGGAGAGACTGTTTTCATCAAGTTTGAAGCCATAGTTTTGGCGCGCCAGCCGTTTCTTTCATTTTGGGGCCTATGTGTTTTTCGACCTTGAAATCGCAAAAAAGGCGCGAAAACATGGATTTGTCTCTCCTGCAGCGCACACACTTCCGATAGCTTGCAAAGGCCTAAAAAACACAAGCAGTCCGTGAGTTATTATGGGAGAGACTGTTTTCATCAAGTTTGAAGCCATAGTTTTGGCGTGCCAGCCGTTTCTTTCATTTTGGGGCCTATGTGTTTTTCGACCTTGAAATCGCAAAAAAGGCGCGAAAACATGGATTTGTCTCTCCTGCCGCGCACACACTTCCGATAGCTTGCAAAGGCCTAAAAAACACAAGCAGCCCGTGAGTTATTATGGGAGAGACTGTTTTCATCAAGTTTGAAGCCTCAGTTTTGGCTGGACAGCCGTTTCTTTATTTTTGGGGTCTGTGTGTTTTTCGACCTGGAAATCGCAAAAAAGGCGCGAAAACATGGATTTGTCTCTCCTGCCGCGCACACACTTCCGATAGCTTGCAAAGGCCTAAAAAACACAAGCAGCCCGTGAGTTATTATGGGAGAGACTGTTTTCATCAAGTTTGAAGCCATAGTTTTGGCGCGCCAGCCGTTTCTTTCATTTTGGGGCCTATGTGTTTTTCGACCTTGAAATCGCAAAAAAGGCGCGAAAACATGGATTTGTCTCTCCTGCCGCGCACACACTTCCGATAGCTTGCAAAGGCCTAAAAAACACAAGCAGCCCGTGAGTTATTATGGGAGAGACTGTTTTCATCAAGATTGAAGCCATAGTTTTGGCGCGCCAGCCGTTTCTTTCATTTTGGGGCCTATGTGTTTTTCGACCTTGAAATCGCAAAAAAGGCGCGAAAACATGGATTTGTCTCTCCTGCCGCGCACACACTTCCGATAGCTTGCAAAGGCCTAAAAAACACAAGCAGCCCGTGAGTTATTATGGGAGAGACTGTTTTCATCAAGTTTGAAGCCATAGTTTTGGCGCGCCAGCCGTTTCTTTCATTTTGGGGCCTATGTGTTTTTCGACCTTGAAATCGCAAAAAATGCGCGAAAACATGGATTTGTCTCTCCTGCCGCGCACACACTTCCGATAGCTTGCGAAGGCCTAAAAAACACAAGCGGCCATTGAGTTATTGTGGGAGAGACTGTTTTCATCAAGTTTGAAGCCTCAGTTTTGGCTGGACAGCCGTTTCTTTATTTTTGGGGTCTGTGTGTTTTTCGACCTGGAAATCGCAAAAAAGGCGCGAAAACATGGATTTGTCTCTCCTGCCGCGCACACACTTCCGATAGCTTGCAAAGGCCTAAAAAACACAAGCAGCCCGTGAGTTATTATGGGAGAGACTGTTTTCATCAAGTTTGAAGCCATAGTTTTGGCGCGCCAGCCGTTTCTTTCATTTTGGGGCCTATGTGTTTTTCGACCTTGAAATCGCAAAAAAGGCGCGAAAACATGGATTTGTCTCTCCTGCAGCGCACACACTTCCGATAGCTTGCAAAGGCCTAAAAAACACAAGCAGTCCGTGAGTTATTATGGGAGAGACTGTTTTCATCAAGTTTGAAGCCATAGTTTTGGCGTGCCAGCCGTTTCTTTCATTTTGGGGCCTATGTGTTTTTCGACCTTGAAATCGCAAAAAAGGCGCGAAAACATGGATTTGTCTCTCCTGCCGCGCACACACTTCCGATAGCTTGCAAAGGCCTAAAAAACACAAGCAGCCCGTGAGTTATTATGGGAGAGACTGTTTTCATCAAGTTTGAAGCCTCAGTTTTGGCTGGACAGCCGTTTCTTTATTTTTGGGGTCTGTGTGTTTTTCGACCTGGAAATCGCAAAAAAGGCGCGAAAACATGGATTTGTCTCTCCTGCCGCGCACACACTTCCGATAGCTTGCAAAGGCCTAAAAAACACAAGCAGCCCGTGAGTTATTATGGGAGAGACTGTTTTCATCAAGTTTGAAGCCATAGTTTTGGCGCGCCAGCCGTTTCTTTCATTTTGGGGCCTATGTGTTTTTCGACCTTGAAATCGCAAAAAAGGCGCGAAAACATGGATTTGTCTCTCCTGCCGCGCACACACTTCCGATAGCTTGCAAAGGCCTAAAAAACACAAGCGGCCCTTGAGTTATTGTGGGAGAGACTGTTTTCATCAAGTTTGAAGCCTCAGTTTTGGCTGGACAGCCGTTTCTTTATTTTTGGGGTCTGTGTGTTTTTCGACCTGGAAATGGCAAAACAGGCGCGAAAACATAGATTTGTCTCTCCTGCTGCGCACACACTTCCGATAGCTTGCGAAGGCCTAAAAAACACAATCAGCCCGTGAGTTAATATGGGAGAGACTGTTTTCATCAAGTTTGAAGCCATAGTTTTGGCGCGGCAGCCGTTTCTTTCATTTTGGGGCCTATGTGTTTTTCGACCTTGAAATCGCAAAAAATGCGCGAAAACATGGATTTGTCTCTCCTGCCGCGCACACACTTCCGATAGCTTGCGAAGGCCTAAAAAACACAAGCGGCCATTGAGTTATTGTGGGAGAGACTGTTTTCATCAAGTTTGAAGCCTCAGTTTTGGCTGGACAGCCGTTTCTTTATTTTTGGGGTCTGTGTGTTTTTCGACCTGGAAATCGCAAAAAAGGCGCGAAAACATGGATTTGTCTATCCTGCCGCGCACACACTTCCGATAGCTTGCAAAGGCCTAAAAAACACAAGCAGCCCGTGAGTTATTATGGGAGAGACTGTTTTCATCAAGTTTGAAGCCATAGTTTTGGCGCGCCAGCCGT
This sequence comes from Argentina silus, assembly GCF_951799395.1. Classification (NCBI taxonomy): domain Eukaryota; kingdom Metazoa; phylum Chordata; class Actinopteri; order Argentiniformes; family Argentinidae; genus Argentina; species Argentina silus. The sequence continues at coordinate 137,015 of NW_028152291.1, read as the reverse complement.
TTCTTTCATTTTGGGGCCTATGTGTTTTTCGACCTTGAAATCGCAAAAAAGGCGCGAAAACATGGATTTGTCTCTCCTGCAGCGCACACACTTCCGATAGCTTGCAAAGGCCTAAAAAACACAAGCAGTCCGTGAGTTATTATGGGAGAGACTGTTTTCATCAAGTTTGAAGCCATAGTTTTGGCGTGCCAGCCGTTTCTTTCATTTTGGGGCCTATGTGTTTTTCGACCTTGAAATCGCAAAAAAGGCGCGAAAACATGGATTTGTCTCTCCTGCCGCGCACACACTTCCGATAGCTTGCAAAGGCCTAAAAAACACAAGCAGCCCGTGAGTTATTATGGGAGAGACTGTTTTCATCAAGATTGAAGCCATAGTTTTGGCGCGCCAGCCGTTTCTTTCATTTTGGGGCCTATGTGTTTTTCGACCTTGAAATCGCAAAAAAGGCGCGAAAACATGGATTTGTCTCTCCTGCCGCGCACACACTTCCGATAGCTTGCAAAGGCCTAAAAAACACAAGCAGCCCGTGAGTTATTATGGGAGAGACTGTTTTCATCAAGTTTGAAGCCATAGTTTTGGCGCGCCAGCCGTTTCTTTCATTTTGGGGCCTATGTGTTTTTCGACCTTGAAATCGCAAAACAGGCGCGAAAACATAGATTTGTCTCTCCTGCTGCGCACACACTTCCGATAGCTTGCGAAGGCCTAAAAAACACAATCAGCCCGTGAGTTAATATGGGAGAGACTGTTTTCATCAAGTTTGAAGCCATAGTTTTGGCGCGGCAGCCGTTTCATTCATTTTGGGGCCTATGTGTTTTTCGACCTTGAAATCGCAAAAAATGCGCGAAAACATGGATTTGTCTCTCCTGCCGCGCACACACTTCCGATAGCTTGCGAAGGCCTAAAAAACACAAGCGGCCATTGAGTTATTGTGGGAGAGACTGTTTTCATCAAGTTTGAAGCCTCAGTTTTGGCTGGACAGCCGTTTCTTTATTTTTGGGGTCTGTGTGTTTTTCGACCTGGAAATCGCAAAAAAGGCGCGAAAACATGGATTTGTCTCTCCTGCCGCGCACACACTTCCGATAGCTTGCAAAGGCCTAAAAAACACAAGCAGCCCGTGAGTTATTATGGGAGAGACTGTTTTCATCAAGTTTGAAGCCATAGTTTTGGCGCGCCAGCCGTTTCTTTCATTTTGGGGCCTATGTGTTTTTCGACCTTGAAATCGCAAAAAAGGCGCGAAAACATGGATTTGTCTCTCCTGCAGCGCACACACTTCCGATAGCTTGCAAAGGCCTAAAAAACACAAGCAGTCCGTGAGTTATTATGGGAGAGACTGTTTTCATCAAGTTTGAAGCCATAGTTTTGGCGTGCCAGCCGTTTCTTTCATTTTGGGGCCTATGTGTTTTTCGACCTTGAAATCGCAAAAAAGGCGCGAAAACATGGATTTGTCTCTCCTGCCGCGCACACACTTCCGATAGCTTGCAAAGGCCTAAAAAACACAAGCAGCCCGTGAGTTATTATGGGAGAGACTGTTTTCATCAAGTTTGAAGCCTCAGTTTTGGCTGGACAGCCGTTTCTTTATTTTTGGGGTCTGTGTGTTTTTCGACCTGGAAATCGCAAAAAAGGCGCGAAAACATGGATTTGTCTCTCCTGCCGCGCACACACTTCCGATAGCTTGCAAAGGCCTAAAAAACACAAGCAGCCCGTGAGTTATTATGGGAGAGACTGTTTTCATCAAGTTTGAAGCCATAGTTTTGGCGCGCCAGCCGTTTCTTTCATTTTGGGGCCTATGTGTTTTTCGACCTTGAAATCGCAAAAAAGGCGCGAAAACATGGATTTGTCTCTCCTGCAGCGCACACACTTCCGATAGCTTGCAAAGGCCTAAAAAACACAAGCAGTCCGTGAGTTATTATGGGAGAGACTGTTTTCATCAAGTTTGAAGCCATAGTTTTGGCGCGCCAGCCGTTTCTTTCATTTTGGGGCCTATGTGTTTTTCGACCTTGAAATCGCAAAAAAGGCGCGAAAACATAGATTTGTCTCTCCTGCTGCGCACACACTTCCGATAGCTTGCGAAGGCCTAAAAAACACAATCAGCCCGTGAGTTAATATGGGAGAGACTGTTTTCATCAAGTTTGAAGCCATAGTTTTGGCGTGCCAGCCGTTTCTTTCATTTTGGGGCCTATGTGTTTTTCGACCTTGAAATCGCAAAAAAGGCGCGAAAACATGGATTTGTCTCTCCTGCCGCGCACACACTTCCGATAGCTTGCGAAGGCCTAAAAAACACAATCAGCCCGTGAGTTAATATGGGAGAGACTGTTTTCATCAAGTTTGAAGCCATAGTTTTGGCGCGGCAGCCGTTTCTTTCATTTTGGGGCCTATGTGTTTTTCGACCTTGAAATCGCAAAAAATGCGCGAAAACATGGATTTGTCTCTCCTGCCGCGCACACACTTCCGATAGCTTGCGAAGGCCTAAAAAACACAAGCGGCCATTGAGTTATTGTGGGAGAGACTGTTTTCATCAAGTTTGAAGCCTCAGTTTTGGCTGGACAGCCGTTTCTTTATTTTTGGGGTCTGTGTGTTTTTCGACCTGGAAATCGCAAAAAAGGCGCGAAAACATGGATTTGTCTCTCCTGCCGCGCACACACTTCCGATAGCTTGCAAAGGCCTAAAAAACACAAGCAGCCCGTGAGTTATTATGGGAGAGACTGTTTTCATCAAGTTTGAAGCCATAGTTTTGGCGCGCCAGCCGTTTCTTTCATTTTGGGGCCTATGTGTTTTTCGACCTTGAAATCGCAAAAAAGGCGCGAAAACATGGATTTGTCTCTCCTGCAGCGCACACACTTCCGATAGCTTGCAAAGGCCTAAAAAACACAAGCAGTCCGTGAGTTATTATGGGAGAGACTGTTTTCATCAAGATTGAAGCCATAGTTTTGGCGCGCCAGCCGTTTCTTTCATTTTGGGGCCTATGTGTTTTTCGACCTTGAAATCGCAAAAAAGGCGCGAAAACATGGATTTGTCTCTCCTGCCGCGCACACACTTCCGATAGCTTGCAAAGGCCTAAAAAACACAAGCAGCCCGTGAGTTATTATGGGAGAGACTGTTTTCATCAAGTTTGAAGCCATAGTTTTGGCGCGCCAGCCGTTTCTTTCATTTTGGGGCCTATGTGTTTTTCGACCTTGAAATCGCAAAAAAGGCGCGAAAACATGGATTTGTCTCTCCTGCCGCGCACACACTTCCGATAGCTTGCAAAGGCCTAAAAAACACAAGCGGCCCTTGAGTTATTGTGGGAGAGACTGTTTTCATCAAGTTTGAAGCCTCAGTTTTGGCTGGACAGCCGTTTCTTTATTTTTGGGGTCTGTGTGTTTTTCGACCTGGAAATCGCAAAAAAGGCGCGAAAACATGGATTTGTCTCTCCTGCCGCGCACACACTTCCGATAGCTTGCAAAGGCCTAAAAAACACAAGCAGCCTGTGAGTTATTATGGGAGAGACTGTTTTCATCAAGTTTGAAGCCATAGTTTTGGCGCGGCAGCCGTTTCTTTCATTTTGGGGCCTATGTGTTTTTCGACCTTGAAATCGCAAAAAATGCGCGAAAACATGGATTTGTCTCTCCTGCCGCGCACACACTTCCGATACCTTGCAAAGGCCTAAAAAACACAAGCGGCCCTTGAGTTATTGTGGGAGAGACTGTTTTCATCAAGTTTGAAGCCTCAGTTTTGGCTGGACAGCCGTTTCTTTATTTTTGGGGTCTGTGTGTTTTTCGACCTGGAAATGGCAAAACAGGCGCGAAAACATAGATTTGTCTCTCCTGCTGCGCACACACTTCCGATAGCTTGCGAAGGCCTAAAAAACACAATCAGCCCGTGAGTTAATATGGGAGAGACTGTTTTCATCAAGTTTGAAGCCATAGTTTTGGCGCGGCAGCCGTTTCTTTCATTTTGGGGCCTATGTGTTTTTCGACCTTGAAATCGCAAAAAATGCGCGAAAACATGGATTTGTCTCTCCTGCCGCGCACACACTTCCGATAGCTTGTGAAGGCCTAAAAAACACAAGCGGCCATTGAGTTATTGTGGGAGAGACTGTTTTCATCAAGTTTGAAGCCTCAGTTTTGGCTGGACAGCCGTTTCTTTATTTTTGGGGTCTGTGTGTTTTTCGACCTGGAAATCGCAAAAAAGGCGCGAAAACATGGATTTGTCTCTCCTGCCGCGCACACACTTCCGATAGCTTGCAAAGGCCTAAAAAACACAAGCAGCCCGTGAGTTATTATGGGAGAGACTGTTTTCATCAAGTTTGAAGCCATAGTTTTGGCGCGCCAGCCGTTTCTTTCATTTTGGGGCCTATGTGTTTTTCGACCTTGAAATCGCAAAAAATGCGCGAAAACATGGATTTGTCTCTCCTGCAGCGCACACACTTCCGATAGCTTGCAAAGGCCTAAAAAACACAAGCGGCCATTGAGTTATTGTGGGAGAGACTGTTTTCATCAAGTTTGAAGCCTCAGTTTTGGCTGGACAGCCGTTTCTTTATTTTTGGGGTCTGTGTGTTTTTCGACCTGGAAATCGCAAAAAAGGCGCGAAAACATGGATTTGTCTCTCCTGCCGCGCACACACTTCCGATAGCTTGCAAAGGCCTAAAAAACACAAGCAGCCCGTGAGTTATTATGGGAGAGACTGTTTTCATCAAGTTTGAAGCCATAGTTTTGGCGCGCCAGCCGTTTCTTTCATTTTGGGGCCTATGTGTTTTTCGACCTTGAAATCGCAAAAAAGGCGCGAAAACATGGATTTGTCTCTCCTGCAGCGCACACACTTCCGATAGCTTGCAAAGGCCTAAAAAACACAAGCGGCCCTTGAGTTATTGTGGGAGAGACTGTTTTCATCAAGTTTGAAGCCTCAGTTTTGGCTGGACAGCCGTTTCTTTATTTTTGGGGTCTGTGTGTTTTTCGACCTGGAAATGGCAAAACAGGCGCGAAAACATAGATTTGTCTCTCCTGCTGCGCACACACTTCCGATAGCTTGCGAAGGCCTAAAAAACACAATCAGCCCGTGAGTTAATATGGGAGAGACTGTTTTCATCAAGTTTGAAGCCATAGTTTTGGCGCGGCAGCCGTTTCTTTCATTTTGGGGCCTATGTGTTTTTCGACCTTGAAATCGCAAAAAATGCGCGAAAACATGGATTTGTCTCTCCTGCCGCGCACACACTTCCGATACCTTGCAAAGGCCTAAAAAACACAAGCGGCCCTTGAGTTATTGTGGGAGAGACTGTTTTCATCAAGTTTGAAGCCTCAGTTTTGGCTGGACAGCCGTTTCTTTATTTTTGGGGTCTGTGTGTTTTTCGACCTGGAAATGGCAAAACAGGCGCGAAAACATAGATTTGTCTCTCCTGCTGCGCACACACTTCCGATAGCTTGCGAAGGCCTAAAAAACACAATCAGCCCGTGAGTTAATATGGGAGAGACTGTTTTCATCAAGTTTGAAGCCATAGTTTTGGCGCGGCAGCCGTTTCTTTCATTTTGGGGCCTATGTGTTTTTCGACCTTGAAATCGCAAAAAATGCGCGAAAACATGGATTTGTCTCTCCTGCCGCGCACACACTTCCGATAGCTTGTGAAGGCCTAAAAAACACAAGCGGCCATTGAGTTATTGTGGGAGAGACTGTTTTCATCAAGTTTGAAGCCTCAGTTTTGGCTGGACAGCCGTTTCTTTATTTTTGGGGTCTGTGTGTTTTTCGACCTGGAAATCGCAAAAAAGGCGCGAAAACATGGATTTGTCTCTCCTGCCGCGCACACACTTCCGATAGCTTGCAAAGGCCTAAAAAACACAAGCAGCCCGTGAGTTATTATGGGAGAGACTGTTTTCATCAAGTTTGAAGCCATAGTTTTGGCGCGCCAGCCGTTTCTTTCATTTTGGGGCCTATGTGTTTTTCGACCTTGAAATCGCAAAAAATGCGCGAAAACATGGATTTGTCTCTCCTGCAGCGCACACACTTCCGATAGCTTGCAAAGGCCTAAAAAACACAAGCGGCCATTGAGTTATTGTGGGAGAGACTGTTTTCATCAAGTTTGAAGCCTCAGTTTTGGCTGGACAGCCGTTTCTTTATTTTTGGGGTCTGTGTGTTTTTCGACCTGGAAATCGCAAAAAAGGCGCGAAAACATGGATTTGTCTCTCCTGCCGCGCACACACTTCCGATAGCTTGCAAAGGCCTAAAAAACACAAGCAGCCCGTGAGTTATTATGGGAGAGACTGTTTTCATCAAGTTTGAAGCCATAGTTTTGGCGCGCCAGCCGTTTCTTTCATTTTGGGGCCTATGTGTTTTTCGACCTTGAAATCGCAAAAAAGGCGCGAAAACATGGATTTGTCTCTCCTGCAGCGCACACACTTCCGATAGCTTGCAAAGGCCTAAAAAACACAAGCGGCCCTTGAGTTATTGTGGGAGAGACTGTTTTCATCAAGTTTGAAGCCTCAGTTTTGGCTGGACAGCCGTTTCTTTATTTTTGGGGTCTGTGTGTTTTTCGACCTGGAAATGGCAAAACAGGCGCGAAAACATAGATTTGTCTCTCCTGCTGCGCACACACTTCCGATAGCTTGCGAAGGCCTAAAAAACACAATCAGCCCGTGAGTTAATATGGGAGAGACTGTTTTCATCAAGTTTGAAGCCATAGTTTTGGCGCGGCAGCCGTTTCTTTCATTTTGGGGCCTATGTGTTTTTCGACCTTGAAATCGCAAAAAATGCGCGAAAACATGGATTTGTCTCTCCTGCCGCGCACACACTTCCGATAGCTTGCGAAGGCCTAAAAAACACAAGCGGCCATTGAGTTATTGTGGGAGAGACTGTTTTCATCAAGTTTGAAGCCTCAGTTTTGGCTGGACAGCCGTTTCTTTATTTTTGGGGTCTGTGTGTTTTTCGACCTGGAAATCGCAAAAAAGGCGCGAAAACATGGATTTGTCTCTCCTGCCGCGCACACACTTCCGATAGCTTGCAAAGGCCTAAAAAACACAAGCAGCCCGTGAGTTATTATGGGAGAGACTGTTTTCATCAAGTTTGAAGCCATAGTTTTGGCGCGCCAGCCGTTTCTTTCATTTTGGGGCCTATGTGTTTTTCGACCTTGAAATCGCAAAAAAGGCGCGAAAACATGGATTTGTCTCTCCTGCCGCGCACACACTTCCGATAGCTTGCAAAGGCCTAAAAAACACAAGCAGCCCGTGAGTTATTATGGGAGAGACTGTTTTCATCAAGTTGGAAGCCATAGTTTTGGCGTGCCAGCCGTTTCTTTCATTTTGGGGCCTATGTGTTTTTCGACCTTGAAATCGCAAAAAAGGCGCGAAAACATGGATTTGTCTCTCCTGCCGCGCACACACTTCCGATAGCTTGCAAAGGCCTAAAAAACACAAGCAGCCCGTGAGTTATTATGGGAGAGACTGTTTTCATCAAGTTTGAAGCCATAGTTTTGGCGCGCCAGCCGTTTCTTTCATTTTGGGGCCTATGTGTTTTTCGACCTTGAAATCGCAAAAAAGGCGCGAAAACATGGATTTGGCTCTCCTGCCGCGCACACACTTCCGATAGCTTGCGAAGGCCTAAAAAACACAAGCGGCCATTGAGTTATTGTGGGAGAGACTGTTTTCATCAAGTTTGAAGCCTCAGTTTTGGCTGGACAGCCGTTTCTTTATTTTTGGGGTCTGTGTGTTTTTCGACCTTGAAATCGCAAAAAAGGCGCGAAAACATGGATTTGTCTCTCCTGCCGCGCACACACTTCCGATAGCTTGCAAAGGCCTAAAAAACACAAGCAGCCCGTGAGTTAATATGGGAGAGACTGTTTTCATCAAGTTTGAAGCCATAGTTTTGGCGCGCCAGCCGTTTCTTTCATTTTGGGGCCTATGTGTTTTTCGACCTTGAAATCGCAAAAAAGGCGCGAAAACATGGATTTGGCTCTCCTGCCGCGCACACACTTCCGATAGCTTGCGAAGGCCTAAAAAACACAAGCGGCCATTGAGTTATTGTGGGAGAGACTGTTTTCATCAAGTTTGAAGCCTCAGTTTTGGCTGGACAGCCGTTTCTTTATTTTTGGGGTCTGTGTGTTTTTCGACCTTGAAATCGCAAAAAAGGCGCGAAAACATGGATTTGTCTCTCCTGCCGCGCACACACTTCCGATAGCTTGCAAAGGCCTAAAAAACACAAGCAGCCCGTGAGTTAATATGGGAGAGACTGTTTTCATCAAGTTTGAAGCCATAGTTTTGGCGCGCAAGCCGTTTCTTTCATTTTGGGGCCTATGTGTTTTTCGACCTTGAAATCGCAAAAAAGGCGCGAAAACATGGATTTGTCTCTCCTGCCGCGCACACACTTCCGATAGCTTGCGAAGGCCTAAAAAACACAAGCGGCCATTGAGTTATTGTGGGAGAGACTGTTTTCATCAAGTTTGAAGCCATAGTTTTGGCGCGGCAGCCGTTTCTTTCATTTTGGGGCCTATGTGTTTTTCGACCTTGAAATCGCAAAAAATGCGCGAAAACATGGATTTGTCTCTCCTGCCGCGCACACACTTCCGATAGCTTGCGAAGGCCTAAAAAACACAAGCGGCCCTTGAGTTATTGTGGGAGAGACTGTTTTCATCAAGTTTGAAGCCTCAGTTTTGGCTGGACAGCCGTTTCTTTATTTTTGGGGTCTGTGTGTTTTTCGACCTGGAAATCGCAAAAAAGGCGCGAAAACATGGATTTGTCTCTCCTGCCGCGCACACACTTCCGATAGCTTGCAAAGGCCTAAAAAACACAAGCAGTCCGTGAGTTATTATGGGAGAGACTGTTTTCATCAAGTTTGAAGCCATAGTTTTGGCGTGCCAGCCGTTTCTTTCATTTTGGGGCCTATGTGTTTTTCGACCTTGAAATCGCAAAAAAGGCGCGAAAACATGGATTTGTCTCTCCTGCCGCGCACACACTTCCGATAGCTTGCAAAGGCCTAAAAAACACAAGCAGCCCGTGAGTTATTATGGGAGAGACTGTTTTCATCAAGTTTGAAGCCATAGTTTTGGCGCGCCAGCCGTTTCTTTCATTTTGGGGCCTATGTGTTTTTCGACCTTGAAATCGCAAAAAAGGCGCGAAAACATGGATTTGTCTCTCCTGCCGCGCACACACTTCCGATAGCTTGCAAAGGCCTTAAAAACACAAGCGGCCCTTGAGTTATTGTGGGAGAGACTGTTTTCATCAAGTTTGAAGCCTCAGTTTTGGCTGGACAGCCGTTTCTTTATTTTTGGGGTCTGTGTGTTTTTCGATCTGGAAATGGCAAAACAGGCGCGAAAACATAGATTTGTCTCTCCTGCTGCGCACACACTTCCGATAGCTTGCGAAGGCCTAAAAAACACAATCAGCCCGTGAGTTAATATGGGAGAGACTGTTTTCATCAAGTTTGAAGCCATAGTTTTGGCGCGGCAGCCGTTTCTTTCATTTTGGGGCCTATGTGTTTTTCGACCTTGAAATCGCAAAAAAGGCGCGAAAACATGGATTTGGCTCTCCTGCCGCGCACACACTTCCGATAGCTTGCGAAGGCCTAAAAAACACAAGCGGCCATTGAGTTATTGTGGGAGAGACTGTTTTCATCAAGTTTGAAGCCTCAGTTTTGGCTGGACAGCCGTTTCTTTATTTTTGGGGTCTGTGTGTTTTTCGACCTTGAAATCGCAAAAAAGGCGCGAAAACATGGATTTGTCTCTCCTGCCGCGCACACACTTCCGATAGCTTGCAAAGGCCTAAAAAACACAAGCAGCCCGTGAGTTAATATGGGAGAGACTGTTTTCATCAAGTTTGAAGCCATAGTTTTGGCGCGCCAGCCGTTTCTTTCATTTTGGGGCCTATGTGTTTTTCGACCTTGAAATCGCAAAAAAGGCGCGAAAACATGGATTTGGCTCTCCTGCCGCGCACACACTTCCGATAGCTTGCGAAGGCCTAAAAAACACAAGCGGCCATTGAGTTATTGTGGGAGAGACTGTTTTCATCAAGTTTGAAGCCTCAGTTTTGGCTGGACAGCCGTTTCTTTATTTTTGGGGTCTGTGTGTTTTTCGACCTTGAAATCGCAAAAAAGGCGCGAAAACATGGATTTGTCTCTCCTGCCGCGCACACACTTCCGATAGCTTGCAAAGGCCTAAAAAACACAAGCAGCCCGTGAGTTAATATGGGAGAGACTGTTTTCATCAAGTTTGAAGCCATAGTTTTGGCGCGCAAGCCGTTTCTTTCATTTTGGGGCCTATGTGTTTTTCGACCTTGAAATCGCAAAAAAGGCGCGAAAACATGGATTTGTCTCTCCTGCCGCGCACACACTTCCGATAGCTTGCGAAGGCCTAAAAAACACAAGCGGCCATTGAGTTATTGTGGGAGAGACTGTTTTCATCAAGTTTGAAGCCATAGTTTTGGCGCGGCAGCCGTTTCTTTCATTTTGGGGCCTATGTGTTTTTCGACCTTGAAATCGCAAAAAATGCGCGAAAACATGGATTTGTCTCTCCTGCCGCGCACACACTTCCGATAGCTTGCGAAGGCCTAAAAAACACAAGCGGCCCTTGAGTTATTGTGGGAGAGACTGTTTTCATCAAGTTTGAAGCCTCAGTTTTGGCTGGACAGCCGTTTCTTTATTTTTGGGGTCTGTGTGTTTTTCGACCTGGAAATCGCAAAAAAGGCGCGAAAACATGGATTTGTCTCTCCTGCCGCGCACACACTTCCGATAGCTTGCAAAGGCCTAAAAAACACAAGCAGTCCGTGAGTTATTATGGGAGAGACTGTTTTCATCAAGTTTGAAGCCATAGTTTTGGCGTGCCAGCCGTTTCTTTCATTTTGGGGCCTATGTGTTTTTCGACCTTGAAATCGCAAAAAAGGCGCGAAAACATGGATTTGTCTCTCCTGCCGCGCACACACTTCCGATAGCTTGCAAAGGCCTAAAAAACACAAGCAGCCCGTGAGTTATTATGGGAGAGACTGTTTTCATCAAGTTTGAAGCCATAGTTTTGTTGCGCCAGCCGTTTCTTTCATTTTGGGGCCTATGTGTTTTTCGACCTTGAAATCGCAAAAAAGGCGCGAAAACATGGATTTGTCTCTCCTGCAGCGCACACACTTCCGATAGCTTGCAAAGGCCTAAAAAACACAAGCAGTCCGTGAGTTATTATGGGAGAGACTGTTTTCATCAAGTTTGAAGCCATAGTTTTGGCGCGCAAGCCGTTTCTTTCATTTTGGGGCCTATGTGTTTTTCGACCTTGAAATCGCAAAAAAGGCGCGAAAACATGGATTTGTCTCTCCTGCCGCGCACACACTTCCGATAGCTTGCGAAGGCCTAAAAAACACAAGCGGCCATTGAGTTATTGTGGGAGAGACTGTTTTCATCAAGTTTGAAGCCATAGTTTTGGCGCGGCAGCCGTTTCTTTCATTTTGGGGCCTATGTGTTTTTCGACCTTGAAATCGCAAAAAATGCGCGAAAACATGGATTTGTCTCTCCTGCCGCGCACACACTTCCGATAGCTTGCAAAGGCCTAAAAAACACAAGCGGCCCTTGAGTTATTGTGGGAGAGACTGTTTTCATCAAGTTTGAAGCCTCAGTTTTGGCTGGACAGCCGTTTCTTTATTTTTGGGGTCTGTGTGTTTTTCGATCTGGAAATGGCAAAACAGGCGCGAAAACATAGATTTGTCTCTCCTGCTGCGCACACACTTCCGATAGCTTGCAAAGGCCTAAAAAACACAAGCAGCCCGTGAGTTAATATGGGAGAGACTGTTTTCATCAAGTTTGAAGTCATAGTTTTGGCGCGGCAGCCGTTTCTTTCATTTTGGGGCCTTTGTGTTTTTCGACCTGGAAATGGCAAAAAAGGCGCGAAAACATGGATTTGTCTCTCCTGCCGCGCACACACTTCCGATAGTTTGCGAAGGCCTAAAAAACACAAGCGGCCCTTGAGTTATTGTCTGAGAGACTGTTTTCATCAAGTTTGAAGCCTCAGTTTTGGCTGGACAGCCGTTTCTTTATTTTTGGGGCCTATGTGTTTTTCGACCTGGAAATGGCAAAAAAGGCGCGAAAACATGGATTTGTCTCTCCTGCCGCGCACACACTTCCGATATCTTGCGAAGGCCTAAAAAACACAAGCAGCCCTTGAGTTGTTGTGGGAGAGACTGTTTTCATCAAGTTTGAAGCCATAGTTTTGGCGCGGCAGCCGTTTCTTTCATTTTGGGGCCTTTGTGTTTTTCGACCTGGAAATGGCAAAAAAGGCGCGAAAACATGGATTTGTCTCTCCTGCCGCGCACACACTTCCGATAGCGTGCAAAGGCCTAAAAAACACAAGCAGCCCGTGAGTTATTATGGGAGAGACTGTTTTCATCAAGTTTGAAGCCATAGTTTTGGCGCGCCAGCCGTTTCTTTCATTTTGGGGCCTATGTGTTTTTCGACCTTGAAATCGCAAAAAAGTTGCGAAAACATTGATTTGTCTCTCCTGCCGCGCACACACTTCCGATATCTTGCGAAGGCCTAAAAAACACAAGCAGCCCTTGAGTTATTGTGGGAGAGACTGTTTTCATCAAGTTTGAAGTCATAGTTTTGGCGCGGCAGCCGTTTCTTTCATTTTGGGGCCTTTGTGTTTTTCGACCTGGAAATGGCAAAAAAGGCGCGAAAACATGGATTTGTCTCTCCTGCCGCGCACACACTTCCGATAGCTTGCGAAGGCCTAAAAAACAAAAGCGGCCCTTGAGTTATTGTCTGAGAGACTGTTTTCATCAAGTTTGAAGCCTCAGTTTTGGCTGGACAGCCGTTTCTTTATTTTTGGGGCCTTTGTTTTCTTCGACCTGGAAATGGAAAAAAGGCGCGAAAACATGGATTTGTCTCTCCTGCCGCGCACACACTTCCGATAGCTTGCGAAGGCCTAAAAAACACAATCAGCCCGTGAGTTAATATGGGAGAGACTGTTTTCATCAAGTTTGAAGCCATAGTTTTGGCGCGCCAGCCGTTTCTTTATTTTTGGGGTCTGTGTGTTTTTCGACCTGGAAATGGCAAAACAGGCGCGAAAACATAGATTTGTCTCTCCTGCTGCGCACACACTTCCGATAGCTTGCGAAGGCCTAAAAAACACAATCAGCCCGTGAGTTAATATGGGAGAGACTGTTTTCATCAAGTTTGAAGCCATAGTTTTGGCGCGCCAGCCGTTTCTTTCATTTTGGGGCCTATGTGTTTTTCGACCTTGAAATCGCAAAAAATGCGCGAAAACATGGATTTGTCTCTCCTGCCGCGCACACACTTCCGATAGCTTGCGAAGGCCTAAAAAACACAAGCGGCCCTTGAGTTATTGTGGGAGAGACTGTTTTCATCAAGTTTGAAGCCATAGTTTTGGCGTGCCAGCCGTTTCTTTCATTTTGGGGCCTATGTGTTTTTCGACCTTGAAATCGCAAAAAAGGCGCGAAAACATGGATTTGTCTCTCCTGCCACGCACACACTTCCGATAGCTTGCAAAGGCCTAAAAAACACAAGCAGCCCGTGAGTTATTATGGGAGAGACTGTTTTCATCAAGTTTGAAGCCATAGTTTTGGCGCGCCAGTCGTTTCTTTCATTTTGGGGCCTATGTGTTTTTCGACCTTGAAATCGCAAAAAAGGCGCGAAAACATGGATTTGTCTCTCCTGCCGCGCACACACTTCCGATAGCTTGCGAAGGCCTAAAAAACACAAGCGGCCATTGAGTTATTTTGGGAGAGACTGTTTTCATCAAGTTTGAAGCCATAGTTTTGGCGCGCCAGCCGTTTCTTTCATTTTGGGGCCTATGTGTTTTTCGACCTGGAAATCGCAAAAAAGGCGCGAAAACATGGATTTGTCTCTCCTGCCGCGCACACACTTCCGATAGCTTGCAAAGGCCTAAAAAACACAAGCAGTCCGTGAGTTATTATGGGAGAGACTGTTTTCATCAAGTTTGAAGCCATAGTTTTGGCGCGCAAGCCGTTTCTTTCATTTTGGGGCCTATGTGTTTTTCGACCTTGAAATCGCAAAAAAGGCGCGAAAACATGGATTTGTCTCTCCTGCCGCGCACACACTTCCGATAGCTTGCGAAGGCCTAAAAAACACAAGCGGCCATTGAGTTATTGTGGGAGAGACTGTTTTCATCAAGTTTGAAGCCATAGTTTTGGCGCGGCAGCCGTTTCTTTCATTTTGGGGCCTATGTGTTTTTCGACCTTGAAATCGCAAAAAATGCGCGAAAACATGGATTTGTCTCTCCTGCCGCGCACACACTTCCGATAGCTTGCAAAGGCCTAAAAAACACAAGCGGCCCTTGAGTTATTGTGGGAGAGACTGTTTTCATCAAGTTTGAAGCCTCAGTTTTGGCTGGACAGCCGTTTCTTTATTTTTGGGGTCTGTGTGTTTTTCGATCTGGAAATGGCAAAACAGGCGCGAAAACATAGATTTGTCTCTCCTGCTGCGCACACACTTCCGATAGCTTGCAAAGGCCTAAAAAACACAAGCAGCCCGTGAGTTAATATGGGAGAGACTGTTTTCATCAAGTTTGAAGTCATAGTTTTGGCGCGGCAGCCGTTTCTTTCATTTTGGGGCCTTTGTGTTTTTCGACCTGGAAATGGCAAAAAAGGCGCGAAAACATGGATTTGTCTCTCCTGCCGCGCACACACTTCCGATAGTTTGCGAAGGCCTAAAAAACACAAGCGGCCCTTGAGTTATTGTCTGAGAGACTGTTTTCATCAAGTTTGAAGCCTCAGTTTTGGCTGGACAGCCGTTTCTTTATTTTTGGGGCCTATGTGTTTTTCGACCTGGAAATGGCAAAAAAGGCGCGAAAACATGGATTTGTCTCTCCTGCCGCGCACACACTTCCGATATCTTGCGAAGGCCTAAAAAACACAAGCAGCCCTTGAGTTGTTGTGGGAGAGACTGTTTTCATCAAGTTTGAAGCCATAGTTTTGGCGCGGCAGCCGTTTCTTTCATTTTGGGGCCTTTGTGTTTTTCGACCTGGAAATGGCAAAAAAGGCGCGAAAACATGGATTTGTCTCTCCTGCCGCGCACACACTTCCGATAGCGTGCAAAGGCCTAAAAAACACAAGCAGCCCGTGAGTTATTATGGGAGAGACTGTTTTCATCAAGTTTGAAGCCATAGTTTTGGCGCGCCAGCCGTTTCTTTCATTTTGGGGCCTATGTGTTTTTCGACCTTGAAATCGCAAAAAAGTTGCGAAAACATTGATTTGTCTCTCCTGCCGCGCACACACTTCCGATATCTTGCGAAGGCCTAAAAAACACAAGCAGCCCTTGAGTTATTGTGGGAGAGACTGTTTTCATCAAGTTTGAAGTCATAGTTTTGGCGCGGCAGCCGTTTCTTTCATTTTGGGGCCTTTGTGTTTTTCGACCTGGAAATGGCAAAAAAGGCGCGAAAACATGGATTTGTCTCTCCTGCCGCGCACACACTTCCGATAGCTTGCGAAGGCCTAAAAAACAAAAGCGGCCCTTGAGTTATTGTCTGAGAGACTGTTTTCATCAAGTTTGAAGCCTCAGTTTTGGCTGGACAGCCGTTTCTTTATTTTTGGGGCCTTTGTTTTCTTCGACCTGGAAATGGAAAAAAGGCGCGAAAACATGGATTTGTCTCTCCTGCCGCGCACACACTTCCGATAGCTTGCGAAGGCCTAAAAAACACAATCAGCCCGTGAGTTAATATGGGAGAGACTGTTTTCATCAAGTTTGAAGCCATAGTTTTGGCGCGCCAGCCGTTTCTTTATTTTTGGGGTCTGTGTGTTTTTCGACCTGGAAATGGCAAAACAGGCGCGAAAACATAGATTTGTCTCTCCTGCTGCGCACACACTTCCGATAGCTTGCGAAGGCCTAAAAAACACAATCAGCCCGTGAGTTAATATGGGAGAGACTGTTTTCATCAAGTTTGAAGCCATAGTTTTGGCGCGCCAGCCGTTTCTTTCATTTTGGGGCCTATGTGTTTTTCGACCTTGAAATCGCAAAAAATGCGCGAAAACATGGATTTGTCTCTCCTGCCGCGCACACACTTCCGATAGCTTGCGAAGGCCTAAAAAACACAAGCGGCCCTTGAGTTATTGTGGGAGAGACTGTTTTCATCAAGTTTGAAGCCATAGTTTTGGCGTGCCAGCCGTTTCTTTCATTTTGGGGCCTATGTGTTTTTCGACCTTGAAATCGCAAAAAAGGCGCGAAAACATGGATTTGTCTCTCCTGCCACGCACACACTTCCGATAGCTTGCAAAGGCCTAAAAAACACAAGCAGCCCGTGAGTTATTATGGGAGAGACTGTTTTCATCAAGTTTGAAGCCATAGTTTTGGCGCGCCAGTCGTTTCTTTCATTTTGGGGCCTATGTGTTTTTCGACCTTGAAATCGCAAAAAAGGCGCGAAAACATGGATTTGTCTCTCCTGCCGCGCACACACTTCCGATAGCTTGCGAAGGCCTAAAAAACACAAGCGGCCATTGAGTTATTTTGGGAGAGACTGTTTTCATCAAGTTTGAAGCCATAGTTTTGGCGCGCCAGCCGTTTCTTTCATTTTGGGGCCTATGTGTTTTTCGACCTGGAAATCGCAAAAAAGGCGCGAAAACATGGATTTGTCTCTCCTGCCGCGCACACACTTCCGATAGCTTGCAAAGGCCTAAAAAACACAAGCAGTCCGTGAGTTATTATGGGAGAGACTGTTTTCATCAAGTTTGAAGCCATAGTTTTGGCGCGCCAGCCGTTTCTTTCATTTTGGGGCCTATGTGTTTTTCGACCTTGAAATCGCAAAAAAGGCGCGAAAACATGGATTTGTCTCTCCTGCCGCGCACACACTTCCGATAGCTTGCAAAGTCCTAAAAAACACAAGCAGCACGTGAGTTATTATGGGAGAGACTGTTTTCATCAAGTTTGAAGCCATAGTTTTGGCGCGCCAGCCGTTTCTTTCATTTTGGGGCCTATGTGTTTTTCGACCTTGAAATCGCAAAAAAGGCGCGAAAACATGGATTTGTCTCTCCTGCCGCGCACACACTTCCGATAGCTTGCAAAGGCCTAAAAAACACAATCAGCCCGTGAGTTAATATGGGAGAGACTGTTTTCATCAAGTTTGAAGCCATAGTTTTGGCGCGCCAGCCGTTTCTTTCATTTTGGGGCCTATGTGTTTTTCGACCTTGAAATCGCAAAAAAGGCGCGAAAACATGGATTTGTCTCTCCTGCCGCGCACACACTTCCGATAGCTTGCAAAGGCCTAAAAAACACAAGCAGCCCGTGAGTTATTATGGGAGAGACTGTTTTCATCAAGTTTGAAGCCATAGTTTTGGCGCGGCAGCCGTTTCTTTCATTTTGGGGCCTATGTGTTTTTCGACCTTGAAATCGCAAAAAATGTGCGAAAACATGGATTTGTCTCTACTGCCGCGCACACACTTCCGATAGCTTGCGAAGGCCTAAAAAACACAAGCGGCCCTTGAGTTATTTTGGGAGAGACTGTTTTCATCAAGTTTGAAGCCTCAGTTTTGGCTGGACAGCCGTTTCTTTATTTTTGGGGTCTGTTTGTTTTTATACCTGGAAATGACAAAAAAGGCGCGAAAACATAGATTTGTCTCTCCTGCTGCGCACACACTTCTGATAGCTTGCGAAGGTCTAAAAAACACAATCAGCCCGTGAGTTAATATGGGAGAGACTGTTTTCATCAAGTTTGAAGCCATAGTTTTGGCGCGGCAGCCGTTTCTTTCATTTTGGGGCCTATGTGTTTTTCGACCTTGAAATCGCAAAAAAGGCACGAAAACATGGATTTGTCTCTCCTGCCGCGCACACACTTCCGATAGCTTGCAAAGGCCTAAAAAACATAAGCAGTCCGTGAGTTATTATGGGAGAGACTGTTTTCATCAAGTTTGAAGCCATAGTTTTGGCGCGCCAGCCGTTTCTTTCATTTTGGGGCCTATGTGTTTTTCGACCTTGAAATCGCAAAAAAGGCGCGAAAACATGGATTTGTCTCTCCTGCCGCGCACACACTTCCGATAGCTTGCAAAGGCCTAAAAAACACAAGCAGCCCGTGAGTTATTATGGGAGAGACTGTTTTCATCAAGTTTGAAGCCATAGTTTTGGCGCGCCAGCCGTTTCTTTCATTTTGGGGCCTGTGTGTTTTTCGACCTTGAAATCGCAAAAAAGGCGCGAAAACATGGATTTGTCTCTCCTGCCGCGCACACACTTCCGATAGCTTGCAAAGGCCTAAAAAACACAAGCAGCCCGTGAGTTATTATGGGAGAGACTGTTTTCATCAAGTTTGAAGCCATAGTTTTGGCGCGGCAGCCGTTTCTTTCATTTTGGGGACTATGTGTTTTTCGACCTTGAAATCGCAAAAAATGCGCGAAAACATGGATTTGTCTCTCCTGCCGCGCACACACTTCCGATAGCTTGCGAAGGCCTAAAAAACACAAGCGGCCCTTGATTTATTGTGGGAGAGACTGTTTTCATCAAGTTTGAAGCCTCAGTTTTGGCTGGACAGCCGTTTCTTTATTTTTGGGGTCTGTGTGTTTTTCGACCTGGAAATGGCAAAACAGGCGCGAAAACATAGATTTGTCTCTCCTGCTGCGCACACACTTCCGATAGCTTGCGAAGGCCTAAAAAACACAATCAGCCCGTGAGTTAATATGGGAGAGACTGTTTTCATCAAGTTTGAAGCCATAGTTTTGGCGCGCCAGCCGTTTCTTTCATTTTGGGGCCTATGTGTTTTTCGACCTGGAAATCGCAAAAAAGGCGCGAAAACATGGATTTGTCTCTCCTGCCGCGCACACACTTCCGATAGCTTGCAAAGGCCTAAAAAACA
Organism: Argentina silus; assembly: GCF_951799395.1. Taxonomy (NCBI): domain Eukaryota; kingdom Metazoa; phylum Chordata; class Actinopteri; order Argentiniformes; family Argentinidae; genus Argentina; species Argentina silus. Next base: position 118,276 of record NW_028152291.1, on the reverse strand, counting down.
CAAGCAGTCCGTGAGTTATTATGGGAGAGACTGTTTTCATCAAGTTTGAAGCCATAGTTTTGGCGCGCCAGCCGTTTCTTTCATTTTGGGGCCTATGTGTTTTTCGACCTTGAAATCGCAAAAAAGGCGCGAAAACATGGATTTGTCTCTCCTGCCGCGCACACACTTCCGATAGCTTGCAAAGTCCTAAAAAACACAAGCAGCCCGTGAGTTATTATGGGAGAGACTGTTTTCATCAAGTTTGAAGCCATAGTTTTGGCGCGCCAGCCGTTTCTTTCATTTTGGGGCCTATGTGTTTTTCGACCTTGAAATCGCAAAAAAGGCGCGAAAACATGGATTTGTCTCTCCTGCCGCGCACACACTTCCGATAGCTTGCAAAGGCCTAAAAAACACAAGCAGCCCGTAAGTTATTATGGGAGAGACTGTTTTCATCAAGTTTGAAGCCATAGTTTTGGCGCGGCAGCCGTTTCTTTCATTTTGGGGCCTATGTGTTTTTCGACCTTGAAATCGCAAAAAATGCGCGAAAACATGGATTTGTCTCTACTGCCGCGCACACACTTCCGATAGCTTGCGAAGGCCTAAAAAACACAAGCGGCCCTTGAGTTATTTTGGGAGAGACTGTTTTCATCAACTTTGAAGCCTCAGTTTTGGCTGGACAGCCGTTTCTTTATTTTTGGGGTCTGTGTGTTTTTCGACCTGGAAATGGCAAAAAAGGCGCGAAAACATAGATTTGTCTCTCCTGCTGCGCACACACTTCCGATTGCTTGCGAAGGCCTAAAAAACACAATCAGCCCGTGAGTTAATATGGGAGAGACTGTTTTCATCAAGTTTGAAGCCATAGTTTTGGCGCGGCAGCCCTTTCTTTCATTTTGGGGCCTATGTGTTTTTCGACCTTGAAATCGCAAAAAAGGCGCGAAAACATGGATTTGTATCTCCTGCCGCGCACACACTTCCGATAGCTTGCAAAGGCCTAAAAAACACAAGCAGCCCTTGAGTTATTATGGGAGAGACTGTTTTCATCAAGTTTGAAGCCATAGTTTTGGCGCGGCAGCCGTTTCTTTCATTTTGGGGCCTATGTGTTTTTCGACCTTGAAATCGCAAAAAATGCGCGAAAACATGGATTTGTCTCTCCTGCCGCGCACACACTTCCGATAGCTTGCGAAGGCCTAAAAAACACAAGCGGCCCTTGAGTTATTGTGGGAGAGACTGTTTTCATCAAGTTTGAAGCCTCAGTTTTGGCTGGACAGCCGTTTCTTTATTTTTGGGGTCTGTGTGTTTTTCGACCTGGAAATCGCAAAAAAGGCGCGAAAACATGGATTTGTCTCTCCTGCCGCGCACACACTTCCGATAGCTTGCAAAGGCCTAAAAAACACAAGCAGCCCGTGAGTTATTATGGGAGAGACTGTTTTCATCAAGTTTGAAGCCATAGTTTTGGCGCGCCAGCCGTTTCTTTCATTTTGGGGCCTATGTGTTTTTCGACCTTGAAATCGCAAAAAAGGCGCGAAAACATGGATTTGTCTCTCCTGCCGCGCACACACTTCCGATAGCTTGCAAAGGCCTAAAAAACACAAGCAGCCCGTAAGTTATTATGGGAGAGACTGTTTTCATCAAGTTTGAAGCCATAGTTTTGGCGCGGCAGCCGTTTCTTTCATTTTGGGGCCTATGTGTTTTTCGACCTTGAAATCGCAAAAAATGCGCGAAAACATGGATTTGTCTCTACTGCCGCGCACACACTTCCGATAGCTTGCGAAGGCCTAAAAAACACAAGCGGCCCTTGAGTTATTTTGGGAGAGACTGTTTTCATCAACTTTGAAGCCTCAGTTTTGGCTGGACAGCCGTTTCTTTATTTTTGGGGTCTGTGTGTTTTTCGACCTGGAAATGGCAAAAAAGGCGCGAAAACATAGATTTGTCTCTCCTGCTGCGCACACACTTCCGATTGCTTGCGAAGGCCTAAAAAACACAATCAGCCCGTGAGTTAATATGGGAGAGACTGTTTTCATCAAGTTTGAAGCCATAGTTTTGGCGCGGCAGCCCTTTCTTTCATTTTGGGGCCTATGTGTTTTTCGACCTTGAAATCGCAAAAAAGGCGCGAAAACATGGATTTGTATCTCCTGCCGCGCACACACTTCCGATAGCTTGCAAAGGCCTAAAAAACACAAGCAGCCCTTGAGTTATTATGGGAGAGACTGTTTTCATCAAGTTTGAAGCCATAGTTTTGGCGCGGCAGCCGTTTCTTTCATTTTGGGGCCTATGTGTTTTTCGACCTTGAAATCGCAAAAAATGCGCGAAAACATGGATTTGTCTCTCCTGCCGCGCACACACTTCCGATAGCTTGCGAAGGCCTAAAAAACACAAGCGGCCCTTGAGTTATTGTGGGAGAGACTGTTTTCATCAAGTTTGAAGCCTCAGTTTTGGCTGGACAGCCGTTTCTTTATTTTTGGGGTCTGTGTGTTTTTCGACCTGGAAATCGCAAAAAAGGCGCGAAAACATGGATTTGTCTCTCCTGCCGCGCACACACTTCCGATAGCTTGCAAAGGCCTAAAAAACACAAGCAGCCCGTGAGTTATTATGGGAGAGACTGTTTTCATCAAGTTTGAAGCCATAGTTTTGGCGCGCCAGCCGTTTCTTTCATTTTGGGGCCTATGTGTTTTTCGACCTTGAAATCGCAAAAAAGGCGCGAAAACATGGATTTGTCTCTCCTGCCGCGCACACACTTCCGATAGCTTGCAAAGGCCTAAAAAACACAATCAGCCCGTGAGTTAATATGGGAGAGACTGTTTTCATCAAGTTTGAAGCCATAGTTTTGGCGCGCCAGCCGTTTCTTTCATTTTGGGGCCTATGTGTTTTTCGACCTTGAAATCGCAAAAAAGGCGCGAAAACATGGATTTGTCTCTCCTGCCGCGCACACACTTCCGATAGCTTGCAAAGTCCTAAAAAACACAAGCAGCCCGTGAGTTATTATGGGAGAGACTGTTTTCATCAAGTTTGAAGCCATAGTTTTGGCGCGCCAGCCGTTTCTTTCATTTTGGGGCCTATGTGTTTTTCGACCTTGAAATCGCAAAAAAGGCGCGAAAACATGGATTTGTCTCTCCTGCCGCGCACACACTTCCGATAGCTTGCAAAGGCCTAAAAAACACAAGCAGCCCGTAAGTTATTATGGGAGAGACTGTTTTCATCAAGTTTGAAGCCATAGTTTTGGCGCGCCAGCCGTTTCTTTCATTTTGGGGCCTATGTGTTTTTCGACCTTGAAATCGCAAAAAAGGCGCGAAAACATGGATTTGTCTCTCCTGCCGCGCACACACTTCCGATAGCTTGCAAAGGCCTAAAAAACACAATCAGCCCGTGAGTTAATATGGGAGAGACTGTTTTCATCAAGTTTGAAGCCATAGTTTTGGCGCGCCAGCCGTTTCTTTCATTTTGGGGCCTATGTGTTTTTCGACCTTGAAATCGCAAAAAAGGCGCGAAAACATGGATTTGTCTCTCCTGCCGCGCACACACTTCCGATAGCTTGCAAAGGCCTAAAAAACACAAGCAGCCCGTGAGTTATTATGGGAGAGACTGTTTTCATCAAGTTTGAAGCCTCAGTTTTGGCTGGACAGCCGTTTCTTTATTTTTGGGGTCTGTGTGTTTTTCGACCTGGAAATGGCAAAAAAGGCGCGAAAACATAGATTTGTCTCTCCTGCTGCGCACACACTTCCGATTGCTTGCGAAGGCCTAAAAAACACAATCAGCCCGTGAGTTAATATGGGAGAGACTGTTTTCATCAAGTTTGAAGCCATAGTTTTGGCGCGGCAGCCCTTTCTTTCATTTTGGGGCCTATGTGTTTTTCGACCTTGAAATCGCAAAAAAGGCGCGAAAACATGGATTTGTATCTCCTGCCGCGCACACACTTCCGATAGCTTGCAAAGGCCTAAAAAACACAAGCAGCCCGTGAGTTATTATGGGAGAGACTGTTTTCATCAAGTTTGAAGCCATAGTTTTGGCGCGGCAGCCGTTTCTTTCATTTTGGGGCCTATGTGTTTTTCGACCTTGAAATCGCAAAAAATGCGCGAAAACATGGATTTGTCTCTCCTGCCGCGCACACACTTCCGATAGCTTGCGAAGGCCTAAAAAACACAAGCGGCCCTTGAGTTATTGTGGGAGAGACTGTTTTCATCAAGTTTGAAGCCTCAGTTTTGGCTGGACAGCCGTTTCTTTATTTTTGGGGTCTGTGTGTTTTTCGACCTGGAAATCGCAAAAAAGGCGCGAAAACATGGATTTGTCTCTCCTGCCGCGCACACACTTCCGATAGCTTGCAAAGGCCTAAAAAACACAAGCAGTCCGTGAGTTATTATGGGAGAGACTGTTTTCATCAAGTTTGAAGCCATAGTTTTGGCGCGCCAGCCGTTTCTTTCATTTTGGGGCCTATGTGTTTTTCGACCTTGAAATCGCAAAAAAGGCGCGAAAACATGGATTTGTCTCTCCTGCCGCGCACACACTTCCGATAGCTTGCAAAGTCCTAAAAAACACAAGCAGCCCGTGAGTTATTATGGGAGAGACTGTTTTCATCAAGTTTGAAGCCATAGTTTTGGCGCGCCAGCCGTTTCTTTCATTTTGGGGCCTATGTGTTTTTCGACCTTGAAATCGCAAAAAAGGCGCGAAAACATGGATTTGTCTCTCCTGCCGCGCACACACTTCCGATAGCTTGCAAAGTCCTAAAAAACACAAGCAGCCCGTGAGTTATTATGGGAGAGACTGTTTTCATCAAGTTTGAAGCCATAGTTTTGGCGCGCCAGCCGTTTCTTTCATTTTGGGGCCTATGTGTTTTTCGACCTTGAAATCGCAAAAAAGGCGCGAAAACATGGATTTGTCTCTCCTGCCGCGCACACACTTCCGATAGCTTGCAAAGGCCTAAAAAACACAAGCAGCCCGTAAGTTATTATGGGAGAGACTGTTTTCATCAAGTTTGAAGCCATAGTTTTGGCGCGCCAGCCGTTTCTTTCATTTTGGGGCCTATGTGTTTTTCGACCTTGAAATCGCAAAAAAGGCGCGAAAACATGGATTTGTCTCTCCTGCCGCGCACACACTTCCGATAGCTTGCAAAGGCCTAAAAAACACAATCAGCCCGTGAGTTAATATGGGAGAGACTGTTTTCATCAAGTTTGAAGCCATAGTTTTGGCGCGCCAGCCGTTTCTTTCATTTTGGGGCCTATGTGTTTTTCGACCTTGAAATCGCAAAAAAGGCGCGAAAACATGGATTTGTCTCTCCTGCCGCGCACACACTTCCGATAGCTTGCAAAGGCCTAAAAAACACAAGCAGCCCGTGAGTTATTATGGGAGAGACTGTTTTCATCAAGTTTGAAGCCTCAGTTTTGGCTGGACAGCCGTTTCTTTATTTTTGGGGTCTGTGTGTTTTTCGACCTGGAAATGGCAAAAAAGGCGCGAAAACATAGATTTGTCTCTCCTGCTGCGCACACACTTCCGATTGCTTGCGAAGGCCTAAAAAACACAATCAGCCCGTGAGTTAATATGGGAGAGACTGTTTTCATCAAGTTTGAAGCCATAGTTTTGGCGCGGCAGCCCTTTCTTTCATTTTGGGGCCTATGTGTTTTTCGACCTTGAAATCGCAAAAAAGGCGCGAAAACATGGATTTGTATCTCCTGCCGCGCACACACTTCCGATAGCTTGCAAAGGCCTAAAAAACACAAGCAGCCCGTGAGTTATTATGGGAGAGACTGTTTTCATCAAGTTTGAAGCCATAGTTTTGGCGCGGCAGCCGTTTCTTTCATTTTGGGGCCTATGTGTTTTTCGACCTTGAAATCGCAAAAAATGCGCGAAAACATGGATTTGTCTCTCCTGCCGCGCACACACTTCCGATAGCTTGCGAAGGCCTAAAAAACACAAGCGGCCCTTGAGTTATTGTGGGAGAGACTGTTTTCATCAAGTTTGAAGCCTCAGTTTTGGCTGGACAGCCGTTTCTTTATTTTTGGGGTCTGTGTGTTTTTCGACCTGGAAATCGCAAAAAAGGCGCGAAAACATGGATTTGTCTCTCCTGCCGCGCACACACTTCCGATAGCTTGCAAAGGCCTAAAAAACACAAGCAGTCCGTGAGTTATTATGGGAGAGACTGTTTTCATCAAGTTTGAAGCCATAGTTTTGGCGCGCCAGCCGTTTCTTTCATTTTGGGGCCTATGTGTTTTTCGACCTTGAAATCGCAAAAAAGGCGCGAAAACATGGATTTGTCTCTCCTGCCGCGCACACACTTCCGATAGCTTGCAAAGTCCTAAAAAACACAAGCAGCCCGTGAGTTATTATGGGAGAGACTGTTTTCATCAAGTTTGAAGCCATAGTTTTGGCGCGCCAGCCGTTTCTTTCATTTTGGGGCCTATGTGTTTTTCGACCTTGAAATCGCAAAAAAGGCGCGAAAACATGGATTTGTCTCTCCTGCCGCGCACACACTTCCGATAGCTTGCAAAGGCCTAAAAAACACAAGCAGCCCGTAAGTTATTATGGGAGAGACTGTTTTCATCAAGTTTGAAGCCATAGTTTTGGCGCGGCAGCCGTTTCTTTCATTTTGGGGCCTATGTGTTTTAAGACCTTGAAATCGCTAAAAAGGCGCGAAAACATGGATTTGTCTCTCCTGCCGCGCACACACTTCCGATAGCTTGCAAAGGCCTAAAAAACACAAGCAGCCCGTGAGTTATTATGGGAGAGACTGTTTTCATCAAGTTTGAAGCCATAGTTTTGGCGCGCCAGCCGTTTCTTTCATTTTGGGGCCTATGTGTTTTTCGACCTTGAAATCGCAAAAAAGGCGCGAAAACATGGATTTGTCTCTCCTGCCGCGCACACACTTCCGATAGCTTGCAAAGGCCTAAAAAACACAATCAGCCCGTGAGTTAATATGGGAGAGACTGTTTTCATCAAGTTTGAAGCCATAGTTTTGGCGCGCCAGCCGTTTCTTTCATTTTGGGGCCTATGTGTTTTTCGACCTTGAAATCGCAAAAAAGGCGCGAAAACATGGATTTGTCTCTCCTGCCGCGCACACACTTCCGATAGCTTGCAAAGGCCTAAAAAACACAAGCAGCCCGTGAGTTATTATGGGAGAGACTGTTTTCATCAAGTTTGAAGCCATAGTTTTGGCGCGCCAGCCGTTTCTTTCATTTTGGGGCCTATGTGTTTTTCGACCTTGAAATCGCAAAAAAGGCGCGAAAACATGGATTTGTCTCTCCTGCCGCGCACACACTTCCGATAGCTTGCAAAGGCCTAAAAAACACAAGCAGCCCGTGAGTTATTATGGGAGAGACTGTTTTCATCAAGTTTGAAGCCATAGTTTTGGCGCGGCAGCCGTTTCTTTCATTTTGGGGACTATGTGTTTTTCGACCTTGAAATCGCAAAAAATGTGCGAAAACATGGATTTGTCTCTCCTGCCGCGCACACACTTCCGATAGCTTGCGAAGGCCTAAAAAACACAAGCGGCCCTTGATTTATTGTGGGAGAGACTGTTTTCATCAAGTTTGAAGCCTCAGTTTTGGCTGGACAGCCGTTTCTTTATTTTTGGGGTCTGTGTGTTTTTCGACCTGGAAATGGCAAAACAGGCGCGAAAACATAGATTTGTCTCTCCTGCTGCGCACACACTTCCGATAGCTTGCGAAGGCCTAAAAAACACAATCAGCCCGTGAGTTAATATGGGAGAGACTGTTTTCATCAAGTTTGAAGCCATAGTTTTGGCGCGCCAGCCGTTTCTTTCATTTTGGGGCCTATGTGTTTTTCGACCTGGAAATCGCAAAAAAGGCGCGAAAACATGGATTTGTCTCTCCTGCCGCGCACACACTTCCGATAGCTTGCAAAGTCCTAAAAAACACAAGCAGCCCGTGAGTTATTATGGGAGAGACTGTTTTCATCAAGTTTGAAGCCATAGTTTTGGCGCGCCAGCCGTTTCTTTCATTTTGGGGCCTATGTGTTTTTCGACCTTGAAATCGCAAAAAAGGCGCGAAAACATGGATTTGTCTCTCCTGCCGCGCACACACTTCCGATAGCTTGCAAAGGCCTAAAAAACACAAGCAGCCCGTAAGTTATTATGGGAGAGACTGTTTTCATCAAGTTTGAAGCCATAGTTTTGGCGCGGCAGCCGTTTCTTTCATTTTGGGGCCTATGTGTTTTTCGACCTTGAAATCGCAAAAAATGCGCGAAAACATGGATTTGTCTCTACTGCCGCGCACACACTTCCGATAGCTTGCGAAGGCCTAAAAAACACAAGCGGCCCTTGAGTTATTTTGGGAGAGACTGTTTTCATCAACTTTGAAGCCTCAGTTTTGGCTGGACAGCCGTTTCTTTATTTTTGGGGTCTGTGTGTTTTTCGACCTGGAAATGGCAAAAAAGGCGCGAAAACATAGATTTGTATCTCCTGCCGCGCACACACTTCCGATAGCTTGCAAAGGCCTAAAAAACACAAGCAGCCCGTGAGTTATTATGGGAGAGACTGTTTTCATCAAGTTTGAAGCCATAGTTTTGGCGCGCCAGCCGTTTCTTTCATTTTGGGGCCTATGTGTTTTTCGACCTTGAAATCGCAAAAAAGGCGCGAAAACATGGATTTGTCTCTCCTGCCGCGCACACACTTCCGATAGCTTGCAAAGGCCTAAAAAACACAAGCAGTCTGTGAGTTATTATGGGAGAGACAGTTTTCATCAAGTGTGAAGCCATAGTTTTGGCGCGGCAGCCGTTTCTTTCATTTTGGGGCCTATGTGTTTTTCGACCTTGAAATCGCAAAAAATGCGCGAAAACATGGATTTGTCTCTCCTGCCGCGCACACACTTCCGATAGCTTGCGAAGGCCTAAAAAACACAAGCGGCCCTTGAGTTATTGTGGGAGAGACTGTTTTCATCAAGTTTGAAGCCATAGTTTTGGCGCGCCAGCCGTTTCTTTCATTTTGGGGCCTATGTGTTTTTCGACCTTGAAATCGCAAAAAAGGCGCGAAAACATGGATTTGTCTCTCCTGCCGCGCACACACTTCCGATAGCTTGCAAAGGCCTAAAAAACACAAGCGGCCCGTGAGTTATTATGGGAGAGACTGTTTTCATCAAGTTTGAAGCCATAGTTTTGGCGCGCCAGCCGTTTCTTTCATTTTGGGGCCTATGTGTTTTTCGACCTTGAAATCGCAAAAAAGGCGCGAAAACATGGATTTGTCTCTCCTGCCGCGCACACACTTCCGATAGCTTGCAAAGGCCTAAAAAACACAAGCAGCCCGTGAGTTATTATGGGAGAGACTGTTTTCATCAAGTTTGAAGCCATAGTTTTGGCGCGCCAGCCGTTTCTTTCATTTTGGGGCCTATGTGTTTTTCGACCTTGAAATCGCAAAAAAGGCGCGAAAACATGGATTTGTCTCTCCTGCCGCGCACACACTTCCGATAGCTTGCAAAGGCCTAAAAAACACAAACAGCCCGTGAGTTAATATGGGAGAGACTGTTTTCATCAAGTTTGAAGCCATAGTTTTGGCGCGGCAGCCGTTTCTTTCATTTTGGGGCCTATGTGTTTTTCGACCTTGAAATCGCTAAAAAGGCGCGAAAACATGGATTTGTCTCTCCTGCCGCGCACACACTTCCGATAGCTTGCAAAGGCCTAAAAAACACAAGCAGCCCGTGAGTTATTATGGGAGAGACTGTTTTCATAAAGTTTGAAGCCATAGTTTTGGCGCGCCAGCCGTTTCTTTCATTTTGGGGCCTATGTGTTTTTCGACCTTGAAATCGCTAAAAAGGCGCGAAAACATGGATTTGTCTCTCCTGCCGCGCACACACTTCCGATAGCTTGCAAAGGCCTAAAAAACACAAGCAGCCCGTGAGTTATTATGGGAGAGACTGTTTTCATCAAGTTTGAAGCCATAGTTTTGGCGCGGCAGCCGTTTCTTTCATTTTGGGGCCTATGTGTTTTTCGACCTTGAAATCGCTAAAAAGGCGCGAAAACATGGATTTGTCTCTCCTGCCGCGCACACACTTCCGATAGCTTGCAAAGGCCTAAAAAACACAAGCAGCCTGTGAGTTATTATGGGAGAGACAGTTTTCATCAAGTGTGAAGCCATAGTTTTGGCGCGGCAGCCGTTTCTTTCATTTTGGGGCCTATGTGTTTTTCGACCTTGAAATCGCAAAAAATGCGCGAAAACATGGATTTGTCTCTCCTGCCGCGCACACACTTCTGATAGCTTGTGAAGGCCTAAAAAACACAAGCGGCCCTTGAGTTATTGTGGGAGAGACTGTTTTCATCAAGTTTGAAGCCTCAGTTTTGGCTGGACAGCCGTTTCTTTATTTTTGGGGTCTGTGTGTTTTTCGACCTGGAAATCGCAAAAAAGGCGCGAAAACATAGATTTGTCTCTCCTGCCGCGCACACACTTCCGATAGCTTGCAAAGGCCTAAAAAACACAAGCAGCCCGTGAGTTATTATGGGAGAGACTGTTTTCATCAAGTTTGAAGCCATAGTTTTGGCGCGCCAGCCGTTTCTTTCATTTTGGGGCCTATGTGTTTTTCGACCTTGAAATCGCAAAAAAGGCGCGAAAACATGGATTTGTCTCTCCTGCCGCGCACACACTTCCGATAGCTTGCGAAGGCCTAAAAAACACAAGCGGCCCTTGAGTTATTGTGGGAGAGACTGTTTTCATCAAGTTTGAAGCCTCAGTTTTGGCTGGACAGCCGTTTCTTTATTTTTGGGGTCTGTGTGTATTTCGACCTGGAAATGGCAAAACAGGCGCGAAAACATAGATTTGTCTCTCCTGCTGCGCACACACTTCCGATAGCTTGCGAAGGCCTAAAAAACACAATCAGCCCGTGAGTTAATATGGGAGAGACTGTTTTCATCAAGTTTGAAGCCATAGTTTTGGCGCGCCAGCCGTTTCTTTCATTTTGGGGCCTATGTGTTTTTCGACCTTGAAATCGCAAAAAAGGCGCGAAAACATGGATTTGTCTCTCCTGCCGCGCACACACTTCTGATAGCTTGCGAAGGCCTAAAAAACACAAGCGGCCCTTGAGTTATTGTGGGAGAGACTGTTTTCATCAAGTTTGAAGCCTCAGTTTTGGCTGGACAGCCGTTTCTTTATTTTTGGGTTCTGTGTGTTTTTCGACCTGGAAATGGCAAAAAAGGCGCGAAAACATAGATTTGTCTCTCCTGCTGCGCACACACTTCCGATAGCTTGCGAAGGCCTAAAAAACACAATCAGCCCGTGAGTTAATATGGGAGAGACTGTTTTCATCAAGTTTGAAGCCATAGTTTTGGCGCGCCAGCCGTTTCTTTCATTTTGGGGCCTATGTGTTTTTCGACCTTGAAATCGCAAAAAAGGCGCGAAAACATGGATTTGTCTCTCCTGCCGCGCACACACTTCCGATAGCTTGCAAAGGCCTAAAAAACACAAGCAGCCCGTGAGTTATTATGGGAGAGACTGTTTTCATCAAGTTTGAAGCCATAGTTTTGGCGCGCCAGCCGTTTCTTTCATTTTGGGGCCTATGTGTTTTTCGACCTTGAAATCGCAAAAAAGGCGCGAAAACATGGATTTGTCTCTCCTGCCGCGCACACACTTCCGATAGCTTGCAAAGGCCTAAAAAACACAAGCAGCCCGTGAGTTATTATGGGAGAGACTGTTTTCATCAAGTTTGAAGCCATAGTTTTGGCGCGCCAGCCGTTTCTTTCATTTTGGGGCCTATGTGTTTTTCGACCTGGAAATGGCAAAAAAGGCGCGAAAACATAGATTTGTCTCTCCTGCTGCGCACACACTTCCGATAGCTTGCGAAGGCCTAAAAAACACAATCAGCCCGTGAGTTAATATGGGAGAGACTGTTTTCATCAAGTTTGAAGCCATAGTTTTGGCGCGGCAGCCGTTTCTTTCATTTTGGGGCCTATGTGTTTTTCGACCTTGAAATCGCTAAAAAGACGCGAAAACATGGATTTGTCTCTCCTGCCGCGCACACACTTCCGATAGCTTGCAAAGGCCTAAAAAACACAAGCAGCCCGTGAGTTATTATGGGAGAGACTGTTTTCATCAAGTTTGAAGCCATAGTTTTGGCGCGGCAGCCGTTTCTTTCATTTTGGGGCCTATGTGTTTTTCGACCTTGAAATCGCTAAAAAGGTGCGAAAACATGGATTTGTCTCTCCTGCCGCGCACACACTTCCGATAGCTTGCAAAGGCCTAAAAAACACAAGCAGCCTGTGAGTTATTATGGGAGAGACAGTTTTCATCAAGTGTGAAGCCATAGTTTTGGCGCGGCAGCCGTTTCTTTCATTTTGGGGCCTATGTGTTTTTCGACCTTGAAATCGCAAAAAATGCGCGAAAACATGGATTTGTCTCTCCTGCCGCGCACACACTTCTGATAGCTTGTGAAGGCCTAAAAAACACAAGCGGCCCTTGAGTTATTGTGGGAGAGACTGTTTTCATCAAGTTTGAAGCCTCAGTTTTGGCTGGACAGCCGTTGCTTTATTTTTGGGTTCTGTGTGTTTTTCGACCTGGAAATGGCAAAAAAGGCGCGAAAACATAGATTTGTCTCTCCTGCTGCGCACACACTTCCGATAGCTTGCGAAGGCCTAAAAAACACAATCAGCCCGTGAGTTAATATGAGAGAGACTGTTTTCATCAAGTTTGAAGCCATAGTTTTGGCGCGCCAACCGTTTCTTTCATTTTGGGGCCTATGTGTTTTTCGACCTTGAAATCGCAAAAAAGGCGCGAAAACATGGATTTGTCTCTCCTGCCGCGCACACACTTCCGATAGCTTGCGAAGGCCTAAAAAACACAAGCGGCCCTTGAGTTATTGTGGGAGAGACTGTTTTCATCAAGTTTGAAGCCTCAGTTTTGGCTGGACAGCCGTTTCTTTATTTTTGGGGTCTGTGTGTATTTCGACCTGGAAATGGCAAAACAGGCGCGAAAACATAGATTTGTCTCTCCTGCTGCGCACACACTTCCGATAGCTTGCGAAGGCCTAAAAAACACAATCAGCCCGTGAGTTAATATGGGAGAGACTGTTTTCATCAAGTTTGAAGCCATAGTTTTGGCGCGGCAGCCGTTTCTTTCATTTTGGGGCCTATGTGTTTTTCGACCTTGAAATCGCAAAAAATGCGCGAAAACATGGATTTGTCTCTCCTGCCGCGCACACACTTCCGATAGCTTGCGAAGGCCTAAAAAACACAAGCGGCCATTGAGTTATTGTGGGAGAGACTGTTTTCATCAAGTTTGAAGCCTCAGTTTTGGCTGGACAGCCGTTTCTTTATTTTTGGGGTCTGTGTGTTTTTCGACCTGGAAATCGCAAAAAAGGCGCGAAAACATAGATTTGTCTCTCCTGCCGCGCACACACTTCCGATAGCTTGCAAAGGCCTAAAAAACACAAGCAGCCCGTGAGTTATTATGGGAGAGACTGTTTTCATCAAGTTTGAAGCCATAGTTTTGGCGCGCCAGCCGTTTCTTTCATTTTGGGGCCTATGTGTTTTTCGACCTTGAAATCGCAAAAAAGGCGCGAAAACATGGATTTGTCTCTCCTGCCGCGCACACACTTCTGATAGCTTGCGAAGGCCTAAAAAACACAAGCGGCCCTTGAGTTATTGTGGGAGAGACTGTTTTCATCAAGTTTGAAGCCTCAGTTTTGGCTGGACAGCCGTTTCTTTATTTTTGGGTTCTGTGTGTTTTTCGACCTGGAAATGGCAAAAAAGGCGCGAAAACATAGATTTGTCTCTCCTGCTGCGCACACACTTCCGATAGCTTGCGAAGGCCTAAAAAACACAATCAGCCCGTGAGTTAATATGGGAGAGACTGTTTTCATCAAGTTTGAAGCCATAGTTTTGGCGCGGCAGCCGTTTCTTTCATTTTGGGGCCTATGTGTTTTTCGACCTTGAAATCGCTAAAAAGGCGCGAAAACATGGATTTGTCTCTCCTGCCGCGCACACACTTCCGATAGCTTGCAAAGGCCTAAAAAACACAAGCAGCCTGTGAGTTATTATGGGAGAGACAGTTTTCATCAAGTGTGAAGCCATAGTTTTGGCGCGCCAGCCGTTTCTTTCATTTTGGGGCCTATGTGTTTTTCGACCTTGAAATCGCAAAAAAGGCGCGAAAACATGGATTTGTCTCTCCTGCCGCGCACACACTTCCGATAGCTTGCGAAGGCCTAAAAAACACAAGCAGCCCGTGAGTTATTATGGGAGAGACTGTTTTCATCAAGTTTGAAGCCATAGTTTTGGCGCGCCAGCCGTTTCTTTCATTTTGGGGCCTATGTGTTTTTCGACCTTGAAATCGCAAAAAAGGCGCGAAAACATGGATTTGTCTCTCCTGCCGCGCACACACTTCCGATAGCTTGCAAAGGCCTAAAAAACACAAGCGGCCCGTGAGTTATTATGGGAGAGACTGTTTTCATCAAGTTTGAAGCCATAGTTTTGGCGCGCCAGCCGTTTCTTTCATTTTGGGGCCTATGTGTTTTTCGACCTTGAAATCGCAAAAAAGGCGCGAAAACATGGATTTGTCTCTCCTGCCGCGCACACACTTCCGATAGCTTGCAAAGGCCTAAAAAACACAAGCAGCCCGTGAGTTATTATGGGAGAGACTGTTTTCATCAAGTTTGAAGCCATAGTTTTGGCGCGGCAGCCGTTTCTTTCATTTTGGGGCCTATGTGTTTTTCGACCTTGAAATCGCAAAAAAGGCGCGAAAACATGGATTTGTCTCTCCTGCCGCGCACACACTTCCGATAGCTTGCAAAGGCCTAAAAAACACAAGCGGCCCTTGAGTTATTGTGGGAGAGACTGTTTTCATCAAGTTTGAAGCCTCAGTTTTGGCTTGACAGCCGTTTCTTTATTTTTGGGGTCTGTGTGTTTTTCGACCTGGAAATCGCAAAAAAGGCGCGAAAACATGGATTTGTCTCTCCTGCCGCGCACACACTTCCGATAGCTTGCAAAGGCCTAAAAAACACAAGCAGCCCGTGAGTTATTATGGGAGAGACTGTTTTCATCAAGTTTGAAGCCATAGTTTTGGCGCGCCAGCCGTTTCTTTCATTTTGGGGCCTATGTGTTTTTCAACCTTGAAATCGCAAAAAAGGCGCGAAAACATGGATTTGTCTCTCCTGCCGCGCACACACTTCCGATAGCTTGCAAAGGCCTAAAAAACACAAGCAGCCTGTGAGTTATTATGGGAGAGACAGTTTTCATCAAGTGTGAAGCCATAGTTTTGGCGCGGCAGCCGTTTCTTTCATTTTGGGGCCTATGTGTTTTTCGACCTTGAAATCGCAAAAAATGCGCGAAAACATGGATTTGTCTCTCCTGCCGCGCACACACTTCCGATAGCTTGCGAAGGCCTAAAAAACACAAGCGGCCCTTGAGTTATTGTGGGAGAGACTGTTTTCATCAAGTTTGAAGCCTCAGTTTTGGCTGGACAGCCGTTTCTTTATTTTTGGGGTCTGTGTGTTTTTCGACCTGGAAATCGCAAAAAAGGCGCGAAAACATGGATTTGTCTCTCCTGCCGCGCACACACTTCCGATAGCTTGCAAAGGCCTAAAAAACACAAGCAGCCCGTGAGTTATTATGGGAGAGACTGTTTTCATCAAGTTTGAAGCCATAGTTTTGGCGCGCCAGCCGTTTCTTTCATTTTGGGGCCTATGTGTTTTTCGACCTTGAAATCGCAAAAAAGGCGCGAAAACATGGATTTGTCTCTCCTGCCGCGCACACACTTCCGATAGCTTGCAAAGGCCTAAAAAACACAAGCGGCCCGTGAGTTATTATGGGAGAGACTGTTTTCATCAAGTTTGAAGCCATAGTTTTGGCGCGCCAGCCGTTTCTTTCATTTTGGGGCCTATGTGTTTTTCGACCTTGAAATCGCAAAAAAGGCGCGAAAACATGGATTTGTCTCTCCTGCCGCGCACACACTTCCGATAGCTTGCAAAGGCCTAAAAAACACAAGCAGCCCGTGAGTTATTATGGGAGAGACTGTTTTCATCAAGTTTGAAGCCATAGTTTTGGCGCGCCAGCCGTTTCTTTCATTTTGGGGCCTATGTGTTTTTCGACCTTGAAATCGCAAAAAAGGCGCGAAAACATGGATTTGTCTCTCCTGCCGCGCACACACTTCCGATAGCTTGCAAAGGCCTAAAAAACACAAGCAGCCCGTGAGTTAATATGGGAGAGACTGTTTTCATCAAGTTTGAAGCCATAGTTTTGGCGCGGCAGCCGTTTCTTTCATTTTGGGGCCTATGTGTTTTTCGACCTTGAAATCGCTAAAAAGGCGCGAAAACATGGATTTGTCTCTCCTGCCGCGCACACACTTCCGATAGCTTGCAAAGGCCTAAAAAACACAAGCAGCCCGTGAGTTATTATGGGAGAGACTGTTTTCATAAAGTTTGAAGCCATAGTTTTGGCGCGCCAGCCGTTTCTTTCATTTTGGGGCCTATGTGTTTTTCGACCTTGAAATCGCTAAAAAGGCGCGAAAACATGGATTTGTCTCTCCTGCCGCGCACACACTTCCGATAGCTTGCAAAGGCCTAAAAAACACAAGCAGCCCGTGAGTTATTATGGGAGAGACTGTTTTCATCAAGTTTGAAGCCATAGTTTTGGCGCGGCAGCCGTTTCTTTCATTTTGGGGCCTATGTGTTTTTCGACCTTGAAATCGCTAAAAAGGCGCGAAAACATGGATTTGTCTCTCCTGCCGCGCACACACTTCCGATAGCTTGCAAAGGCCTAAAAAACACAAGCAGCCTGTGAGTTATTATGGGAGAGACAGTTTTCATCAAGTGTGAAGCCATAGTTTTGGCGCGGCAGCCGTTTCTTTCATTTTGGGGCCTATGTGTTTTTCGACCTTGAAATCGCAAAAAATGCGCGAAAACATGGATTTGTCTCTCCTGCCGCGCACACACTTCTGATAGCTTGTGAAGGCCTAAAAAACACAAGCGGCCCTTGAGTTATTGTGGGAGAGACTGTTTTCATCAAGTTTGAAGCCTCAGTTTTGGCTGGACAGCCGTTTCTTTATTTTTGGGGTCTGTGTGTTTTTCGACCTGGAAATCGCAAAAAAGGCGCGAAAACATAGATTTGTCTCTCCTGCCGCGCACACACTTCCGATAGCTTGCAAAGGCCTAAAAAACACAAGCAGCCCGTGAGTTATTATGGGAGAGACTGTTTTCATCAAGTTTGAAGCCATAGTTTTGGCGCGCCAGCCGTTTCTTTCATTTTGGGGCCTATGTGTTTTTCGACCTTGAAATCGCAAAAAAGGCGCGAAAACATGGATTTGTCTCTCCTGCCGCGCACACACTTCCGATAGCTTGCGAAGGCCTAAAAAACACAAGCGGCCCTTGAGTTATTGTGGGAGAGACTGTTTTCATCAAGTTTGAAGCCTCAGTTTTGGCTGGACAGCCGTTTCTTTATTTTTGGGGTCTGTGTGTATTTCGACCTGGAAATGGCAAAACAGGCGCGAAAACATAGATTTGTCTCTCCTGCTGCGCACACACTTCCGATAGCTTGCGAAGGCCTAAAAAACACAATCAGCCCGTGAGTTAATATGGGAGAGACTGTTTTCATCAAGTTTGAAGCCATAGTTTTGGCGCGCCAGCCGTTTCTTTCATTTTGGGGCCTATGTGTTTTTCGACCTTGAAATCGCAAAAAAGGCGCGAAAACATGGATTTGTCTCTCCTGCCGCGCACACACTTCCGATAGCTTGCAAAGGCCTAAAAAACACAAGCAGCCCGTGAGTTATTATGGGAGAGACTGTTTTCATCAAGTTTGAAGCCATAGTTTTGGCGCGCCAGCCGTTTCTTTCATTTTGGGGCCTATGTGTTTTTCGACCTGGAAATGGCAAAAAAGGCGCGAAAACATAGATTTGTCTCTCCTGCTGCGCACACACTTCCGATAGCTTGCGAAGGCCTAAAAAACACAATCAGCCCGTGAGTTAATATGGGAGAGACTGTTTTCATCAAGTTTGAAGCCATAGTTTTGGCGCGGCAGCCGTTTCTTTCATTTTGGGGCCTATGTGTTTTTCGACCTTGAAATCGCTAAAAAGACGCGAAAACATGGATTTGTCTCTCCTGCCGCGCACACACTTCCGATAGCTTGCAAAGGCCTAAAAAACACAAGCAGCCCGTGAGTTATTATGGGAGAGACTGTTTTCATCAAGTTTGAAGCCATAGTTTTGGCGCGGCAGCCGTTTCTTTCATTTTGGGGCCTATGTGTTTTTCGACCTTGAAATCGCTAAAAAGGTGCGAAAACATGGATTTGTCTCTCCTGCCGCGCACACACTTCCGATAGCTTGCAAAGGCCTAAAAAACACAAGCAGCCTGTGAGTTATTATGGGAGAGACAGTTTTCATCAAGTGTGAAGCCATAGTTTTGGCGCGGCAGCCGTTTCTTTCATTTTGGGGCCTATGTGTTTTTCGACCTTGAAATCGCAAAAAATGCGCGAAAACATGGATTTGTCTCTCCTGCCGCGCACACACTTCTGATAGCTTGTGAAGGCCTAAAAAACACAAGCGGCCCTTGAGTTATTGTGGGAGAGACTGTTTTCATCAAGTTTGAAGCCTCAGTTTTGGCTGGACAGCCGTTGCTTTATTTTTGGGTTCTGTGTGTTTTTCGACCTGGAAATGGCAAAAAAGGCGCGAAAACATAGATTTGTCTCTCCTGCTGCGCACACACTTCCGATAGCTTGCGAAGGCCTAAAAAACACAATCAGCCCGTGAGTTAATATGAGAGAGACTGTTTTCATCAAGTTTGAAGCCATAGTTTTGGCGCGCCAGCCGTTTCTTTCATTTTGGGGCCTATGTGTTTTTCGACCTTGAAATCGCAAAAAAGGCGCGAAAACATGGATTTGTCTCTCCTGCCGCGCACACACTTCCGATAGCTTGCGAAGGCCTAAAAAACACAAGCGGCCCTTGAGTTATTGTGGGAGAGACTGTTTTCATCAAGTTTGAAGCCTCAGTTTTGGCTGGACAGCCGTTTCTTTATTTTTGGGGTCTGTGTGTATTTCGACATGGAAATGGCAAAACAGGCGCGAAAACATAGATTTGTCTCTCCTGCTGCGCACACACTTCCGATAGCTTGCGAAGGCCTAAAAAACACAATCAGCCCGTGAGTTAATATGGGAGAGACTGTTTTCATCAAGTTTGAAGCCATAGTTTTGGCGCGGCAGCCGTTTCTTTCATTTTGGGGCCTATGTGTTTTTCGACCTTGAAATCGCAAAAAATGCGCGAAAACATGGATTTGTCTCTCCTGCCGCGCACACACTTCCGATAGCTTGCGAAGGCCTAAAAAACACAAGCGGCCATTGAGTTATTGTGGGAGAGACTGTTTTCATCAAGTTTGAAGCCTCAGTTTTGGCTGGACAGCCGTTTCTTTATTTTTGGGGTCTGTGTGTTTTTCGACCTGGAAATCGCAAAAAAGGCGCGAAAACATAGATTTGTCTCTCCTGCCGCGCACACACTTCCGATAGCTTGCAAAGGCCTAAAAAACACAAGCAGCCCGTGAGTTATTATGGGAGAGACTGTTTTCATCAAGTTTGAAGCCATAGTTTTGGCGCGCCAGCCGTTTCTTTCATTTTGGGGCCTATGTGTTTTTCGACCTTGAAATCGCAAAAAAGGCGCGAAAACATGGATTTGTCTCTCCTGCCGCGCACACACTTCTGATAGCTTGCGAAGGCCTAAAAAACACAAGCGGCCCTTGAGTTATTGTGGGAGAGACTGTTTTCATCAAGTTTGAAGCCTCAGTTTTGGCTGGACAGCCGTTTCTTTATTTTTGGGTTCTGTGTGTTTTTCGACCTGGAAATGGCAAAAAAGGCGCGAAAACATAGATTTGTCTCTCCTGCTGCGCACACACTTCCGATAGCTTGCGAAGGCCTAAAAAACACAATCAGCCCGTGAGTTAATATGGGAGAGACTGTTTTCATCAAGTTTGAAGCCATAGTTTTGGCGCGGCAGCCGTTTCTTTCATTTTGGGGCCTATGTGTTTTTCGACCTTGAAATCGCTAAAAAGGCGCGAAAACATGGATTTGTCTCTCCTGCCGCGCACACACTTCCGATAGCTTGCAAAGGCCTAAAAAACACAAGCAGCCTGTGAGTTATTATGGGAGAGACAGTTTTCATCAAGTGTGAAGCCATAGTTTTGGCGCGCCAGCCGTTTCTTTCATTTTGGGGCCTATGTGTTTTTCGACCTTGAAATCGCAAAAAAGGCGCGAAAACATGGATTTGTCTCTCCTGCCGCGCACACACTTCCGATAGCTTGCGAAGGCCTAAAAAACACAAGCGGCCCTTGAGTTATTGTGGGAGAGACTGTTTTCATCAAGTTTGAAGCCTCAGTTTTGGCTGGACAGCCGTTGCTTTATTTTTGGGGTCTGTGTGTATTTCGACCTGGAAATGGCAAAACAGGCGCGAAAACATAGATTTGTCTCTCCTGCTGCGCACACACTTCCGATAGCTTGCGAAGGCCTAAAAAACACAATCAGCCCGTGAGTTAATATGGGAGAGACTGTTTTCATCAAGTTTGAAGCCATAGTTTTGGCGCGGCAGCCGTTTCTTTCATTTTGGGGCCTATGTGTTTTTCGACCTTGAAATCGCAAAAAATGCGCGAAAACATGGATTTGTCTCTCCTGCCGCGCACACACTTCCGATAGCTTGCGAAGGCCTAAAAATCACAAGCGGCCATTGAGTTATTGTGGGAGAGACTGTTTTCATCAAGTTTGAAGCCTCAGTTTTGGCTGGACAGCCGTTTCTTTCATTTTGGGGCCTATGTGTTTTTCGACCTTGAAATCGCAAAAAAGGCGCGAAAACATGGATTTGTCTCTCCCGCCGCGCACACACTTCCGATAGCTTGCAAAGGCCTAAAAAACACAAGCAGCCCGTGAGTTATTATGGGAGAGACTGTTTTCATCAAGTTTGAAGCCATAGTTTTGGCGCGCCAGCCGTTTCTTTCATTTTGGGGCCTATGTGTTTTTCGACCTTGAAATCGCAAAAAAGGCGCGAAAACATGGATTTGTCTCTCCTGCCGCGCACACACTTCCGATAGCTTGCAAAGGCCTAAAAAACACAAGCGGCCCGTGAGTTATTATGGGAGAGACTGTTTTCATCAAGTTTGAAGCCATAGTTTTGGCGCGCCAGCCGTTTCTTTCATTTTGGGGCCTATGTGTTTTTCGACCTTGAAATCGCAAAAAAGGCGCGAAAACATGGATTTGTCTCTCCTGCCGCGCACACACTTCCGATAGCTTGCAAAGGCCTAAAAAACACAAGCAGCCCGTGAGTTATTATGGGAGAGACTGTTTTCATCAAGTTTGAAGCCATAGTTTTGGCGCGGCAGCCGTTTCTTTCATTTTGGGGCCTATGTGTTTTTCGACCTTGAAATCGCAAAAAAGGCGCGAAAACATGGATTTGTCTCTCCTGCCGCGCACACACTTCCGATAGCTTGCAAAGGCCTAAAAAACACAAGCGGCCCTTGAGTTATTGTGGGAGAGACTGTTTTCATCAAGTTTGAAGCCTCAGTTTTGGCTTGACAGCCGTTTCTTTATTTTTGGGGTCTGTGTGTTTTTCGACCTGGAAATCGCAAAAAAGGCGCGAAAACATGGATTTGTCTCTCCTGCCGCGCACACACTTCCGATAGCTTGCAAAGGCCTAAAAAACACAAGCAGCCCGTGAGTTATTATGGGAGAGACTGTTTTCATCAAGTTTGAAGCCATAGTTTTGGCGCGCCAGCCGTTTCTTTCATTTTGGGGCCTATGTGTTTTTCGACCTTGAAATCGCAAAAAAGGCGCGAAAACATGGATTTGTCTCTCCTGCCGCGCACACACTTCCGATAGCTTGCAAAGGCCTAAAAAACACAAGCGGCCCGTGAGTTATTATGGGAGAGACTGTTTTCATCAAGTTTGAAGCCATAGTTTTGGCGCGCCAGCCGTTTCTTTCATTTTGGGGCCTATGTGTTTTTCGACCTTGAAATCGCAAAAAAGGCGCGAAAACATGGATTTGTCTCTCCTGCCGCGCACACACTTCCGATAGCTTGCAAAGGCCTAAAAAACACAAGCAGCCCGTGAGTTATTATGGGAGAGACTGTTTTCATCAAGTTTGAAGCCATAGTTTTGGCGCGCCAGCCGTTTCTTTCATTTTGGGGCCTATGTGTTTTTCGACCTTGAAATCGCAAAAAATGCGCGAAAACATGGATTTGTCTCTCCTACCGCGCACACACTTCCGATAGCTTGCAAAGGCCTAAAAAACACAAGCAGCCCGTGAGTTATTATGGGAGAGACTGTTTTCATCAAGTTTGAAGCCATAGTTTTGGCGCGCCAGCCGTTTCTTTCATTTTGGGGCCTATGTGTTTTTCGACCTTGAAATCGCAAAAAAGGCGCGAAAACATGGATTTGTCTCTCCTGCCGCGCACACACTTCCGATAGCTTGCGAAGGCCTAAAAAACACAAGCGGCCCTTGAGTTATTGTGGGAGAGACTGTTTTCATCAAGTTTGAAGCCATAGTTTTGGCGCTGCAGCCGTTTCTTTCATTTTGGGGCCTATGTGTTTTTCGACCTTGAAATCGCAAAAAAGGCGCGAAAACATGGATTTGTCTCTCCTGCCGCGCACACACTTCCGATAGCTTGCGAAGGCCTTAAAATCACAAGCAGCCCGTGAGTTATTATGGGAGAGACTGTTTTCATCAAGTTTGAAGCCATAGTTTTTGCGCGGCAGCAGTTTCTTTCATTTTGGCGCCTATGTGTTTTTCGACCTTGAAATCGCAAAAAAGGCGCGAAAACATGGATTTGTCTCTCCTGCCGCGCACACACTTCCGATAGCTTGCGAAGGCCTAAAAAACACAAGCAGCCCTTGAGTTATATTGGGAGAGACTGTTTTCATCAAGTTTGAAGCCTCAGTTTTGGCTGGAAAACCGTTTATCTATTTTTGGGGCCTGTGTGTTTTTCGACCTGGAAATGGCAAAAAAGGCGCGAAAACATGGATTTGTCTCACAGGAATGCCATGCGGCCAACACTGAAGAAATGTGATTCTCAAATCTGTCATTAACACTGTTTTCCACACGCTTTTTTCATTGCATTGCCATATAATCAATTGGTCATTGATGCGTCACGAATAACGACAATGCGTCGAAAATTAAAGAAATGTAAACATGAATTATGTTATTACTGTCTAAGCATCGCAAAGCTGTATGCGTAAAGGCGTCTGACGTCACAGTGGCTTGCCTGAAACAAAGGAATTAGAGAAACATGTGCTTACAGGGGCGTCGAACCGGCTTGTCCCCCTGATGGAGAAAAGTTGCTACAGTGACAAAGACAAGCTCCGCGCTCATGGGCAATTTATATGGGGCAACTGTGCTGCGAGTATCTAAGCAGTCGTCGTGCATAGATAAAATGCAATGTTTCAAACAGATCTGATGAATTCACCTACTTTGAAAAAGTGTGCGTTAAGGGAGTCCTTTTGACACAAAGCGAAAATCTACAGTCAAGCGTCAATCAGCAGACAGCCGTGTGTTCTTTAGTCATGAGCCTGTTGTCAAAACGGCAGAAATAAATGGTCACAAACGAAATATTGTTTCTACACTTAAAATGAACAAAGAAAAAATTAGCTAGCCTGATATAAGTCATGTTCATGACGATGCAAATGTAACGAGATTTCAAACTGTTCTGTTGCACACGTTGAGACTCATTTTATTTTTCTACAAGAATCATTTGCCATGACGGGAATCGAACCCGGGCCGCCTTGCGTTACAAGGCAGATTCCTATCCGCTAGACCATTTGGGAAGATTTCATATGTAGACCCTAAGATATCTAAGTGTCATTTCGATGAGGTCTGTAGCAGAGGCCATAGAGCACACCAAACAAATAATCATGTGTTTAAATATCCTTGTCGTTTTGAAAAATTACCATTGTCACCTGCACAGGAATGCCATGCGGCCAACATTGAAGAAATGTGCTTCTCAAATCTGTCATTAACACTGTTTTCCACACGCTTTTTTCATTGCATTGCCATATAATCAATTGGTCATTGATGCGTCACGAATAACGACAATGCGTCGAAAATTAAAGAAATGTAAACATGAATTATGTTATTACTGTCTAAGCATCGCAAAGCTGTATGCGTAAAGGCGTCTGACGTCACAGTGGCTTGCCTGAAACAAAGGAATTAGAGAAACATGTGCTTACAGGGGCGTCGAACCGGCTTGTCCCCCTGATGGAGCAAAGTTGCTACAGTGACAAAGACAAGCTCCGCGCTCATGGGCAATTTATATGGGGCAACTGTGCTGCGAGTATCTAAGCAGTCGTCGTGCATGGATAAAATGCAATGTTTCAAACAGATCTGATGAATTCACCTACTTTGAAAAAGTGTGCGTTAAGGGAGTCCTTTTGACACAAAGCGAAAATCTACAGTCAAGCGTCAATCAGCAGACAGCCGTGTGTTCTTTAGTCATGAGCCTGTTGTCAAAACGGCAGAAAAAAATGGTCACAAACGAAATATTGTTTCTACACTTAAAATGAACAAAGAAAAAATTAGCTAGCCTGATATAAGTCATGTTCATGACGATGCAAATGTAACGAGATTTCGAACTGTTCTGTTGCACACGTTGGGACTCATTTTATTTTTCTACAAGAATCATTTGCCATGACGGGAATCGAACCCGGGCCGCCCTGCGTTACGAGGCAGATTCCTCTCCGCTAGACCATTTGGGAAGATTTCATATGTAGACCCTAAGATATCTAAGTGTCATTTCGATGAGGTCTGTAGCAGAGGCCATAGAGCACACCAAACAAATAATCATGTGTTTAAATATCC
The DNA here is from genome assembly GCF_951799395.1 of Argentina silus. Lineage (NCBI taxonomy): Eukaryota > Metazoa > Chordata > Actinopteri > Argentiniformes > Argentinidae > Argentina > Argentina silus. Next base: position 93,570 of record NW_028152291.1, on the reverse strand, counting down.
TTGTCGTTTTGAAAAATTACCATTGTCACCTGCACAGGAATGCCATGCGGCCAACATTGAAGAAATGTGCTTCTCAAATCTGTCATTAACACTGTTTTCCACACGCTTTTTTCATTGCATTGCCATATAATCAATTGGTCATTGATGCGTCACGAATAACGACAATGCGTCGAAAATTAAAGAAATGTAAACATGAATTATGTTATTACTGTCTAAGCATCGCAAAGCTGTATGCGTAAAGGCGTCTGACGTCACAGTGGCTTGCCTGAAACAAAGGAATTAGAGAAACATGTGCTTACAGGGGCGTCGAACCGGCTTGTCCCCCTGATGGAGCAAAGTTGCTACAGTGACAAAGACAAGCTCCGCGCTCATGGGCAATTTATATGGGGCAACTGTGCTGCGAGTATCTAAGCAGTCGTCGTGCATGGATAAAATGCAATGTTTCAAACAGATCTGATGAATTCACCTACTTTGAAAAAGTGTGCGTTAAGGGAGTCCTTTTGACACAAAGCGAAAATCTACAGTCAAGCGTCAATCAGCAGACAGCCGTGTGATCTTTAGTCATGAGCCTGTTGTCAAAACGGCAGAAAAAAATGGTCACTAACGAAATATTGTTTCTACACTTAAAATGAACAAAGAAAAAATGAGCTAGCCTGATATAAGTCATGTTCATGACGATGCAAATGTAACGAGATTTCGAACTGTTCTGTTGCACACGTTAAGACTCATTTTATTTTTCTACAAGAATCATTTGCCATGACGGGAATCGAACCCGGGCCGCCTTGCGTTACAAGGCAGATTCCTATCCGCTAGACCATTTGGGAAGATTTCATATGTAGACCCTAAGATATCTAAGTGTCATTTCGATGAGGTCTGTAGCAGAGGCCATAGAGCACACCAAACAAATAATCATGTGTTTAAATATCCTTGTCGTTTTGAAAAATTACCATTGTCACCTGCACAGGAATGCCATGCGGCCAACATTGAAGAAATGTGCTTCTCAAATCTGTCATTAACACTGTTTTCCACACGCTTTTTTCATTGCATTGCCATATAATCAATTGGTCATTGATGCGTCACGAATAACGACAATGCGTCGAAAATTAAAGAAATGTAAACATGAATTATGTTATTACTGTCTAAGCATCGCAAAGCTGTTGCGCAAAGGCGTCTGACGTCACTTTGGCTTGCCTGAAACAAAGGAATTAGAGAAACATGTGCTTACAGGGGCGTCGAACCGGCTTGTCCCCCTGATGGAGCAAAGTTGCTACAGTGACAAAGACAAGCTCCGCGCTCAGGGGCAACTTATATGGGGCAACTGTGCTGCGAGTATCTAAGCAGTCGTCGTGCATGGATAAAATGCAATGTTTCAAACAGATCTGATGAATTCACCTACTTTGAAAAAGTGTGCGTTAAGGGAGTCCTTTTGACACAAAGCGAAAATCTACAGTCAAGCGTCAATCAGCAGACAGCCGTGTGTTCTTTAGTCATGAGCCTGATGTCAAAACGGCAGAAAAAAATGGTCACAAACGAAATATTGTTTCTACACTTAAAATGAACAAAGAAAAAATGAGCTAGCCTGATATAAGTCATGTTCATGACGATGCAAATGCAACGAGATTTCGAACTGTTCTGTTGCACACGTTGGGACTCATTTTATTTTTCTACAAGAATCATTTGCCATGACGGGAATCGAACCCGGGCCGCCCTGCGTTACAAGGCAGATTCCTATCCGCTAGACCATTTGGGAAGATTTCATATGTAGACCCTAAGATATCTAAGTGTCATTTCGATGAGGTCTGTAGCAGAGGCCATAGAGCACACCAAACAAATAATCATGTGTTTAAATATCCTTGTCGTTTTGAAAAATTACCATTGTCACCTGCACAGGAATGCCATGCGGCCAACATTGAAGAAATGTGCTTCTCAAATCTGTCATTAACACTGTTTTCCACACGCTTTTTTCATTGCATTGCCATATAATCAATTGGTCATTGATGCGTCACGAATAACGACAATGCGTCGAAAATTAAAGAAATGTAAACATGAATTATGTTATTACTGTCTAAGCATCGCAAAGCTGTTGCGCAAAGGCGTCTGACGTCACTTTGGCTTGCCTGAAACAAAGGAATTAGAGAAACATGTGCTTACAGGGGCGTCGAACCGGCTTGTCCCCCTGATGGAGCAAAGTTGCTACAGTGACAAAGACAAGCTCCGCGCTCAGGGGCAACTTATATGGGGCAACTGTGCTGCGAGTATCTAAGCAGTCGTCGTGCATGGATAAAATGCAATGTTTCAAACAGATCTGATGAATTCACCTACTTTGAAAAAGTGTGCGTTAAGGGAGTCCTTTTGACACAAAGCGAAAATCTACAGTCAAGCGTCAATCAGCAGACAGCCGTGTGTTCTTTAGTCATGAGCCTGATGTCAAAACGGCAGAAAAAAATGGTCACAAACGAAATATTGTTTCTACACTTAAAATGAACAAAGAAAAAATGAGCTAGCCTGATATAAGTCATGTTCATGACGATGCAAATGCAACGAGATTTCGAACTGTTCTGTTGCACACGTTGGGACTCATTTTATTTTTCTACAAGAATCATTTGCCATGACGGGAATCGAACCCGGGCCGCCCTGCGTTACAAGGCAGATTCCTATCCGCTAGACCATTTGGGAAGATTTCATATGTAGACCCTAAGATATCTAAGTGTCATTTCGATGAGGTCTGTAGCAGAGGCCATAGAGCACACCAAACAAATAATCATGGGTTTAAATATCCTTGTCGTTTTGAAAAATTACCATTGTCACCTGCACAGGAGAATCTTGGATGACCAAGATGGCGGCGCGCATGCATCGCGACGCTCAGTGTCTCTCCAGAGTTTGCGAACTAGTAGTTATTTGCTTGTTTATCTTAAGTATTCTCGCTAAAAACAGTTTAGCGTACATATCGTACAGCCGACAAGAACTTCTGGACATCGGTTCCGGCACTCCAGTCATCTTTATCGACGATATACCCGAGATTAGCAAAACAGCGGGTCCAGCTAACTCCGCTACACCGACCGGAAGAGGCCCCAGACCGGCTCGGAAACGAAAACACAGGCGAGGGAGCCGAGGTGGGCTGAGAGCTAGGCTAAAGCTAACTCCACACCGACTCTCACTACCTAGCCTTTTCCTTGCAAATGTTCGTTCCCTGGCAAACAAGATGGATGAACTGCGGCTGCGGATCACCACCCACAAATGGATTATGGACTGTAACATCATGGTTTTCACTGAAACCTGGCTCAACAGCGAGGTTCCCGACAACGCTATCAAGCTAGCAGGGCGCTGCGTTCTCCGAGCAGACAGAACAGGAGGCGACTCCGGTAAGACCAGAGGTGGAGGTTTGTGCATTTATGTGAACAAGACGTGGTGCACGGACACTACCATCACCGAGAGTCACTGCTCAGCTAACCTGGAGTTTCTCATGGTTAAGTGTAGACCTTTCTATCTGCCCAGAGAGTTCACGTCTACTGTTATCACGGCAGCCTATATCCCCCCTGATGCTAATGCTAAGATTGCTATGAAAGAACTGTATGCTGCCATTAGCAAACAACAGACTCTGCATCCCGAGGCAGCCTTCATTGTCGCGGGTGACTTCAATCACTCCAACTTAAAGACTGTACTGCCCAAATTCCACCGAAATGTCTCTTGCCCCACCAGAGGAGACAGGACATTGGACCAAGTATACACCAGCATGGCTGATGCGTACAAAGCCGTTCCCCTCCCCCACCTAGGTCAATCAGACCACCTCTCATTGTTCCTACTGCCCAAGTACTCAGCACTCATCAAACGAGTGAAACCTACAGTGAGGACAGTCAAGGTCTGGCCAGAGGGAGCTGACTCAGCGCTCCAGCAGCGTTTTGGAAACACTGACTGGGGTGTGTTTGCCACTCAGGCCACCCATGACTCCCACACGGACATTAATTCATATGCCTCATCTGTTTTGGACTACATCAATTCCAACATCAGCAGTGTCACCACACTCAAGCGGATCACCACTTTCCCTAATCAGAAGCCATGGATGAACAGTGAGGTCCGACTCCTGCTGAAGGCACGCGACATTGCCTTCAGATCAGGGGATGCTCGGGCCTACAGCTCATCCAGGGCTAATCTGCAGAGGGGCATCAAAAAGGCCAAGCACAACCACAAGCTGAGGATAGAGGATCACTTCAGAAACAACTCTGACCCCCGACGCATGTGGCAGGGCATCCAGGCCATCACTGACTACAAACCATCTAACACCTCACCCCTCTCCATTGACGCCTCCCTCCCTGATGAGCTGAACCACTTCTACGGCCGCTTTGACAGGGACAACAAGGAGGTGGCCACCAAGGCTGTGCTCCCTGCGGAGCACCAGCCCCTCACTCTATCCCCCACCGACGTGTGTGCGGCACTGAGCAGGACTAACGCACGCAAGGCTGCTGGTCCTGATGGGATCCCCGGACGCGTCCTCAGGGCCTGCGCTGTGCAGCTGACTAAGGTTTGGACTGACATATTCAACCTGTCCCTAGCCCAAGCAGCTGTCCCCGCGTGCTTCAAAACCACCTCCATCGTGCCGGTGCCAAAACACTCCACTGCAACGAGCCTAAATGACTTCCGACCAGTGGCACTCACGCCCATCATCATGAAGTGCTTCGAGAGGCTGGTCTTAGCTCAACTCAAGACCTGCCTACCACCCACACTGGACCCCTTTCAATTCGCCTACCGGCAGAACAGGAGTACAGAGGATGCCATTTCAACGGCACTTCACTCCGCCCTGTCCCACCTCGACAAGACTAACTCTTATGTGAGAATGCTGTTTATTGACTTCAGCTCAGCATTCAACACCATCATCCCCTCCAAACTGATCTCCAAACTCAGGCAACTGGGCATCAACCCCTCCCTCTGCAACTGGATTCTAGACTTCTTGACCAACAGGCCGCAGTCTGTTAGGCTTCACAACCACACTTCCTCAACCCTCACCCTGAACACCGGCGTTCCACAAGGCTGTGTGCTGAGCCCCCTCCTTTACTCCCTCTTCACCTACGACTGCACACCTGTACATGGCTCAAACACCATTGTTAAGTTTGCAGACAACACAACGGTGATCGGTCTCATCAGCAACAACGATGAGTCGGCCTACAGGGAGGAGGTCCAGCACCTAACAGTGTGGTGCAACGACAATAACCTGGCTCTCAACACCAAGAAGACCAAAGAACTCATTGTGGACTTCAGGAAGTCTAAAGCTGGCGCACACACCCCCATCCTCATCAACGGGACTGAGGTGGAGCGAGTCACCAGCTTCAAGTTTCTGGGTGTCCACATCTCTGAGGACCTCTCCTGGACCCTCAACACCTCCACCCTGATAAAGAAGGCTCACCAGCGTCTCTTCTTCCTGAGGAGACTAAAGAAGGTCCATCTACCTCCTCAGATCCTGGTGAACTTCTACCGCTGCACCATCGAGAGTATCCTTACCTACTGTGTCACAGTATGGTATGGCAACTGCTCGGCATCGGACCGGAAGGCACTGCAGAGGGTGGTGAAAACTGCCCAACGCATCACCGGTTCCTCACTCCCCTCCATCGAGGCTGTCCAGGGCAAACGATGCCTGCGTAAGGCACGCAGCATCGTCAAGGACATCTCACACCCCAACCATAGACTTTTCACCCCACTCCCCTCCGGGAGGCGCTACAGGTCTCTCCGCACCCGAACCAGTAGGTTCAGAGGCAGCTTCTTCCCTGCGGCTGTCACCCTGCTGAACTCGAACACTACACCTACCTGACAACCTACTACCCCCGCAACCCCCACCCCCCCCCCCCCCCACCACCCGGACTATTGCACTATACTCCCCTCCCCTTCTCTTACTCAATACCACTGCTCTTCTGTACATACCTGTTCATACTGTTCATAATGCACATAATGCACATATCCTATGTTTTCTTTAATACTACTGCACATACTGTACATACTTGTTTATACGGCATTCCATATTTATATTTATTCGGCATCTACCTCATGTTACTGTTAATACATATATACTGCTAGACTGCATTACCCATACAGCTCATATGCTGCTACACTGCTCATACTGTAACTATTTATTCTGCTATAATGCTACTGTTACTCACATACTGCTATACTGCACTGCTATATTATACTGCTTATATTATTCTATATTACACTGCACTACTACTGATCATATATTGCACTACCTGTAAATACTGTTCATTGCACTTTCTGCTATTTTGCACTTCTGGTTAGACGCTAACTGCATTTCGTTGTCTCTGTACTTGTACTCTGCACAATGACAATAAAGTTGAATCTAATCTAATCTAATCTAATGCCATGCGGCCAACATTGAAGAAATGTGCTTCTCAAATCTGTCATTAACACTGTTTTCCACACGCTTTTTTCATTGCATTGCCATATAATCAATTGGTCATTGATGCGTCACGAATAACGACAATGCGTCGAAAATTAAAGAAATGTAAACATGAATTATGTTATTACTGTCTAAGCATCGCAAAGCTGTATGCGTAAAGGCGTCTGACGTCACAGTGGCTTGCCTGAAACAAAGGAATTAGAGAAACATGTGCTTACAGGGGCGTCGAACCGGCTTGTCCCCCTGATGGAGCAAAGTTGCTACAGTGACAAAGACAAGCTCCGCGCTCATGGGCAATTTATATGGGGCAACTGTGCTGCGAGTATCTAAGCAGTCGTCGTGCATGGATAAAATGCAATGTTTCAAACCGATCTGATGAATTCACCTACTTTGAAAAAGTGTGCGTTAAGGGAGTCCTTTTGACACAAAGCGAAAATCTACAGTCAAGCGTCAATCAGCAGACAGCCGTGTGTTCTTTAGTCATGAGCCTGTTGTCAAAACGGCAGAAAAAAATGGTCACAAACGAAATATTGTTTCTACACTTAAAATGAACAAAGAAAAAATGAGCTAGCCTGATATAAGTCATGTTCATGACGATGCAAATGTAACGAGATTTCGAACTGTTCTGTTGCACACGTTGGGACTCATTTTATTTTTCTACAAGAATCATTTGCCATGACGGGAATCGAACCCGGGCCGCCCTGCGTTACGAGGCAGATTCCTATCCGCTAGACCATTTGGGAAGATTTCATATGTAGACCCTAAGATATCTAAGTGTCATTTCGATGAGGTCTGTTGCAGAGGCCATAGAGCACACCAAACAAATAATCATGTGTTTAAATATCCTTGTCGTTTTGAAAAATTACCATTGTCACCTGCACAGGAATGCCATGCGGCCAACATTGAAGAAATGTGCTTCTCAAATCTGTCATTAACACTGTTTTCCACACGCTTTTTTCATTGCATTGCCATATAATCAATTGGTCATTGATGCGTCACGAATAACGACAATGCGTCGAAAATTAAAGAAATGTAAACATGAATTATGTTATTACTGTCTAAGCATCGCAAAGCTGTATGCGCAAAGGCGTCTGACGTCACTGTGGCTTGCCTGAAACAAAGGAATTAGAGAAACATGTGCTTACAGGGGCGTCGAACCGGGTTGTCTCCCTGATGGAGTAAAGTTGCTACAGTCACAAAGACAAGCTCCGCGCTCATGGGCAATTTATATGGGGCAACTGTGCTGCGAGTATCTAAGCAGTCGTCGTGCATGGATAAAATGCAATGTTTCAAACAGATCTGATGAATTCACCTACTTTGAAAAAGTGTGCGTTAAGGGAGTCCTTTTGACACAAAGCGAAAATCTACAGTCAAGCGTCAATCAGCAGACAGCCGTGTGTTCTTTAGTCATGAGCCTGTTGTCAAAACGGCAGAAAAAAATGGTCACAAACGAAATATTGTTTCTACACTTAAAATGAACAAAGAAAAAATGAGCTAGCCTGATATAAGTCATGTTCATGACGATGCAAATGTAACGAGATTTCGAACTGTTCTGTTGCACACGTTGGGACTCATTTTATTTTTCTACAAGAATCATTTGCCATGACGGGAATCGAACCCGGGCCGCCCTGCGTTACAAGGCAGATTCCTATCCGCTAGACCATTTGGGAAGATTTCATATGTAGACCCTAAGATATCTAAGTGTCATTTCGATGAGGTCTGTAGCAGAGGCCATAGAGCACACCAAACAAATAATCATGTGTTTAAATATCCTTGTCGTTTTGAAAAATTACCATTGTCACCTGCACAGGAATGCCATGCGGCCAACATTGAAGAAATGTGCATCTCAAATCTGTCATTAACACTGTTTTCCACACGCTTTTTTCATTGCATTGCCATATAATCAATTGGTCATTGATGCGTCACGAATAACGACAATGCGTCGAAAATTAAAGAAATGTAAACATGAATTATGTTATTACTGTCTAAGCATCGCAAAGCTGTATGCGTAAAGGCGTCTGACGTCACAGTGGCTTGCCTGAAACAAAGGAATTAGAGAAACATGTGCTTACAGGGGCGTCGAACCGCCTTCTCCCGCTGATGGAGCAAAGTTGCTACAGTGACAAAGACAAGCTCCGCGCTCATGGGCAATTTATATGAGGCAACTGTGCTGCGAGTATCTAAGTAGTCGTCGTGCATGGATAAAATGCAATGTTTCAAACAGATCTGATGAATTCACCTACTTTGAAAAAGTGTGCGTTAGGGAGTTCTTTTGACACAAAGCGAAAATCTACAGTCAAGCGTCAATCAGCAGACAGCCGTGTGTTCTTTAGTAATGAGCCTGTTGTCAAAACGGAAGAAAAAAATGTTCACAAACGAAATATTGTTTCTACACTTAAAATGAACAAAGAAAAAATTAGCTAGCCTGATATAAGTCATGTTCATGACGATGCAAATGTAACGAGATTTCGAACTGTTCTGTTGCACACGTTGGGACTCATTTTATTTTTCTACAAAAAACATTTGCCATGACGGGAATCGAACCCGGGCCGCCCTGCATTACAAGGTAGATGCCTATGCGCTAGACCATTTGGGAAGACTTGATAGGTACACCCTAAGATATCTAAGTGTCATTTCGATGAGGTCTGTAGCAGAGGCCATAGAGCACAGCAAACAAATAATCATGTGTTGAAATATCCTTGTCGTTTTGAAAAATTACCATTGTCACCTGCACAGGAATGCCATGCGGCCAACATTGAAGAAATGTGCTTCTCAAATCTGTCATTAACACTGTTTTCCACACGCTTTTTTCATTGCATTGCCATATAATCAATTGGTCATTGATGCGTCACGAATAACGACAATGCGTCGAAAATTAAAGAAATGTAAACATGAATTATGTTATTACTGTCTAAGCATCGCAAAGCTGTATGCGTAAAGGCGTCTGACGTCACAGTGGCTTGCCTGAAACAAAGGAATTAGAGAAACATGTGCTTACAGGGGCGTCGAACCGCCTTCTCCCGCTGATGGAGCAAAGTTGCTACAGTGACAAAGACAAGCTCCGCACTCATGGGCAATTTATATGAGGCAACTGTGCTGCGAGTATCTAAGTAGTCGTCGTGCATGGATAAAATGCAATGTTTCAAACAGATCTGATGAATTCACCTACTTTGAAAAAGTGTGCGTTAGGGAGTTCTTTTGACACAAAGTGAAAATCTACAGTCACGCGTCAATCAGCAGACAGCCGTGTGTTCTTTAGTAATGAGCCTGTTGTCAAAACGGCAGAAAAAAATGTTCACAAACGAAATATTGTTTCTACACTTAAAATGAACAAAGAAAAAATTAGCTAGCCTGATATAAGTCATGTTCATGACGATGCAAATGTAACGAGATTTCGAACTGTTCTGTTGCACACGTTGGGACTCATTTTATTTTTCTACAAAAAACATTTGCCATGACGGGAATCGAACCCGGGCCCCCATGCATTACAAGGTAGATGCCTATCCGCTAGACCATTTGGGAAGACTTGATAGGTACACCCTAAGATATCTAAGTGTCATTTCGATGAGGTCTGTAGCAGAGGCCATAGAGCACAGCAAACAAATAATCATGTGTTGAAATATCCTTGTCGTTTTGAAAAATTACCATTGTCACCTGCACAGGAATGCCATGCGGCCAACATTGAAGAAATGTGCTTCTCAAATCTGTCATTAACACTGTTTTCCACACGCTTTTTTCATTGCATTGCCATATAATCAATTGGTCATTGATGCGTCACGAATAACGACAATGCGTCGAAAATTAAAGAAATATAAACATGAATTATGTTATTACTGTCTAAGCATCGCAAAGCTGTATGCGTAAAGGCGTCTGACGTCACAGTGGCTTGCCTGAAACAAAGGAATTAGAGAAACATGTGCTTACAGGGGCGTCGAACCGCCTTCTCCCGCTGATGGAGCAAAGTTGCTACAGTGACAAAGACAAGCTCCGCGCTCATGGGCAATTTATATGAGGCAACTGTGCTGCGAGTATCTAAGTAGTCGTCGTGCATGGATAAAATGCAATGTTTCAAACAGATCTGATGAATTCACCTACTTTGAAAAAGTGTGCGTTAGGGAGTTCTTTTGACACAAAGCGAAAATCTACAGTCAAGCGTCAATCAGCAGACAGCCGTGTGTTCTTTAGTAATGAGCCTGTTGTCAAAACGGCAGAAAAAAATGTTCACAAACGAAATATTGTTTCTACACTTAAAATGAACAAAGAAAAAATTAGCTAGCCTGATATAAGTCATGTTCATGACGATGCAAATGTAACGAGATTTCGAACTGTTCTGTTGCACACGTTGGGACTCATTTTATTTTTCTACAAAAAACATTTGCCATGACGGGAATCGAACCCGGGCCGCCCTGCATTACAAGGTAGATGCCTATCCGCTAGACCATTTGGGAAGATTTGATAGGTACACCCTAAGATATCTAAGTGTCATTTCGATGAGGTCTGTAGCAGAGGCCATAGAGCACAGCAAACAAATAATCATGTGTTGAAATATCCTTGTCGTTTTGAAAAATTACCATTGTCACCTGCACAGGAATGCCATGCGGCCAACATTGAAGAAATGTGCTTCTCAAATCTGTCATTAACACTGTTTTCCACACGCTTTTTTCATTGCATTGCCATATAATCAATTGGTCATTGATGCGTCACGAATAACGACAATGCGTCGAAAATTAAAGAAATGTAAACATGAATTATGTTATTACTGTCTAAGCATCGCAAAGCTGTATGCGTAAAGGCGTCTGACGTCACAGTGGCTTGCCTGAAACAAAGGAATTAGAGAAACATGTGCTTACAGGGGCGTCGAACCGCCTTCTCCCGCTGATGGAGCAAAGTTGCTACAGTGACAAAGACAAGCTCCGCACTCATGGGCAATTTATATGAGGCAACTGTGCTGCGAGTATCTAAGTAGTCGTCGTGCATGGATAAAATGCAATGTTTCAAACCGATCTGATGAATTCACCTACTTTGAAAAAGTGTGCGTTAAGGGAGTCCTTTTGACACAAAGCGAAAATCTACAGTCAAGCGTCAATCAGCAGACAGCCGTGTGTTCTTTAGTCATGAGCCTGTTGTCAAAACGGCAGAAAAAAATGTTCACAAACGAAATATTGTTTCTACACTTAAAATGAACAAAGAAAAAATTAGCTAGCCTGATATAAGTCATGTTCATGACGATGCAAATGTAACGAGATTTTGAACTGTTCTGTTGCACACGTTGGGACTCATTTTATTTTTCAACAAAAATCCTTTGCCAAGACGGGAATCAAACCCGGGCCGCCCTGCGTTACAAGGCAGATTCCTATCCGCTAGACCATTTGGGAAGACTTGATATGTACACCCTAAGATATCTAAGTGTCATTTCGATGAGGTCTGTAGCAGAGGCCATAGAGCACAGCAAACAAATAATCATGTGTTGAAATATCCTTGTCGTTTTGAAAAATTACCATTGTCACCTGCACAGGAATGCCATGCGGCCAACATTGAAGAAATGTGCTTCTCAAATCTGTCATTAACACTGTTTTCCACACGCTTTTTTCACTGCATTGCCATATAATCAATTGGTCATTGATGCGTCACGAATAACGACAATGCGTCGAAAATTAAAGAAATGTAAACATGAATTATGTTATTACTGTCTAAGCATCGCAAAGCTGTATGCGTAAAGGCGTCTGACGTCACAGTGGCTTGCCTGAAACAAAGGAATTAGAGAAACATGTGCTTACAGGGGCGTCGAACCGCATTCTCCCGCTGATGGAGCAAAGTTGCTACAGTGACAAAGACAAGCTCCGCACTCATGGGCAATTTATATGGGGCAACTGTGCTGCGAGTATCTAAGCAGTCGTCGTGCATGGATAAAATGCAATGTTTCAAACAGATCTGATGAATTCACCTACTTTGAAAAAGTGTGCGTTAGGAAGTTCTTTTGACACAAAGCGAAAATCTACAGTCAAGCGTCAATCAGCAGACAGCCGTGTGTTCTTTAGTCATGAGCCTGTTGTCAAAACGGCAGAAAAAAATGTTCACAAACGAAATATTGTTTCTACACTTAAAATGAACAAAGAAAAAATTAGCTAGCCTGATATAAGTCATGTTCATGACGATGCAAATGTAACGAGATTTCGAACTGTTCTGTTGCACACGTTGGGACTCATTTTATTTTTCTACAAAAATCCTTTGCCATGACGGGAATCGAACCCGGGCCACCATGCGTTACAAGGCAGATTCCTATCCGCTAGACCATTTGGGAAGACTTGATATGTACACCCTAAGATATCTAAGTGTCATTTCGATGAGGTCTGTAGCAGAGGCCATAGAGCACAGCAAACAAATAATCATGTGTTGAAATATCCTTGTCGTTTTGAAAAATTACCATTGTCACCTGCACAGGAATGCCATGCGGCCAACATTGAAGAAATGTGCTTCTCAAATCTGTCATTAACACTGTTTTCCACACGCTTTTTTCATTGCATTGCCATATAATCAATTGGTCATTGATGCGTCACGAATAACGACAATGCGTCGAAAATTAAAGAAATGTAAACATGAATTATGTTATTACTGTCTAAGCATCGCAAAGCTGTATGCGTAAAGGCGTCTGACGTCACAGTGGCTTGCCTGAAACAAAGGAATTAGAGAAACATGTGCTTACAGGGGCGTCGAACCGCCTTCTCCCGCTGATGGAGCAAAGTTGCTACAGTGACAAAGACAAGCTCCGCGCTCATGGGCAATTTATATGAGGCAACTGTGCTGCGAGTATCTAAGTAGTCGTCGTGCATGGATAAAATGCAATGTTTCAAACAGATCTGATGAATTCACCTACTTTGAAAAAGTGTGCGTTAGGGAGTTCTTTTGACACAAAGCGAAAATCTACAGTCAAGCGTCAATCAGCAGACAGCCGTGTGTTCTTTAGTCATGAGCCTGTTGTCAAAACGGCAGAAAAAAATGTTCACAAACGAAATATTGTTTCTACACTTAAAATGAACAAAGAAAAAATTAGCTAGCCTGATATAAGTCATGTTCATGACGATGCAAATGTAACGAGATTTTGAACTGTTCTGTTGCACACGTTGGGACTCATTTTATTTTTCTACAAAAATCCTTTGCCAAGACGGGAATCAAACCCGGGCCGCCCTGCGTTACAAGGCAGATTCCTATCCGCTAGACCATTTGGGAAGACTTGATATGTACACCCTAAGATATCTAAGTGTCATTTCGATGAGGTCTGTAGCAGAGGCCATAGAGCACAGCAAACAAATAATCATGTGTTGAAATATCCTTGTCGTTTTGAAAAATTACCATTGTCACCTGCACAGGAATGCCATGCGGCCAACATTGAAGAAATGTGCTTCTCAAATCTGTCATTAACACTGTTTTCCACACGCTTTTTTCATTGCATTGCCATATAATCAATTGGTCATTGATGCGTCACGAATAACGACAATGCGTCGAAAATTAAAGAAATGTAAACATGAATTATGTTATTACTGTCTAAGCATCGCAAAGCTGTATGCGTAAAGGCGTCTGACGTCACAGTGGCTTGCCTGAAACAAAGGAATTAGAGAAACATGTGCTTACAGGGGCGTCGAACCGCCTTCTCCCGCTGATGGAGCAAAGTTGCTACAGTGACAAAGACAAGCTCCGCGCTCATGGGCAATTTATATGAGGCAACTGTGCTGCGAGTATCTAAGTAGTCGTCGTGCATGGATAAAATGCAATGTTTCAAACAGATCTGATGAATTCACCTACTTTGAAAAAGTGTGCGTTAGGGAGTTCTTTTGACACAAAGCGAAAATCTACAGTCAAGCGTCAATCAGCAGACAGCCGTGTGTTCTTTAGTCATGAGCCTGTTGTCAAAACGGCAGAAAAAAATGTTCACAAACGAAATATTGTTTCTACACTTAAAATGAACAAAGAAAAAATTAGCTAGCCTGATATAAGTCATGTTCATGACGTTGCAAATGTAACGAGCTTTCGAACTGTTCTGTTGCACACGTTGGGACTCATTTTATTTTTCTACAAAAAACATTTGCCATGACGGGAATCGAACCCGGGCCGCCCTGCGTTACAAGGTAGATGCCTATCCGCTAGACCATTTGGGAAAACTTGATATGTACACCCTAAGATATCTAAGTGTCATTTCGATGAGGTCTGTAGCAGAGGCCATAGAGCACAGCAAACAAATAATCATGTGTTTAAATATCCTTGTCGTTTTGAAAAATTACCATTGTCACCTGCACAGGAATGCCATGCGGCCAACATTGAAGAAATGTGCTTCTCAAATCTGTCATTAACACTGTTTTCCACACGCTTTTTTCATTGCATTGCCATATAATCAATTGGTCATTGATGCGTCACGAATAACGACAATGCGTCGAAAATTAAAGAAATGTAAACATGAATTATGTTATTACTGTCTAAGCATCGCAAAGCTGTATGCGTAAAGGCGTCTGACGTCACAGTGGCTTGCCTGAAACAAAGGAATTAGAGAAACATGTGCTTACAGGGGCGTCGAACCGCCTTCTCCCGCTGATGGAGCAAATTTGCTACAGTGACAAAGACAAGCTCCGCGCTCATGGGCAATTTATATGAGGCAACTGTGCTGCGAGTATCTAAGTAGTCGTCGTGCATGGATAAAATGCAATGTTTCAAACAGATCTGATGAATTCACCTACTTTGAAAAAGTGTGCGTTAGGGAGTTCTTTTGACACAAAGCGAAAATCTACAGTCAAGCGTCAATCAGCAGACAGCCGTGTGTTCTTTAGTCATGAGCCTGTTGTCAAAACGGCAGAAAAAAATGTTCACAAACGAAATATTGTTTCTACACTTAAAATGAACAAAGAAAAAATTAGCTAGCCTGATATAAGTCATGTTCATGACGTTGCAAATGTAACGAGCTTTCGAACTGTTCTGTTGCACACGTTGGGACTCATTTTATTTTTCTACAAAAAACATTTGCCATGACGGGAATCGAACCCGGGCCGCCCTGCGTTACAAGGTAGATGCCTATCCGCTAGACCATTTGGGAAAACTTGATATGTACACCCTAAGATATCTAAGTGTCATTTCGATGAGGTCTGTAGCAGAGGCCATAGAGCACAGCAAACAAATAATCATGTGTTTAAATATCCTTGTCGTTTTGAAAAATTACCATTGTCACCTGCACAGGAATGCCATGCGGCCAACATTGAAGAAATGTGCTTCTCAAATCTGTCATTAACACTGTTTTCCACACGCTTTTTTCATTGCATTGCCATATAATCAATTGGTCATTGATGCGTCACGAATAACGACAATGCGTCGAAAATTAAAGAAATGTAAACATGAATTATGTTATTACTGTCTAAGCATCGCAAAGCTGTATGCGTAAAGGCGTCTGACGTCACAGTGGCTTGCCTGAAACAAAGGAATTAGAGAAACATGTGCTTACAGGGGCGTCGAACCGCCTTCTCCCGCTGATGGAGCAAATTTGCTACAGTGACAAAGACAAGCTCCGCGCTCATGGGCAATTTATATGAGGCAACTGTGCTGCGAGTATCTAAGTAGTCGTCGTGCATGGATAAAATGCAATGTTTCAAACAGATCTGATGAATTCACCTACTTTGAAAAAGTGTGCGTTAGGGAGTTCTTTTGACACAAAGCGAAAATCTACAGTCAAGCGTCAATCAGCAGACAGCCGTGTGTTCTTTAGTCATGAGCCTGTTGTCAAAACGGCAGAAAAAAATGTTCACAAACGAAATATTGTTTCTACACTTAAAATGAACAAAGAAAAAATTAGCTAGCCTGATATAAGTCATGTTCATGACGTTGCAAATGTAACGAGCTTTCGAACTGTTCTGTTGCACACGTTGGGACTCATTTTATTTTTCAACAAAAAACATTTGCCATGACGGGAATCGAACCCGGGCCGCCCTGCGTTACAAGGTAGATGCCTATCCGCTAGACCATTTGGGAAAACTTGATATGTACACCCTAAGATATCTAAGTGTCATTTCGATGAGGTCTGTAGCAGAGGCCATAGAGCACAGCAAACAAATAATCATGTGTTTAAATATCCTTGTCGTTTTGAAAAATTACCATTGTCACCTGCACAGGAATGCCATGCGGCCAACATTGAAGAAATGTGCTTCTCAAATCTGTCATTAACACTGTTTTCCACACGCTTTTTTCATTGCATTGCCATATAATCAATTGGTCATTGATGCGTCACGAATAACGACAATGCGTCGAAAATTAAAGAAATGTAAACATGAATTATGTTATTACTGTCTAAGCATCGCAAAGCTGTATGCGTAAAGGCGTCTGACGTCACAGTGGCTTGCCTGAAACAAAGGAATTCGAGAAACATGTGCTTACAGGGGCGTCGAAGCGCCTTCTCCCGCTGATGGAGCAAAGTTGCTACAGTGACAAAGACAAGCTCCGCGCTCATGGGCAATTTATATGAGGCATCTGTGCTGCGAGTATCTAAGTAGTCGTCGTGCATGGATAAAATGCAATGTTTCAAACAGATCTGATGAATTCACCTACTTTGAAAAAGTGTGCGTTAGGGAGTTCTTTTGACACAAAGCGAAAATCTACAGTCAAGCGTCAATCAGCAGACAGCCGTGTGTTCTTTAGTAATGAGCCTGTTGTCAAAACGGCAGAAGAAAATGTTCACAAACGAAATATTGTTTCTACACTTAAAATGAACAAAGAAAAAATGAGCTAGCCTGATATAAGTCATGTTCATGACGATGCAAATGTAACGAGATTTCGAACTGTTCTGTTGCACACGTTGGGACTCATTTTATTTTTCTACAAAAAACATTTGCCATGACGGGAATCGAACCCGGGCCGCCCTGCGTTACAAGGTAGATGCCTATCCGCTAGACCATTTGGGAAGACTTGATATGTACACCCTAAGATATCTAAGTGTCATTTCGATGAGGTCTGTAGCAGAGGCCATAGAGCACAGCAAACAAATAATCATGTGTTTAAATATCCTTGTCGTTTTGAAAAATTACCATTGTCACCTGCACAGGAATGCCATGCGGCCAACATTGAAGAAATGTGCTTCTCAAATCTGTCATTAACACTGTTTTCCACACGCTTTTTTCATTGCATTGCCATATAATCAATTGGTCATTGATGCGTCACGAATAACGACAATGCGTCGAAAATTAAAGAAATGTAAACATGAATTATGTTATTACTGTCTAAGCATCGCAAAGCTGCATGCGTAAAGGCGTCTGACGTCACAGTGGCTTGCCTGAAACAAAGGAATTAGAGAAACATGTGCTTACAGGGGCGTCGAACCGCCTTCTCCCGCTGATGGAGCAAAGTTGCTACAGTGACAAAGACAAGCTCCTCGCTCATGGGCAATTTATATGAGGCAACTGTGCTGCGAGTATCTAAGTAGTCGTCGTGCATGGATAAAATGCAATGTTTCAAACAGATCTGATGAATTCACCTACTTTGAAAAAGTGTGCGTTAGGGAGTTCTTTTGACACAAAGCGAAAATCTACAGTCAAGCGTCAATCAGCAGACAGCCGTGTGTTCTTTAGTCATGAGCCTGTTGTCAAAACGGCAGAAAAAAATGTTCACAAACGAAATATTGTTTCTACACTTAAAATGAACAAAGAAAAAATGAGCTAGCCTGATATAAGTCATGTTCATGACGATGCAAATGTAACGAGATTTCGAACTGTTCTGTTGCACACGTTGGGACTCATTTTATTTTTCTACAAAAAACATTTGCCATGACGGGAATCGAACCCGGGCCGCCCTGCGTTATAAGGTAGATGCCTATCCGCTAGACCATTTGGGAAGACTTGATATGTACACCCTAAGATATCTAAGTGTCATTTCGATGAGGTCTGTAGCAGAGGCCATAGAGCACAGCAAACAAATAATCATGTGTTTAAATATCCTTGTCGTTTTGAAAAATTACCATTGTCACCTGCAACGGAATGCCATGCTGCCAACATTGAAGAAATGTGCTTCTCAAATCTGTCATTAACACTGTTTTCCACACGCTTTTTTCATTGCATTGCCATATAATCAATTGGTCATTGATGCGTCACGAATAACGACAATGCGTCGAAAATTAAAGAAATATAAACATGAATTATGTTATTACTGTCTAAGCATCGCAAAGCTGCATGCGTAAAGGCGTCTGACGTCACAGTGGCTTGCCTGAAACAAAGGAATTAGAGAAACATGTGCTTACAGGGGCGTCGAACCGCCTTCTCCCGCTGATGGAGCAAAGTTGCTACAGTGACAAAGACAAGCTCCGCGCTCATGGGCAATTTATATGAGGCAACTGTGCTGCGAGTATCTAAGTAGTCGTCGTGCATGGATAAAATGCAATGTTTCAAACAGATCTGATGAATTCACCTACTTTGAAAAAGTGTGCGTTAGGGAGTTCTTTTGACACAAAGCGAAAATCTACAGTCAAGCGTCAATCAGCAGACAGCCGTGTGTTCTTTAGTCATGAGCCTGTTGTCAAAACGGCAGAAAAAAATGTTCACAAACGAAATATTGTTTCTACACTTAAAATGAACAAAGAAAAAATTAGCTAGCCTGATATAAGTCATGTTCATGACGATGCAAATGTAACGAGATTTCGAACTGTTCTGTTGCACACGTTGGTACTCATTTTATTTTTCTACAAAAAACATTTGCCATGACGGGAATCGAACCCGGGCCGCCCTGCGTTATAAGGTAGATGCCTATCCGCTAGACCATTTGGGAAGACTTGATATGTACACCCTAAGATATCTAAGTGTCATTTCGATGAGGTCTGTAGCAGAGGCCATAGAGCACAGCAAACAAATAATCATGTGTTTAAATATCCTTGTCGAAAAATTACCATTGTCACCTGCACAGGAATGCCATGCGGCCAACATTGAAGAAATGTGCTTCTCAAATCTGTCATTAACACTGTTTTCCACACGCTTTTTTCATTGCATTGCCATATAATCAATTGGTCATTGATGCGTCACGAATAACGACAATGCGTCGAAAATTAAAGAAATGTAAACATGAATTATGTTATTACTGTCTAAGCATCGCAAAGCTGTATGCGTAAAGGCGTCTGACGTCACAGTGGCTTGCCTGAAACAAAGGAATTCGAGAAACATGTGCTTACAGGGGCGTCGAAGCGCCTTCTCCCGCTGATGGAGCAAAGTTGCTACAGTGACAAAGACAAGCTCCGCGCTCATGGGCAATTTATATGAGGCATCTGTGCTGCGAGTATCTAAGTAGTCGTCGTGCATGGATAAAATGCAATGTTTCAAACAGATCTGATGAATTCACCTACTTTGAAAAAGTGTGCGTTAGGGAGTTCTTTTGACACAAAGCGAAAATCTACAGTCAAGCGTCAATCAGCAGACAGCCGTGTGTTCTTTAGTAATGAGCCTGTTGTCAAAACGGCAGAAGAAAATGTTCACAAACGAAATATTGTTTCTACACTTAAAATGAACAAAGAAAAAATGAGCTAGCCTGATATAAGTCATGTTCATGACGATGCAAATGTAACGAGATTTCGAACTGTTCTGTTGCACACGTTGGGACTCATTTTATTTTTCTACAAAAAACATTTGCCATGACGGGAATCGAACCCGGGCCGCCCTGCGTTACAAGGTAGATGCCTATCCGCTAGACCATTTGGGAAGACTTGATATGTACACCCTAAGATATCTAAGTGTCATTTCGATGAGGTCTGTAGCAGAGGCCATAGAGCACAGCAAACAAATAATCATGTGTTTAAATATCCTTGTCGTTTTGAAAAATTACCATTGTCACCTGCAACGGAATGCCATGCTGCCAACATTGAAGAAATGTGCTTCTCAAATCTGTCATTAACACTGTTTTCCACACGCTTTTTTCATTGCATTGCCATATAATCAATTGGTCATTGATGCGTCACGAATAACGACAATGCGTCGAAAATTAAAGAAATATAAACATGAATTATGTTATTACTGTCTAAGCATCGCAAAGCTGCATGCGTAAAGGCGTCTGACGTCACAGTGGCTTGCCTGAAACAAAGGAATTAGAGAAACATGTGCTTACAGGGGCGTCGAACCGCCTTCTCCCGCTGACGGAGCAAAGTTGCTACAGTGACAAAGACAAGCTCCGCGCTCATGGGCAATTTATATGAGGCAACTGTGCTGCGAGTATCTAAGTAGTCGTCGTGCATGGATAAAATGCAATGTTTCAAACAGATCTGATGAATTCACCTACTTTGAAAAAGTGTGCGTTAGGGAGTTCTTTTGACACAAAGCGAAAATCTACAGTCAAGCGTCAATCAGCAGACAGCCGTGTGTTCTTTAGTCATGAGCCTGTTGTCAAAACGGCAGAAAAAAATGTTCACAAACGAAATATTGTTTCTACACTTAAAATGAACAAAGAAAAAATTAGCTAGCCTGATATAAGTCATGTTCATGACGATGCAAATGTAACGAGATTTCGAACTGTTCTGTTGCACACGTTGGTACTCATTTTATTTTTCTACAAAAAACATTTGCCATGACGGGAATCGAACCCGGGCCGCCCTGCGTTATAAGGTAGATGCCTATCCGCTAGACCATTTGGGAAGACTTGATATGTACACCCTAAGATATCTAAGTGTCATTTCGATGAGGTCTGTAGCAGAGGCCATAGAGCACAGCAAACAAATAATCATGTGTTTAAATATCCTTGTCGAAAAATTACCATTGTCACCTGCACAGGAATGCCATGCGGCCAACAT
The DNA here is from genome assembly GCF_951799395.1 of Argentina silus. Taxonomy (NCBI): domain Eukaryota; kingdom Metazoa; phylum Chordata; class Actinopteri; order Argentiniformes; family Argentinidae; genus Argentina; species Argentina silus. The sequence goes on along the minus strand of NW_028152291.1, from coordinate 72,385 downwards.
TGAAGAAATGTGCTTCTCAAATCTGTCATTAACACTGTTTTCCACACGCTTTTTTCATTGCATTGCCATATAATCAATTGGTCATTGATGCGTCACGAATAACGACAATGCGTCGAAAATTAAAGAAATGTAAACATGAATTATGTTATTACTGTCTAAGCATCGCAAAGCTGTATGCGTAAAGGCGTCTGACGTCACAGTTGCTTGCCTGAAACAAAGGAATCAGAGAAACATGTGCTTACAGGGGCGTCGAAGCGCCTTCTCCCGCTGATGGAGCAAAGTTGCTACAGTGACAAAGACAAGCTCCGCGCTCATGGGCAATTTATATGGGGCAACTGTGCTGCGAGTATCTAAGCAGTCGTCGTGCATGGATAAAATGCAATGTTTCAAACAGATCTGATGAATTCACCTACTTTGAAAAAGTGTGCGTTAGGAAGTTCTTTTGACACAAAGCGAAAATCTACAGTCAAGCGTCAATCAGCAGACAGCCGTGTGTTCTTTAGTCATGAGCCTGTTGTCAAAACGGCAGAAAAAAATGGTCACAAACGAAATATTGTTTCTACACTTAAAATGAACAAAGAAAAAATGAGCTAGCCTGATATAAGTCATGTTCATGACGATGCAAATGTAACGAGATTTCGAACTGTTCTGTTGCACACGTTGGGACTCATTTTATTTTTCTACAAAAAACATTTGCCATGACGGGAATCGAACCCGGGCCGCCCTGCGTGACAAGGCAGATTCCTATCCGCTAGACCATTTGGGAAGACTTGATATGTACACCCTAAGATATCTAAGTGTCATTTCGATGAGGTCTGTAGCAGAGGCCATAGAGCACAGCAAACAAATAATCATGTGTTTAAATATCCTTGTCGTTTTGAAAAATTACCATTGTCACCTGCACAGGAATGCCATGCGGCCAACATTGAAGAAATGTGCTTCTCAAATCTGTCATTAACACTGTTTTCCACACGCTTTTTTCATTGCATTGCCATATAATCAATTGGTCATTGATGCGTCACGAATAACGACAATGCGTCGAAAATTAAAGAAATGTAAACATGAATTATGTTATTACTGTCTAAGCATCGCAAAGCTGTATGCGTAAAGGCGTCTGACGTCACAGTGGCTTGCCTGAAACAAAGGAATTAGAGAAACATGTGCTTACAGGGGCGTCGAACCGCCTTCTCCCGCTGATGGAGCAAAGTTGCTACAGTGACAAAGACAAGCTCCGCGCTCATGGGCAATTTATATGGGGCAACTGTGCTGCGAGTATCTAAGCAGTCGTCGTGCATGGATAAAATGCAATGTTTCAAACAGATCTGATGAATTCACCTACTTTGAAAAAGTGTGCGTTAGGAAGTTCTTTTGACACAAAGCGAAAATCTACAGTCAAGCGTCAATCAGCAGACAGCCGTGTGTTCTTTAGTCATGAGCCTGTTGTCAAAACGGCAGAAAAAAATGGTCACAAACGAAATGTTGTTTCTACACTTAAAATGAACAAAGAAAAAATGAGCTAGCCTGATATAAGTCATGTTCATGACGATGCAAATGTAACGAGATTTCGAACTGTTCTGTTGCACACGTTGGGACTCATTTTATTTTTCTACAAAAAACATTTGCCATGACGGGAATCGAACCCGCGCCGCCCTGCGTTACAAGGTAGATGCCTATCCGCTAGACCATTTGGGAAGACTTGATATGTACACCCTAAGATATCTAAGTGTCATTTCGATGAGGTCTGTAGCAGAGGCCATAGAGCACAGCAAACAAATAATCATGTGTTTAAATATCCTTGTCGTTTTGAAAAATTACCATTGTCACCTGCACAGGAATGCCATGCGGCCAACATTGAAGAAATGTGCTTCTCAAATCTGTCATTAACACTGTTTTCCACACGCTTTTTTCATTGCATTGCCATATAATCAATTGGTCATTGATGCCTCACAAATAACGACAATGCGTCGAAAATTAAAGAAATGTAAACATGAATTATGTTATTACTGTCTAAGCATCGCAAAGCTGTATGCGTAAAGGCGTCTGACGTCACAGTGGCTTGCCTGAAACAAAGGAATCAGAGAAACATGTGCTTACAGGGGCGTCGAAGCGCCTTCTCCCGCTGATGGAGCAAAGTTGCTACAGTGACAAAGACAAGCTCCGCGCTCATGGGCAATGTATATGGGGCAACTGTGCTGCGAGTATCTAAGCAGTCGTCGTGCATGGATAAAATGCAATGTTTCAAACAGATCTGATGAATTCACCTACTTTGAAAAAGTGTGCGTTAGGAAGTTCTTTTGACACAAAGCGAAAATCTACAGTCAAGCGTCAATCAGCAGACAGCCGTGTGTTCTTTAGTCATGAGCCTGTTGTCAAAACGGCAGAAAAAAATGTTCACAAACAAAATATTGTTTCTACACTTAAAATGAACAAAGAAAAAATGAGCTAGCCTGATATAAGTCATGTTCATGACGATGCAAATGTAACGAGATTTCGAACTGTTCTGTTGCACACGTTGGGACTCATTTTATTTTTCTACAAAAAACATTTGCCATGACGGGAATCGAACCCGGGCCGCCCTGCGTTACAAGGTAGATGCCTATCCGCTAGACCATTTGGGAAGACTTGATATGTACACCCTAAGATATCTAAGTGTCATTTCGATGAGGTCTGTAGCAGAGGCCATAGAGCACAGCAAACAAATAATCATGTGTTTAAATATCCTTGTCGTTTTGAAAAATTACCATTGTCACCTGCACAGGAATGCCATGCGGCCAACATTGAAGAAATGTGCTTCTCAAATCTGTCATTAACACTGTTTTCCACACGCTTTTTTCATTGCATTGCCATATAATCAATTGGTCATTGATGCGTCACGAATAACGACAATGCGTCGAAAATTAAAGAAATGTAAACATGAATTATGTTATTACTGTCTAAGCATAGCAAAGCTGTACGCGAAAATGCGTCTGACGTCACAGTGGCTTGCCTGAAACAAAGGAATTAGAGAAACATGTGCTTACAGGGGCGTCGAACCGCCTTCTCCCGCTGATGGAGCAAAGTTGCTACAGTGACAAAGACAAGCTCCGCGCTCATGGGCAATTTATATGAGGCAACTGTGCTGCGAGTATCTAAGTAGTCGTCGTGCATGGATAAAATGCAATGTTTCAAACAGATCTGATGAATTCACCTACTTTGAAAAAGTGTGCGTTAGGGAGTTCTTTTGACACAAAGCGAAAATCTACAGTCAAGCGTCAATCAGCAGACAGCCGTGTGTTCTTTAGTAATGAGCCTGTTGTCAAAACGGCAGAATTTTTTTTTCACAAACGAAATATTGTTTCTACACTTAAAATGAACAAAGAAAAAATTAGCTAGCCTGATATAAGTCATGTTCATGACGATGCAAATGTAACGAGATTTCGAACTGTTCTGTTGCACACGTTGGGACTCATTTTATTTTTCTACAAAAAACATTTGCCATGACGGGAATCGAACCCGGGCCGCCCTGCGTGACAAGGCAGATTCCTATCCGCTAGACCATTTGGGAAGACTTGATATGTACACCCTAAGATATCTAAGTGTCATTTCGATGAGGTCTGTAGCAGAGGCCATAGAGCACAGCAAACAAATAATCATGTGTTTAAATATCCTTGTCGTTTTGAAAAATTACCATTGTCACCTGCACAGGAATGCCATGCGGCCAACATTGAAGAAATGTGCTTCTCAAATCTGTCATTAACACTGTTTTCCACACGCTTTTTTCATTGCATTGCCATATAATCAATTGGTCATTGATGCGTCACGAATAACGACAATGCGTCGAAAATTAAAGAAATGTAAACATGAATTATGTTATTACTGTCTTAGCATCGCAAAGCTGTATGCGTAAAGGCGTCTGACGTCACAGTGGCTTGCCTGAAACAAAGGAATTAGAGAAACATGTGCTTACAGGGGCGTCGAACCGCCTTCTCCCGCTGATGGAGCAAAGTTGCTACAGTGACAAAGACAAGCTCCGCGCTCATGGGCAATTTATATGGGGCAACTGTGCTGCGAGTATCTAAGCAGTCGTCGTGCATGGATAAAATGCAATGTTTCAAACAGATCTGATGAATTCACCTACTTTGAAAAAGTGTGCGTTAGGAAGTTCTTTTGACACAAAGCGAAAATCTACAGTCAAGCGTCAATCAGCAGACAGCCGTGTGTTCTTTAGTCATGAGCCTGTTGTCAAAACGGCAGAAAAAAATGGTCACAAACGAAATATTGTTTCTACACTTAAAATGAACAAAGAAAAAATTAGCTAGCCTGATATAAGTCATGTTCATGACGATGCAAATGTAACGAGATTTCGAACTGTTCTGTTGCACACGTTGGGACTCATTTTATTTTTCTACAAAAAACATTTGCCATGACGGGAATCGAACCCGGGCCGCCCTGCGTTACAAGGTAGATGCCTATCCGCTAGACCATTTGGGAAGACTTGATATGTACACCCTAAGATATCTAAGTGTCATTTCGATGAGGTCTGTAGCAGAGGCCATAGAGCACAGCAAACAAATAATCATGTGTTTAAATATCCTTGTCGTTTTGAAAAATTACCATTGTCACCTGCACAGGAATGCCATGCGGCCAACATTGAAGAAATGTGCTTCTCAAATCTGTCATTAACACTGTTTTCCACACGCTTTTTTCATTGCATTGCCATATAATCAATTGGTCATTGATGCGTCACGAATAACGACAATGCGTCGAAAATTAAAGAAATGTAAACATGAATTATGTTATTACTGTCTAAGCATCGCAAAGCTGTACGCGAAAATGCGTCTGACGTCACAGTGGCTTGCCTGAAACAAAGGAATTAGAGAAACATGTGCTTACAGGGGCGTCGAACCGCCTTCTCCCGCTGATGGAGCAAAGTTGCTACAGTGACAAAGACAAGCTCCGCGCTCATGGGCAATTTATATGAGGCAACTGTGCTGCGAGTATCTAAGTAGTCGTCGTGCATGGATAAAATGCAATGTTTCAAACAGATCTGATGAATTCACCTACTTTGAAAAAGTGTGCGTTAGGGAGTTCTTTTGACACAAAGCGAAAATCTACAGTCAAGCGTCAATCAGCAGACAGCCGTGTGTTCTTTAGTAATGAGCCTGTTGTCAAAACGGCAGAATTTTTTTTTCACAAACGAAATATTGTTTCTACACTTAAAATGAACAAAGAAAAAATTAGCTAGCCTGATATAAGTCATGTTCATGACGATGCAAATGTAACGAGATTTCGAACTGTTCTGTTGCACACGTTGGGACTCATTTTATTTTTCTACAAAAAACATTTGCCATGACGGGAATCGAACCCGGGCCGCCCTGCGTGACAAGGCAGATTCCTATCCGCTAGACCATTTGGGAAGACTTGATATGTACACCCTAAGATATCTAAGTGTCATTTCGATGAGGTCTGTAGCAGAGGCCATAGAGCACAGCAAACAAATAATCATGTGTTTAAATATCCTTGTCGTTTTGAAAAATTACCATTGTCACCTGCACAGGAATGCCATGCGGCCAACATTGAAGAAATGTGCTTCTCAAATCTGTCATTAACACTGTTTTCCACACGCTTTTTTCATTGCATTGCCATATAATCAATTGGTCATTGATGCGTCACGAATAACGACAATGCGTCGAAAATTAAAGAAATGTAAACATGAATTATGTTATTACTGTCTTAGCATCGCAAAGCTGTATGCGTAAAGGCGTCTGACGTCACAGTGGCTTGCCTGAAACAAAGGAATTAGAGAAACATGTGCTTACAGGGGCGTCGAACCGCCTTCTCCCGCTGATGGAGCAAAGTTGCTACAGTGACAAAGACAAGCTCCGCGCTCATGGGCAATTTATATGGGGCAACTGTGCTGCGAGTATCTAAGCAGTCGTCGTGCATGGATAAAATGCAATGTTTCAAACAGATCTGATGAATTCACCTACTTTGAAAAAGTGTGCGTTAGGAAGTTCTTTTGACACAAAGCGAAAATCTACAGTCAAGCGTCAATCAGCAGACAGCCGTGTGTTCTTTAGTCATGAGCCTGTTGTCAAAACGGCAGAAAAAAATGGTCACAAACGAAATATTGTTTCTACACTTAAAATGAACAAAGAAAAAATTAGCTAGCCTGATATAAGTCATGTTCATGACGATGCAAATGTAACGAGATTTCGAACTGTTCTGTTGCACACGTTGGGACTCATTTTATTTTTCTACAAAAAACATTTGCCATGACGGGAATCGAACCCGGGCCGCCCTGCGTTACAAGGTAGATGCCTATCCGCTAGACCATTTGGGAAAACTTGATATGTACACCCTAAGATATCTAAGTGTCATTTCGATGAGGTCTGTAGCAGAGGCCATAGAGCACAGCAAACAAATAATCATGTGTTTAAATATCCTTGTCGTTTTGAAAAATTACCATTGTCACCTGCACAGGAATGCCTTGCGGCCAACATTGAAGAAATGTGCTTCTCAAATCTGTCATTAACACTGTTTTCCACACGCTTTTTTCATTGCATTGCCATATAATCAATTGGTCATTGATGCGTCACGAATAACGACAATGCGTCGAAAATTAAAGAAATGTAAACATGAATTATGTTATTACTGTCTAAGCATCGCAAAGCTGTATGCGTAAAGGCGTCTGACGTCACAGTGGCTTGCCTGAAACAAAGGAATTAGAGAAACATGTGCTTACAGGGGCGTCGAACCGCCTTCTCCCGCTGATGGAGCAAAGTTGCTACAGTGACAAAGACAAGCTCCGCGCTCATGGGCAAATTATATGGGGCAACTGTGCTGCGAGTATCTAAGCAGTCGTCGTGCATGGATAAAATGCAATGTTTCAAACAGATCTGATGAATTCACCTACTTTGAAAAAGTGTGCGTTAGGAAGTTCTTTTGACACAAAGCGAAAATCTACAGTCAAGCGTCAATCAGCAGACAGCCGTGTGTTCTTTAGTCATGAGCCAGTTGTCAAAACGGCAGAAAAAAATGTTCACAAACGAAATATTGTTTCTACACTTAAAATGAACAAAGAAAAAATGAGCTAGCCTGATATAAGTCATGTTCATGACGATGCAAATGTAACGAGATTTCGAACTGTTCTGTTGCACACGTTGGGACTCATTTTATTTTTCTACAAAAAAATTTGCCATGACGGGAATCGAACCCGGGCCGCCCTGCGTTACAAGGTAGATGCCTATCCGCTAGACCATTTGGGAAAACTTGATATGTACACCCTAAGATATCTAAGTGTCATTTCGATGAGGTCTGTAGCAGAGGCCATAGAGCACAGCAAACAAATAATCATGTGTTTAAATATCCTTGTCGTTTTGAAAAATTACCATTGTCACCTGCACAGGAATGCCTTGCGGCCAACATTGAAGAAATGTGCTTCTCAAATCTGTCATTAACACTGTTTTCCACACGCTTTTTTCATTGCATTGCCATATAATCAATTGGTCATTGATGCGTCACGAATAACGACAATGCGTCGAAAATTAAAGAAATGTAAACATGAATTATGTTATTACTGTCTAAGCATCGCAAAGCTGTATGCGTAAAGGCGTCTGACGTCACAGTGGCTTGCCTGAAACAAAGGAATTAGAGAAACATGTGCTTACAGGGGCGTCGAACCGCCTTCTCCCGCTGATGGAGCAAAGTTGCTACAGTGACAAAGACAAGCTCCGCGCTCATGGGCAAATTATATGGGGCAACTGTGCTGCGAGTATCTAAGCAGTCGTCGTGCATGGATAAAATGCAATGTTTCAAACAGATCTGATGAATTCACCTACTTTGAAAAAGTGTGCGTTAGGAAGTTCTTTTGACACAAAGCGAAAATCTACAGTCAAGCGTCAATCAGCAGACAGCCGTGTGTTCTTTAGTCATGAGCCAGTTGTCAAAACGGCAGAAAAAAATGTTCACAAACGAAATATTGTTTCTACACTTAAAATGAACAAAGAAAAAATGAGCTAGCCTGATATAAGTCATGTTCATGACGATGCAAATGTAACGAGATTTCGAACTGTTCTGTTGCACACGTTGGGACTCATTTTATTTTTCTACAAAAAAATTTGCCATGACGGGAATCGAACCCGGGCCGCCCTGCGTTACAAGGTAGATGCCTATCCGCTAGACCATTTGGGAAAACTTGATATGTACACCCTAAGATATCTAAGTGTCATTTCGATGAGGTCTGTAGCAGAGGCCATAGAGCACAGCAAACAAATAATCATGTGTTTAAATATCCTTGTCGTTTTGAAAAATTACCATTGTCACCTGCACAGGAATGCCTTGCGGCCAACATTGAAGAAATGTGCTTCTCAAATCTGTCATTAACACTGTTTTCCACACGCTTTTTTCATTGCATTGCCATATAATCAATTGGTCATTGATGCGTCACGAATAACGACAATGCGTCGAAAATTAAAGAAATGTAAACATGAATTATGTTATTACTGTCTAAGCATCGCAAAGCTGTATGCGTAAAGGCGTCTGACGTCACAGTGGCTTGCCTGAAACAAAGGAATTAGAGAAACATGTGCTTACAGGGGCGTCGAACCGCCTTCTCCCGCTGATGGAGCAAAGTTGCTACAGTGACAAAGACAAGCTCCGCGCTCATGGGCAAATTATATGGGGCAACTGTGCTGCGAGTATCTAAGCAGTCGTCGTGCATGGATAAAATGCAATGTTTCAAACAGATCTGATGAATTCACCTACTTTGAAAAAGTGTGCGTTAGGAAGTTCTTTTGACACAAAGCGAAAATCTACAGTCAAGCGTCAATCAGCAGACAGCCGTGTGTTCTTTAGTCATGAGCCAGTTGTCAAAACGGCAGAAAAAAATGTTCACAAACGAAATATTGTTTCTACACTTAAAATGAACAAAGAAAAAATGAGCTAGCCTGATATAAGTCATGTTCATGACGATGCAAATGTAACGAGATTTCGAACTGTTCTGTTGCACACGTTGGGACTCATTTTATTTTTCTACAAAAAAATTTGCCATGACGGGAATCGAACCCGGGCCGCCCTGCGTTACAAGGTAGATGCCTATCCGCTAGACCATTTGGGAAAACTTGATATGTACACCCTAAGATATCTAAGTGTCATTTCGATGAGGTCTGTAGCAGAGGCCATAGAGCACAGCAAACAAATAATCATGTGTTGAAATATCCTTGTCGTTTTGAAAAATTACCATTGTCACCTGCACAGGAATGCCTTGCGGCCAACATTGAAGAAATGTGCTTCTCAAATCTGTCATTAACACTGTTTTCCACACGCTTTTTTCATTGCATTGCCATATAATCAATTGGTCATTGATGCGTCACGAATAACGACAATGCGTCGAAAATTAAAGAAATGTAAACATGAATTATGTTATTACTGTCTAAGCATCGCAAAGCTGTATGCGTAAAGGCGTCTGACGTCACAGTGGCTTGCCTGAAACAAAGGAATTAGAGAAACATGTGCTTACAGGGGCGTCGAACCGCCTTCTCCCGCTGATGGAGCAAAGTTGCTACAGTGACAAAGACAAGCTCCGCGCTCATGGGCAAATTATATGGGGCAACTGTGCTGCGAGTATCTAAGCAGTCGTCGTGCATGGATAAAATGCAATGTTTCAAACAGATCTGATGAATTCACCTACTTTGAAAAAGTGTGCGTTAGGAAGTTCTTTTGACACAAAGCGAAAATCTACAGTCAAGCGTCAATCAGCAGACAGCCGTGTGTTCTTTAGTCATGAGCCAGTTGTCAAAACGGCAGAAAAAAATGTTCACAAACAAAATATTGTTTCTACACTTAAAATGAACAAAGAAAAAATGAGCTAGCCTGATATAAGTCATGTTCATGACGATGCAAATGTAACGAGATTTCGAACTATTCTGTTGCACACGTTGGGACTCATTTTATTTTTCTACAAAAAAATTTGCCATGACGGGAATCGAACCCGGGCCGCCCTGCGTAACAAGGTAGATGCCTATCCGCTAGACCATTTGGGAAAACTTGATATGTACACCCTAAGATATCTAAGTGTCATTTCGATGAGGTCTGTAGCAGAGGCCATAGAGCACAGCAAACAAATAATCATGTGTTTAAATATCCTTGTCGAAAAATTACCATTGTCACCTGCACAGGAATGCCATGCGGCCAACATTGAAGAAATGTGCTTCTCAAATCTGTCATTAACACTGTTTTCCACACGCTTTTTTCATTGCATTGCCATATAATCAATTGGTCATTGATGCGTCACGAATAACGACAATGCGTCGAAAATTAAAGAAATGTAAACATGAATTATGTTATTACTGTCTAAGCATCGCAAAGCTGTATGCGTAAAGGCGTCTGACGTCACAGTGGCTTGCCTGAAACAAAGGAATTAGAGAAACATGTGCTTACAGGGGCGTCGAACCACCTTCTCCCGCTGATGGAGCAAAGTTGCTACAGTGACAAAGACAAGCTCCACGCTCATGGGCAAATTATATGGGGCAACTGTGCTGCGAGTATCTAAGCAGTCGTCGTGCATGGATAAAATGCAATGTTTCAAACAGATCTGATGAATTCACCTACTTTGAAAAAGTGTGCGTTAGGAAGTTCTTTTGACACAAAGCGAAAATCTACAGTCAAGAGTCAATCAGCAGACAGCCGTGTGTTCTTTAGTCATGAGCCTGTTGTCAAAACGGCAGAAAAATTTTTTCACAAACAAAATATTGTTTCTACACTTAAAATGAACAAAGAAAAAATGAGCTAGCCTGATATAAGTCATGTTCATGACGATGCAAATGTAACGAGATTTCGAACTGTTCTGTTGCACACGTTGGGACTCATTTTATTTTTCTACAAAAAACATTTGCCATGACGGGAATCGAACCCGGGCCGCCCTGCGTTACAAGGTAGATGCCTATCCGCTAGACCATTTGGGAAGACTTGATATGTACACCCTAAGATATCTAAGTGTCATTTCGATGAGGTCTGTAGCAGAGGCCATAGAGCACAGCAAACAAATAATCATGTGTTTAAATATCCTTGTCGTTTTGAAAAATTACCATTGTCACCTGCACAGGAATGCCATGCGGCCAACATTGAAGAAATGTGCTTCTCAAATCTGTCATTAACACTGTTTTCCACACGCTTTTTTCATTGCATTGCCATATAATCAATTGGTCATTGATGCGTCACGAATAACGACAATGCGTCGAAAATTAAAGAAATGTAAACATGAATTATGTTATTACTGTCTAAGCATCGCAAAGCTGTATGCGTAAAAGCGTCTGACGTCACAGTGGCTTGCCTGAAACAAAGGAATCAGAGAAACATGTGCTTACAGGGGCGTCGAAGCGCCTTCTCCCGCTGATGGAGCAAAGTTGCTACAGTGACAAAGACAAGCTCCGCGCTCATGGGCAATGTATATGGGTCAACTGTGCTGCGAGTATCTAAGCAGTCGTCGTGCATGGATAAAATGCAATGTTTCAAACAGATCTGATGAATTCACCTACTTTGAAAAAGTGTGCGTTAGGGAGTTCTTTTGACACAAAGCGAAAATCTACAGTCAAGCGTCAATCAGCAGACAGCCGTGTGTTCTTTAGCAATGAGCCTGTTGTCAAAACGGCAGAAATTTTTTTTCACAAACGAAATATTGTTTCTACACATAAAATGAACAAAGAAAAAATGAGCTAGCCTGATATAAGTCATGTTCATGACGATGCAAATGTAACGAGATTTCGAACTGTTCTGTTGCACACGTTGGGACTCATTTTATTTTTCTACAAAAATCCTTTGCCATGACGGGAATCGAACCCGGGCCGCCCTGCGTGACAAGGCAGATTCCTATCCGCTAGACCATTTGGGAAGACTTGATATGTACACCCTAAGATATCTAAGTGTCATTTCGATGAGGTCTGTAGCAGAGGCCATAGAGCACAGCAAACAAATAATCATGTGTTTAAATATCCTTGTCGTTTTGAAAAATTACCATTGTCACCTGCACAGGAATGCCCTGCAGCCAACATTGAAGAAATGTGCTTCTCAAATCTGTCATTAACACTGTTTTCCACACGCTTTTTTCATTGCATTGCCATATAATCAATTGGTCATTGATGCGTCACGAATAACGACAATGCGTCGAAAATTAAAGAAATGTAAACATGAATTATGTTATTACTGTCTAAGCATCGCAAAGCTGTATGCGTAAAGGCGTCTGACGTCACAGTGGCTTGCCTGAAACAAAGGAATTAGAGAAACATGTGCTTACAGGGGCGTCGAACCGCCTTCTCCCGCTGATGGAGCAAAGTTGCTACAGTGACAAAGACAAGCTCCGCGCTCATGGGCAATTTATATGGGGCAACTGTGCTGCGAGTATCTAAGCAGTCGTCGTGCATGGATAAAATGCAATGTTTCAAACAGATCTGATGAATTCACCTACTTTGAAAAAGTGTGCGTTAGGAAGTTCTTTTGACACAAAGCGAAAATCTACAGTCAAGCGTCAATCAGCAGACAGCCGTGTGTTCTTTAGTCATGAGCCTGTTGTCAAAACGGCAGAAAAAAATGGTCACAAACGAAATATTGTTTCTACACTTAAAATGAACAAAGAAAAAATTAGCTAGCCTGATATAAGTCATGTTCATGACGATGCAAATGTAACGAGATTTCGAACTGTTCTGTTGCACACGTTGGGACTCATTTTATTTTTCTACAAAAAACATTTGCCATGACGGGAATCGAACCCGGGCCGCCCTTCGTTACAAGGTAGATGCCTATCCGCTAGACCATTTGGGAAAACTTGATATGTACACCCTAAGATATCTAAGTGTCATTTCGATGAGGTCTGTAGCAGAGGCCATAGAGCACAGCAAACAAATAATCATGTGTTGAAATATCCTTGTCGTTTTGAAAAATTACCATTGTCACCTGCACAGGAATGCCATGCGGCCAACATTGAAGAAATGTGCTTCTCAAATCTGTCATTAACACTGTTTTCCACACGCTTTTTTCATTGCATTGCCATATAATCAATTGGTCATTGATGCGTCACGAATAACGACAATGCGTCGAAAATTAAAGAAATGTAAACATGAATTATGTTATTACTGTCTAAGCATCGCAAAGCTGTATGCGTAAAGGCGTCTGACGTCACAGTGGCTTGCCTGAAACAAAGGAATTAGAGAAACATGTGCTTACAGGGGCGTCGAACCGCCTTCTCCCGCTGATGGAGCAAAGTTGCTACAGTGACAAAGACAAGCTCCGCGCTCATGGGCAATTTATATGAGGCAACTGTGCTGCGAGTATCTAAGTAGTCGTCGTGCATGGATAAAATGCAATGTTTCAAACAGATCTGATGAATTCACCTACTTTGAAAAAGTGTGCGTTAGGGAGTTCTTTTGACACAAAGCGAAAATCTACAGTCAAGCGTCAATCAGCAGACAGTCGTGTGTTCTTTAGTAATGAGCCTGTTGTCAAAACGGCAGAAAAAAATGTTCACAATCGAAATATTGTTTCTACACTTAAAATGAACAAAGAAAAAATTAGCTAGCCTGATATAAGTCATGTTCATGACGATGCAAATGTAACGAGATTTCGAACTGTTCTGTTGCACACGTTGGGACTCATTTTATTTTTCTACAAAAAACATTTGCCATGACGGGAATCGAACCCGGGCCGCCCTGCGTTACAAGGTAGATGCCTATCCGCTAGACCATTTGGGAAAACTTGATATGTACACCCTAAGATATCTAAGTGTAATTTCGATGAGGTCTGTAGCAGAGGCCATAGAGCACAGCAAACAAATAATCATGTGTTTAAATATCCTTGTCGTTTTGAAAAATTACCATTGTCACCTGCACAGGAATGCCATGGGGCCAACATTGAAGAAATGTGCTTCTCAAATCTGTCATTAACACTGTTTTCCACACGCTTTTTTCATTGCATTGCCATATAATCAATTGGTCATTGATGCGTCACGAATAACGACAATGCGTCGAAAATTAAAGAAATGTAAACATGAATTATGTTATTACTGTCTAAGCATTGCAAAGCTGTATGCGTAAAGGCGTCTGACGTCACAGTGGCTTGCCTGAAACAAAGGAATTCGAGAAACATGTGCTTACAGGGGCGTCGAAGCGCCTTCTCCCGCTGATGGAGCAAAGTTGCTACAGTGACAAAGACAAGCTCCGCGCTCATGGGCAATTTATATGAGGCAACTGTGCTGCGAGTATCTAAGTAGTCGTCGTGCATGGATAAAATGCAATGTTTCAAACAGATCTGATGAATTCACCTACTTTGAAAAAGTGTGCGTTAGGGAGTTCTTTTGACACAAAGCGAAAATCTACAGTCAAGCGTCAATCAGCAGACAGCCGTGTGTTCTTTAGTAATGAGCCTGTTGTCAAAACGGCAGAAGAAAATGTTCACAAACGAAATATTGTTTCAACACTTAAAATGAACAAAGAAAAAATTAGCTAGCCTGATATAAGTCATGTTCATGACGATGCAAATGTAACGAGATTTCGAACTGTTCTGTTGCACACGTTGGGACTCATTTTATTTTTCTACAAAAAACATTTGCCATGACGGGAATCGAACCCGGGCCGCCCTGCGTTACAAGGTAGATGCCTATCCGCTAGACCATTTGGGAAGACTTGATATGTACACCCTAAGATATCTAAGTGTCATTTCGATGAGGTCTGTAGCAGAGGCCATAGAGCACAGCAAACAAATAATCATGTGTTTAAATATCCTTGTCGTTTTGAAAAATTACCATTGTCACCTGCACAGGAATGCCCTGCGGCCAACATTGAAGAAATGTGCTTCTCAAATCTGTCATTAACACTGTTTTCCACACGCTTTTTTCATTGCATTGCCATATAATCAATTGGTCATTGATGCGTCACGAATAACGACAATGCGTCGAAAATTAAAGAAATGTAAACATGAATTATGTTATTACTGTCTAAGCATCGCAAAGCTGTATGCGTAAAGGCGTCTGACGTCACAGTGGCTTGCCTGAAACAAAGGAATTAGAGAAACATGTGCTTACAGGGGCGTCGAACCGCCTTCTCCCGCTGATGGAGCAAAGTTGCTACAGTGACAAAGACAAGCTCCGCGCTCATGGGCAATTTATATGACGCAACTGTGCTGCGAGTATCTAAGTAGTCGTCGTGCATGGATAAAATGCAATGTTTCAAACAGATCTGATGAATTCACCTACTTTGAAAAAGTGTGCGTTAGGAAGTTCTTTTGACACAAAGCGAAAATCTACAGTCAAGCGTCAATCAGCAGACAGCCGTTTGTTCTTTAGTCATGAGCCTGTTGTCAAAACGGCAGAAAAAAATGTTCACAAACGAAATATTGTTTCTACACTTAAAATGAACAAAGAAAAAATTAGCTAGCCTGATATAAGTCATGTTCATGACGATGCAAATGTAACGAGATTTCGAACTGTTCTGTTGCACACGTTGGGACTCATTTTATTTTTCTACAAAAATCCTTTGCCAAGACGGGAATCGAACCCGGGCCGCCCTGCGTTACAAGGCAGATTCCTATCCGCTAGACCATTTGGGAAGACTTGATATGTACACCCTAAGATATCTAAGTGTCATTTCGATGAGGTCTGTAGCAGAGGCCATAGAGCACAGCAAACAAATAATCATGTGTTTAAATATCCTTGTCGTTTTGAAAAATTACCATTGTCACCTGCACAGGAATGCCATGCGGCCAACATTGAAGAAATGTGCTTCTCAAATCTGTCATTAACACTGTTTTCCACACGCTTTTTTCATTGCATTGCCATATAATCAATTGGTCATTGATGCGTCACGAATAACGACAATGCGTCGAAAATTAAAGAAATGTAAACATGAATTATGTTATTACTGTCTAAGCATCGCAAAGCTGTATGCGTAAAGGCGTCTGACGTCACAGTGGCTTGCCTGAAACAAAGGAATTATAGAAACATGTGCTTACAGGGGCGTCGAACCGCCTTCTCCCGCTGATGGAGCAAAGTTGCTACAGTGACAAAGACAAGCTCCGCGCTCATGGGCAATTTATATGGGGCAACTGTGCTGCGAGTATCTAAGCAGTCGTCGTGCATGGATAAAATGCAATGTTTCAAACAGATCTGATGAATTCACCTACTTTGAAAAAGTGTGCGTTAGGAAGTTCTTTTGACACAAAGCGAAAATCTACAGTCAAGCGTCAATCAGCAGACAGCCATGTGTTCTTTAGTCATGAGCCTGTTGTCAAAACGGCAGAAAAAAATGTTCACAAACGAAATATTGTTTCTACACTTAAAATGAACAAAGAAAAAATTAGCTAGCCTGATATAAGTCATGTTCATGACGATGCAAATGTAACGAGATTTCGAACTGTTCTGTTGCACACGTTGGGACTCATTTTATTTTTCTACAAAAATCCTTTGCCATGACGAGAATCGAACCCCGGCCACCCTGCGTTACAAGGCAGATTCCTATCCGCTAGACCATTTGGGAAGACTTGATATGTACACCCTAAGATATCTAAGTGTCATTTCGATGAGGTCTGTAGCAGAGGCCATAGAGCACAGCAAACAAATAATCATGTGTTTAAATATCCTTGTCGTTTTGAAAAATTACCATTGTCACCTGCACAGGAATGCCATGCGGCCAACATTGAAGAAATGTGCTTCTCAAATCTGTCATTAACACTGTTTTCCACACGCTTTTTTCATTGCATTGCCATATAATCAATTGGTCATTGATGCGTCACGAATAACGACAATGCGTCGAAAATTAAAGAAATGTAAACATGAATTATGTTATTACTGTCTAAGCATCGCAAAGCTGTATGCGTAAAGGCGTCTGACGTCACAGTGGCTTGCCTGAAACAAAGGAATTCGAGAAACATGTGCTTACAGGGGCGTCGAAGCGCCTTCTCCCGCTGATGGAGCAAAGTTGCTACAGTGACAAAGACAAGCTCCGCGCTCATGGGCAATTTATATGAGGCAACTGTGCTGCGAGTATCTAAGTAGTCGTCGTGCATGGATAAAATGCAATGTTTCAAACAGATCTGATGAATTCACCTACTTTGAAAAAGTGTGCGTTAGGGAGTTCTTTTGACACAAAGCGAAAATCTACAGTCAAGCGTCAATCAGCAGACAGCCGTGTGTTCTTTAGTAATGAGCCTGTTGTCAAAACGGCAGAAGAAAATGTTCACAAACGAAATATTGTTTCTACACTTAAAATGAACAAAGAAAAAATGAGCTAGCCTGATATAAGTCATGTTCATGACGATGCAAAAGTAACGAGATTTCGAACTGTTCTGTTGCACACGTTGGGACTCATTTTATTTTTCTACAAAAATCCTTTGCCATGACGAGAATCGAACCCCGGCCACCCTGCGTTACAAGGCAGATTCCTATCCGCTAGACCATTTGGGAAGACTTGATATGTACACCCTAAGATATCTAAGTGTCATTTCGATGAGGTCTGTAGCAGAGGCCATAGAGCACAGCAAACAAATAATCATGTGTTTAAATATCCTTGTCGTTTTGAAAAATTACCATTGTCACCTGCACAGGAATGCCATGCGGCCAACATTGAAGAAATGTGCTTCTCAAATCTGTCATTAACACTGTTTTCCACACGCTTTTTTCATTGCATTGCCATATAATCAATTGGTCATTGATGCGTCACGAATAACGACAATGCGTCGAAAATTAAAGAAATGTAAACATGAATTATGTTATTACTGTCTAAGCATCGCAAAGCTGTATGCGTAAAGGCGTCTGACGTCACAGTGGCTTGCCTGAAACAAAGGAATTCGAGAAACATGTGCTTACAGGGGCGTCGAAGCGCCTTCTCCCGCTGATGGAGCAAAGTTGCTACAGTGACAAAGACAAGCTCCGCGCTCATGGGCAATTTATATGAGGCAACTGTGCTGCGAGTATCTAAGTAGTCGTCGTGCATGGATAAAATGCAATGTTTCAAACAGATCTGATGAATTCACCTACTTTGAAAAAGTGTGCGTTAGGGAGTTCTTTTGACACAAAGCGAAAATCTACAGTCAAGCGTCAATCAGCAGACAGCCGTGTGTTCTTTAGTAATGAGCCTGTTGTCAAAACGGCAGAAGAAAATGTTCACAAACGAAATATTGTTTCTACACTTAAAATGAACAAAGAAAAAATGAGCTAGCCTGATATAAGTCATGTTCATGACGATGCAAAAGTAACGAGATTTCGAACTGTTCTGTTGCACACGTTGGGACTCATTTTATTTTTCTACAAAAAACATTTGCCATGACGGGAATCGAACCCGGGCCGCCCTGCGTTACAAGGTAGATGCCTATCCGCTAGACCATTTGGGAAGACTTGATATGTACACCCTAAGATATCTAAGTGTCATTTCGATGAGGTCTGTAGCAGAGGCCATAGAGCACAGCAAACAAATAATCATGTGTTTAAATATCCTTGTCGTTTTGAAAAATTACCATTGTCACCTGCACAGGAATGCCATGGGGCCAACATTGAAGAAATGTGCTTCTCAAATCTGTCATTAACACTGTTTTCCACACGCTTTTTTCATTGCATTGCCATATAATCAATTGGTCATTGATGCGTCACGAATAACGACAATGCGTCGAAAATTAAAGAAATGTAAACATGAATTATGTTATTACTGTCTAAGCATCGCAAAGCTGTATGCGTAAAGGCGTCTGACGTCACAGTGGCTTGCCTGAAACAAAGGAATTCGAGAAACATGTGCTTACAGGGGCGTCGAAGCGCCTTCTCCCGCTGATGGAGCAAAGTTGCTACAGTGACAAAGACAAGCTCCGCGCTCATGGGCAATTTATATGAGGCAACTGTGCTGCGAGTATCTAAGTAGTCGTCGTGCATGGATAAAATGCAATGTTTCAAACAGATCTGATGAATTCACCTACTTTGAAAAAGTGTGCGTTAGGGAGTTCTTTTGACACAAAGCGAAAATCTACAGTCAAGCGTCAATCAGCAGACAGCCATGTGTTCTTTAGTCATGAGCCTGTTGTCAAAACGGCAGAAAAAAATGTTCACAAACGAAATATTGTTTCTACACTTAAAATGAACAAAGAAAAAATTAGCTAGCCTGATATAAGTCATGTTCATGACGATGCAAATGTAACGAGATTTCGAACTGTTCTGTTGCACACGTTGGGACTCATTTTATTTTTCTACAAAAATCCTTTGCCATGACGGGAATCGAACCCGGGCCGCCCTGCGTTACAAGGTAGATGCCTATCCGCTAGACCATTTGGGAAGACTTGATATGTACACCCTAAGATATCTAAGTGTCATTTCGATGAGGTCTGTAGCAGAGGCCATAGAGCACAGCAAACAAATAATCATGTGTTTAAATATCCTTGTCGTTTTGAAAAATTACCATTGTCACCTGCACAGGAATGCCCTGCGGCCAACATTGAAGAAATGTGCTTCTCAAATCTGTCATTAACACTGTTTTCCACACGCTTTTTTCATTGCATTGCCATATAATCAATTGGTCATTGATGCGTCACGAATAACGACAATGCGTCGAAAATTAAAGAAATGTAAACATGAATTATGTTATTACTGTCTAAGCATCGCAAAGCTGTATGCGTAAAGGCGTCTGACGTCACAGTGGCTTGCCTGAAACAAAGGAATTAGAGAAACATGTGCTTACAGGGGCGTCGAACCGCCTTCTCCCGCTGATGGAGCAAAGTTGCTACAGTGACAAAGACAAGCTCCGCGCTCATGGGCAATTTATATGACGCAACTGTGCTGCGAGTATCTAAGTAGTCGTCGTGCATGGATAAAATGCAATGTTTCAAACAGATCTGATGAATTCACCTACTTTGAAAAAGTGTGCGTTAGGAAGTTCTTTTGACACAAAGCGAAAATCTACAGTCAAGCGTCAATCAGCAGACAGCCGTTTGTTCTTTAGTCATGAGCCTGTTGTCAAAACGGCAGAAAAAAATGTTCACAAACGAAATATTGTTTCTACACTTAAAATGAACAAAGAAAAAATTAGCTAGCCTGATATAAGTCATGTTCATGACGATGCAAATGTAACGAGATTTCGAACTGTTCTGTTGCACACGTTGGGACTCATTTTATTTTTCTACAAAAATCCTTTGCCAAGACGGGAATCGAACCCGGGCCGCCCTGCGTTACAAGGCAGATTCCTATCCGCTAGACCATTTGGGAAGACTTGATATGTACACCCTAAGATATCTAAGTGTCATTTCGATGAGGTCTGTAGCAGAGGCCATAGAGCACAGCAAACAAATAATCATGTGTTTAAATATCCTTGTCGTTTTGAAAAATTACCATTGTCACCTGCACAGGAATGCCATGCGGCCAACATTGAAGAAATGTGCTTCTCAAATCTGTCATTAACACTGTTTTCCACACGCTTTTTTCATTGCATTGCCATATAATCAATTGGTCATTGATGCGTCACGAATAACGACAATGCGTCGAAAATTAAAGAAATGTAAACATGAATTATGTTATTACTGTCTAAGCATCGCAAAGCTGTATGCGTAAAGGCGTCTGACGTCACAGTGGCTTGCCTGAAACAAAGGAATTATAGAAACATGTGCTTACAGGGGCGTCGAACCGCCTTCTCCCGCTGATGGAGCAAAGTTGCTACAGTGACAAAGACAAGCTCCGCGCTCATGGGCAATTTATATGGGGCAACTGTGCTGCGAGTATCTAAGCAGTCGTCGTGCATGGATAAAATGCAATGTTTCAAACAGATCTGATGAATTCACCTACTTTGAAAAAGTGTGCGTTAGGAAGTTCTTTTGACACAAAGCGAAAATCTACAGTCAAGCGTCAATCAGCAGACAGCCATGTGTTCTTTAGTCATGAGCCTGTTGTCAAAACGGCAGAAAAAAATGTTCACAAACGAAATATTGTTTCTACACTTAAAATGAACAAAGAAAAAATTAGCTAGCCTGATATAAGTCATGTTCATGACGATGCAAATGTAACGAGATTTCGAACTGTTCTGTTGCACACGTTGGGACTCATTTTATTTTTCTACAAAAATCCTTTGCCATGACGAGAATCGAACCCCGGCCACCCTGCGTTACAAGGCAGATTCCTATCCGCTAGACCATTTGGGAAGACTTGATATGTACACCCTAAGATATCTAAGTGTCATTTCGATGAGGTCTGTAGCAGAGGCCATAGAGCACAGCAAACAAATAATCATGTGTTTAAATATCCTTGTCGTTTTGAAAAATTACCATTGTCACCTGCACAGGAATGCCATGCGGCCAACATTGAAGAAATGTGCTTCTCAAATCTGTCATTAACACTGTTTTCCACACGCTTTTTTCATTGCATTGCCATATAATCAATTGGTCATTGATGCGTCACGAATAACGACAATGCGTCGAAAATTAAAGAAATGTAAACATGAATTATGTTATTACTGTCTAAGCATCGCAAAGCTGTATGCGTAAAGGCGTCTGACGTCACAGTGGCTTGCCTGAAACAAAGGAATTCGAGAAACATGTGCTTACAGGGGCGTCGAAGCGCCTTCTCCCGCTGATGGAGCAAAGTTGCTACAGTGACAAAGACAAGCTCCGCGCTCATGGGCAATTTATATGAGGCAACTGTGCTGCGAGTATCTAAGTAGTCGTCGTGCATGGATAAAATGCAATGTTTCAAACAGATCTGATGAATTCACCTACTTTGAAAAAGTGTGCGTTAGGGAGTTCTTTTGACACAAAGCGAAAATCTACAGTCAAGCGTCAATCAGCAGACAGCCGTGTGTTCTTTAGTAATGAGCCTGTTGTCAAAACGGCAGAAGAAAATGTTCACAAACGAAATATTGTTTCTACACTTAAAATGAACAAAGAAAAAATGAGCTAGCCTGATATAAGTCATGTTCATGACGATGCAAAAGTAACGAGATTTCGAACTGTTCTGTTGCACACGTTGGGACTCATTTTATTTTTCTACAAAAAACATTTGCCATGACGGGAATCGAACCCGGGCCGCCCTGCGTTACAAGGTAGATGCCTATCCGCTAGACCATTTGGGAAGACTTGATATGTACACCCTAAGATATCTAAGTGTCATTTCGATGAGGTCTGTAGCAGAGGCCATAGAGCACAGCAAACAAATAATCATGTGTTTAAATATCCTTGTCGTTTTGAAAAATTACCATTGTCACCTGCACAGGAATGCCATGGGGCCAACATTGAAGAAATGTGCTTCTCAAATCTGTCATTAACACTGTTTTCCACACGCTTTTTTCATTGCATTGCCATATAATCAATTGGTCATTGATGCGTCACGAATAACGACAATGCGTCGAAAATTAAAGAAATGTAAACATGAATTATGTTATTACTGTCTAAGCATCGCAAAGCTGTATGCGTAAAGGCGTCTGACGTCACAGTGGCTTGCCTGAAACAAAGGAATTCGAGAAACATGTGCTTACAGGGGCGTCGAAGCGCCTTCTCCCGCTGATGGAGCAAAGTTGCTACAGTGACAAAGACAAGCTCCGCGCTCATGGGCAATTTATATGAGGCAACTGTGCTGCGAGTATCTAAGTAGTCGTCGTGCATGGATAAAATGCAATGTTTCAAACAGATCTGATGAATTCACCTACTTTGAAAAAGTGTGCGTTAGGGAGTTCTTTTGACACAAAGCGAAAATCTACAGTCAAGCGTCAATCAGCAGACAGCCATGTGTTCTTTAGTCATGAGCCTGTTGTCAAAACGGCAGAAAAAAATGTTCACAAACGAAATATTGTTTCTACACTTAAAATGAACAAAGAAAAAATTAGCTAGCCTGATATAAGTCATGTTCATGACGATGCAAATGTAACGAGATTTCGAACTGTTCTGTTGCACACGTTGGGACTCATTTTATTTTTCTACAAAAATCCTTTGCCATGACGGGAATCGAACCCCGGCCACCCTGCGTTACAAGGCAGATTCCGATCCGCTAGACCATTTGGGAAGACTTGATATGTACACCCTAAGATATCTAAGTGTCATTTCGATGAGGTCTGTAGCAGAGGCCATAGAGCACAGCAAACAAATAATCATGTGTTTAAATATCCTTGTCGTTTTGAAAAATTACCATTGTCACCTGCACAGGAATGCCATGCGGCCAACATTGAAGAAATGTGCTTCTCAAATCTGTCATTAACACTGTTTTCCACACGCTTTTTTCATTGCATTGCCATATAATCAATTGGTCATTGATGCGTCACGAATAACGACAATGCGTCGAAAATTAAAGAAATGTAAACATGAATTATGTTATTACTGTCTAAGCATCGCAAAGCTGTATGC
Organism: Argentina silus; assembly: GCF_951799395.1. Lineage (NCBI taxonomy): Eukaryota > Metazoa > Chordata > Actinopteri > Argentiniformes > Argentinidae > Argentina > Argentina silus. Next base: position 49,066 of record NW_028152291.1, on the reverse strand, counting down.
GTAAAGGCGTCTGACGTCACAGTGGCTTGCCTGAAACAAAGGAATTCGAGAAACATGTGCTTACAGGGGCGTCGAAGCGCCTTCTCCCGCTGATGGAGCAAAGTTGCTACAGTGACAAAGACAAGCTCCGCGCTCATGGGCAATTTATATGAGGCAACTGTGCTGCGAGTATCTAAGTAGTCGTCGTGCATGGATAAAATGCAATGTTTCAAACAGATCTGATGAATTCACCTACTTTGAAAAAGTGTGCGTTAGGGAGTTCTTTTGACACAAAGCGAAAATCTACAGTCAAGCGTCAATCAGCAGACAGCCGTGTGTTCTTTAGTAATGAGCCTGTTGTCAAAACGGCAGAAGAAAATGTTCACAAACGAAATATTGTTTCTACACTTAAAATGAACAAAGAAAAAATTAGCTAGCCTGATATAAGTCATGTTCATGACGATGCAAATGTAACGAGATTTCGAACTGTTCTGTTGCACACGTTGGGACTCATTTTATTTTTCTACAAAAAACATTTGCCATGACGGGAATCGAACCCGGGCCGCCCTGCGTTACAAGGTAGATGCCTATCCGCTAGACCATTTGGGAAGACTTGATATGTACACCCTAAGATATCTAAGTGTCATTTCGATGAGGTCTGTAGCAGAGGCCATAGAGCACAGCAAACAAATAATCATGTGTTTAAATATCCTTGTCGTTTTGAAAAATTACCATTGTCACCTGCACAGGAATGCCCTGCGGCCAACATTGAAGAAATGTGCTTCTCAAATCTGTCATTAACACTGTTTTCCACACGCTTTTTTCATTGCATTGCCATATAATCAATTGGTCATTGATGCGTCACGAATAACGACAATGCGTCGAAAATTAAAGAAATGTAAACATGAATTATGTTATTACTGTCTAAGCATCGCAAAGCTGTATGCGTAAAGGCGTCTGACGTCACAGTGGCTTGCCTGAAACAAAGGAATTAGAGAAACATGTGCTTACAGGGGCGTCGAACCGCCTTCTCCCGCTGATGGAGCAAAGTTGCTACAGTGACAAAGACAAGCTCCGCGCTCATGGGCAATTTATATGAGGCAACTGTGCTGCGAGTATCTAAGTAGTCGTCGTGCATGGATAAAATGCAATGTTTCAAACAGATCTGATGAATTCACCTACTTTGAAAAAGTGTGCGTTAGGGAGTTCTTTTGACACAAAGCGAAAATCTACAGTCAAGCGTCAATCAGCAGACAGCCGTTTGTTCTTTAGTCATGAGCCTGTTGTCAAAACGGCAGAAAAAAATGTTCACAAACGAAATATTGTTTCTACACTTAAAATGAACAAAGAAAAAATTAGCTAGCCTGATATAAGTCATGTTCATGACGATGCAAATGTAACGAGATTTCGAACTGTTCTGTTGCACACGTTGGGACTCATTTTATTTTTCTACAAAAATCCTTTGCCAAGACGGGAATCGAACCCGGGCCGCCCTGCGTTACAAGGCAGATTCCTATCCGCTAGACCATTTGGGAAGACTTGATATGTACACCCTAAGATATCTAAGTGTCATTTCGATGAGGTCTGTAGCAGAGGCCATAGAGCACAGCAAACAAATAATCATGTGTTTAAATATCCTTGTCGTTTTGAAAAATTACCATTGTCACCTGCACAGGAATGCCATGGGGCCAACATTGAAGAAATGTGCTTCTCAAATCTGTCATTAACACTGTTTTCCACACGCTTTTTTCATTGCATTGCCATATAATCAATTGGTCATTGATGCGTCACGAATAACGACAATGCGTCGAAAATTAAAGAAATGTAAACATGAATTATGTTATTACTGTCTAAGCATCGCAAAGCTGTATGCGTAAAGGCGTCTGACGTCACAGTGGCTTGCCTGAAACAAAGGAATTAGAGAAACATGTGCTTACAGGGGCGTCGAAGCGCCTTCTCCCGCTGATGGAGCAAAGTTGCTACAGTGACAAAGACAAGCTCCGCGCTCATGGGCAATTTATATGAGGCAACTGTGCTGCGAGTATCTAAGTAGTCGTCGTGCATGGATAAAATGCAATGTTTCAAACAGATCTGATGAATTCACCTACTTTGAAAAAGTGTGCGTTAGGGAGTTCTTTTGACACAAAGCGAAAATCTACAGTCAAGCGTCAATCAGCAGACAGTCGTGTGTTCTTTAGTAATGAGCCTGTTGTCAAAACGGCAGAAAAAAATGTTCACAAACGAAATATTGTTTCTACACTTAAAATGAACAAAGAAAAAATTAGCTAGCCTGATATAAGTCATGTTCATGACGATGCAAATGTAACGAGATTTCGAACTGTTCTGTTGCACACGTTGGGACTCATTTTATTTTTCTACAAAAACCCTTTGCCAAGACGGGAATCGAACCCGGGCCGCCCTGCGTTACAAGGCAGATTCCTATCCGCTAGACCATTTGGGAAGACTTGATATGTACACCCTAAGATATCTAAGTGTCATTTCGATGAGGTCTGTAGCAGAGGCCATAGAGCACAGCAAACAAATAATCATGTGTTTAAATATCCTTGTCGTTTTGAAAAATTACCATTGTCACCTGCACAGGAATGCCCTGCAGCCAACATTGAAGAAATGTGCTTCTCAAATCTGTCATTAACACTGTTTTCCACACGCTTTTTTCATTGCATAGCCATATAATCAATTGGTCATTGATGCGTCACGAATAACGACAATGCGTCGAAAATTAAAGAAATGTAAACATGAATTATGTTATTACTGTCTAAGCATCGCAAAGCTGTATGCGTAAAGGCGTCTGACGTCACAGTGGCTTGCCTGAAACAAAGGAATTAGAGAAACATGTGCTTACAGGGGCGTCGAACCGCCTTCTCCCGCTGATGGAGCAAAGTTGCTACAGTGACAAAGACAAGCTCCGCGCTCATGGGCAATTTATATGGGGCAACTGTGCTGCGAGTATCTAAGCAGTCGTCGTGCATGGATAAAATGCAATGTTTCAAACAGATCTGATGAATTCACCTACTTTGAAAAAGTGTGCGTTAGGAAGTTCTTTTGACACAAAGCGAAAATCTACAGTCAAGCGTCAATCAGCAGACAGCCGTGTGTTCTTTAGTCATGAGCCTGTTGTCAAAACGGCAGAAAAAAATGGTCACAAACGAAATATTGTTTCTACACTTAAAATTAACAAAGAAAAAATTAGCTAGCCTGATATAAGTCATGTTCATGACGATGCAAATGTAACGAGATTTCGAACTGTTCTGTTGCACACGTTGGGACTCATTTTATTTTTCTACAAAAAACATTTGCCATGACGGGAATCGAACCCAGGCCGCCCTGCGTTACAAGGTAGATGCCTATCCGCTAGACCATTTGGGAAAACTTGATATGTACACCCTAAGATATCTAAGTGTCATTTCGATGAGGTCTGTAGCAGAGGCCATAGAGCACAGCAAACAAATAATCATGTGTTTAAATATCCTTGTCGTTTTGAAAAATTACCATTGTCACCTGCACAGGAATGCCATGGTGCCAACATTGAAGAAATGTGCTTCTCAAATCTGTCATTAACACTGTTTTCCACACGCTTTTTTCATTGCATTGCCATATAATCAATTGGTCATTGATGCGTCACGAATAACGACAATGCGTCGAAAATTAAAGAAATGTAAACATGAATTATGTTATTACTGTCTAAGCATCGCAAAGCTGTATGCGTAAAGGCGTCTGACGTCACAGTGGCTTGCCTGAAACAAAGGAATTAGAGAAACATGTGCTTACAGGGGCGTCGAAGCGCCTTCTCCCGCTGATGGAGCAAAGTTGCTACAGTGACAAAGACAAGCTCCGCGCTCATGGGCAATTTATATGGGGCAACTGTGCTGCGAGTATCTAAGCAGTCGTCGTGCATGGATAAAATGCAATGTTTCAAACAGATCTGATGAATTCACCTACTTTGAAAAAGTGTGCGTTAGGAAGTTCTTTTGACACAAAGCGAAAATCTACAGTCAAGCGTCAATCAGCAGACAGCCGTGTGTTCTTTAGTCATGAGCCTGTTGTCAAAACGGCAGAAAAAAATGGTCACAAACGAAATATTGTTTCTACACTTAAAATGAACAAAGAAAAAATTAGCTAGCCTGATATAAGTCATGTTCATGACGATGCAAATGTAACGAGATTTCGAACTGTTCTGTTGCACACGTTGGGACTCATTTTATTTTTCTACAAAAACCCTTTGCCAAGACGGGAATCGAACCCGGGCCGCCCTGCGTTACAAGGCAGATTCCTATCCGCTAGACCATTTGGGAAGACTTGATATGTACACCCTAAGATATCTAAGTGTCATTTCGATGAGGTCTGTAGCAGAGGCCATAGAGCACAGCAAACAAATAATCATGTGTTTAAATATCCTTGTCGTTTTGAAAAATTACCATTGTCACCTGCACAGGAATGCCATGGTGCCAACATTGAAGAAATGTGCTTCTCAAATCTGTCATTAACACTGTTTTCCACACGCTTTTTTCATTGCATTGCCATATAATCAATTGGTCATTGATGCGTCACGAATAACGACAATGCGTCGAAAATTAAAGAAATGTAAACATGAATTATGTTATTACTGTCTAAGCATCGCAAAGCTGTATGCGTAAAGGCGTCTGACGTCACAGTGGCTTGCCTGAAACAAAGGAATTAGAGAAACATGTGCTTACAGGGGCGTCGAACCGCCTTCTCCCGCTGATGGAGCAAAGTTGCTACAGTGACAAAGACAAGCTCCGCGCTCATGGGCAATTTATATGGGGCAACTGTGCTGCGAGTATCTAAGCAGTCGTCGTGCATGGATAAAATGCAATGTTTCAAACAGATCTGATGAATTCACCTACTTTGAAAAAGTGTGCGTTAGGAAGTTCTTTTGACACAAAGCGAAAATCTACAGTCAAGCGTCAATCAGCAGACAGCCGTGTGTTCTTTAGTCATGAGCCTGTTGTCAAAACGGCAGAAAAAAATGGTCACAAACGAAATATTGTTTCTACACTTAAAATGAACAAAGAAAAAATTAGCTAGCCTGATATAAGTCATGTTCATGACGATGCAAATGTAACGAGATTTCGAACTGTTCTGTTGCACACGTTGGGACTCATTTTATTTTTCTACAAAAAACATTTGCCATGACGGGAATCGAACCCGGGCCGCCCTGCGTTACAAGGTAGATGCCTATCCGCTAGACCATTTGGGAAGACTTGATATGTACACCCTAAGATATCTAAGTGTCATTTCGATGAGGTCTGTAGCAGAGGCCATAGAGCACAGCAAACAAATAATCATGTGTTTAAATATCCTTGTCGTTTTGAAAAATTACCATTGTCACCTGCACAGGAATGCCCTGCGGCCAACATTGAAGAAATGTGCTTCTCAAATCTGTCATTAACACTGTTTTCCACACGCTTTTTTCATTGCATTGCCATATAATCAATTGGTCATTGATGCGTCACGAATAACGACAATGCGTCGAAAATTAAAGAAATGTAAACATGAATTATGTTATTACTGTCTAAGCATCGCAAAGCTGTATGCGTAAAGGCGTCTGACGTCACAGTGGCTTGCCTGAAACAAAGGAATTAGAGAAACATGTGCTTACAGGGGCGTCGAACCGCCTTCTCCCGCTGATGGAGCAAAGTTGCTACAGTGACAAAGACAAGCTCCGCGCTCATGGGCAATTTATATGAGGCAACTGTGCTGCGAGTATCTAAGTAGTCGTCGTGCATGGATAAAATGCAATGTTTCAAACAGATCTGATGAATTCACCTACTTTGAAAAAGTGTGCGTTAGGGAGTTCTTTTGACACAAAGCGAAAATCTACAGTCAAGCGTCAATCAGCAGACAGTCGTGTGTTCTTTAGTAATGAGCCTGTTGTCAAAACGGCAGAAAAAAATGTTCACAAACGAAATATTGTTTCTACACTTAAAATGAACAAAGAAAAAATTAGCTAGCCTGATATAAGTCATGTTCATGACGATGCAAATGTAACGAGATTTCGAACTGTTCTGTTGCACACGTTGGGACTCATTTTATTTTTCTACAAAAACCCTTTGCCAAGACGGGAATCGAACCCGGGCCGCCCTGCGTTACAAGGCAGATTCCTATCCGCTAGACCATTTGGGAAGACTTGATATGTACACCCTAAGATATCTAAGTGTCATTTCGATGAGGTCTGTAGCAGAGGCCATAGAGCACAGCAAACAAATAATCATGTGTTTAAATATCCTTGTCGTTTTGAAAAATTACCATTGTCACCTGCACAGGAATGCCCTGCAGCCAACATTGAAGAAATGTGCTTCTCAAATCTGTCATTAACACTGTTTTCCACACGCTTTTTTCATTGCATTGCCATATAATCAATTGGTCATTGATGCGTCACGAATAACGACAATGCGTCGAAAATTAAAGAAATGTAAACATGAATTATGTTATTACTGTCTAAGCATCGCAAAGCTGTATGCGTAAAGGCGTCTGACGTCACAGTGGCTTGCCTGAAACAAAGGAATTAGAGAAACATGTGCTTACAGGGGCGTCGAACCGCCTTCTCCCGCTGATGGAGCAAAGTTGCTACAGTGACAAAGACAAGCTCCGCGCTCATGGGCAATTTATATGGGGCAACTGTGCTGCGAGTATCTAAGCAGTCGTCGTGCATGGATAAAATGCAATGTTTCAAACAGATCTGATGAATTCACCTACTTTGAAAAAGTGTGCGTTAGGAAGTTCTTTTGACACAAAGCGAAAATCTACAGTCAAGCGTCAATCAGCAGACAGCCGTGTGTTCTTTAGTCATGAGCCTGTTGTCAAAACGGCAGAAAAAAATGGTCACAAACGAAATATTGTTTCTACACTTAAAATGAACAAAGAAAAAATTAGCTAGCCTGATATAAGTCATGTTCATGACGATGCAAATGTAACGAGATTTCGAACTGTTCTGTTGCACACGTTGGGACTCATTTTATTTTTCTACAAAAAACATTTGCCATGACGGGAATCGAACCCGGGCCGCCCTGCGTTACAAGGTAGATGCCTATCCGCTAGACCATTTGGGAAAACTTGATATGTACACCCTAAGATATCTAAGTGTCATTTCGATGAGGTCTGTAGCAGAGGCCATAGAGCACAGCAAACAAATAATCATGTGTTTAAATATCCTTGTCGTTTTGAAAAATTACCATTGTCACCTGCACAGGAATGCCATGGTGCCAACATTGAAGAAATGTGCTTCTCAAATCTGTCATTAACACTGTTTTCCACACGCTTTTTTCATTGCATTGCCATATAATCAATTGGTCATTGATGCGTCACGAATAACGACAATGCGTCGAAAATTAAAGAAATGTAAACATGAATTATGTTATTACTGTCTAAGCATCGCAAAGCTGTATGCGTAAAGGCGTCTGACGTCACAGTGGCTTGCCTGAAACAAAGGAATTAGAGAAACATGTGCTTACAGGGGCGTCGAAGCACCTTCTCCCGCTGATGGAGCAAAGTTGCTACAGTGACAAAGACAAGCTCCGCGCTCATGGGCAATTTATATGGGGCAACTGTGCTGCGAGTATCTAAGCAGTCGTCGTGCATGGATAAAATGCAATGTTTCAAACAGATCTGATGAATTCACCTACTTTGAAAAAGTGTGCGTTAGGAAGTTCTTTTGACACAAAGCGAAAATCTACAGTCAAGCGTCAATCAGCAGACAGCCGTGTGTTCTTTAGTCATGAGCCTGTTGTCAAAACGGCAGAAAAAAATGGTCACAAACGAAATATTGTTTCTACACTTAAAATGAACAAAGAAAAAATTAGCTAGCCTGATATAAGTCATGTTCATGACGATGCAAATGTAACGAGATTTCGAACTGTTCTGTTGCACACGTTGGGACTCATTTTATTTTTCTACAAAAAACATTTGCCATGACGGGAATCGAACCCGGGCCGCCCTGCGTTACAAGGTAGATGCCTATCCGCTAGACCATTTGGGAAAACTTGATATGTACACCCTAAGATATCTAAGTGTCATTTCGATGAGGTCTGTAGCAGAGGCCATAGAGCACAGCAAACAAATAATCATGTGTTTAAATATCCTTGTCGTTTTGAAAAATTACCATTGTCACCTGCACAGGAATGCCATGGTGCCAACATTGAAGAAATGTGCTTCTCAAATCTGTCATTAACACTGTTTTCCACACGCTTTTTTCATTGCATTGCCATATAATCAATTGGTCATTGATGCGTCACGAATAACGAAAATGCGTCGAAAATTAAAGAAATGTAAACATGAATTATGTTATTACTGTCTAAGCATCGCAAAGCTGTATGCGTAAAGGCGTCTGACGTCACAGTGGCTTGCCTGAAACAAAGGAATTAGAGAAACATGTGCTTACAGGGGCGTCGAAGCGCCTTCTCCCGCTGATGGAGCAAAGTTGCTACAGTGACAAAGACAAGCTCCGCGCTCATGGGCAATTTATATGAGGCAACTGTGCTGCGAGTATCTAAGTAGTCGTCGTGCATGGATAAAATGCAATGTTTCAAACAGATCTGATGAATTCACCTACTTTGAAAAAGTGTGCGTTAGGGAGTTCTTTTGACACAAAGCGAAAATCTACAGTCAAGCGTCAATCAGCAGACAGCCGTGTGTTCTTTAGTAATGAGCATGTTGTCAAAACGGCAGAAGAAAATGTTCACAAACGAAATATTGTTTCTACACTTAAAATGAACAAAGAAAAAATTAGCTAGCCTGATATAAGTCATGTTCATGACGATGCAAATGTAACGAGATTTCGAACTGTTCTGTTGCACACGTTGGGACTCATTTTATTTTTCTACAAAAAACATTTGCCATGACGGGAATCGAACCCAGGCCGCCCTGCGTTACAAGGTAGATGCCTATCCGCTAGACCATTTGGGAAGACTTGATATGTACACCCTAAGATATCTAAGTGTCATTTCGATGAGGTCTGTAGCAGAGGCCATAGAGCATAGCAAACAAATAATCATGTGTTTAAATATCCTTGTCGTTTTGAAAAATTACCATTGTCACCTGCACAGGAATGCCCTGCGGCCAACATTGAAGAAATGTGCTTCTCAAATCTGTCATTAACACTGTTTTCCACACGCTTTTTTCATTGCATTGCCATATAATCAATTGGTCATTGATGCGTCACGAATAACGACAATGCGTCGAAAATTAAAGAAATGTAAACATGAATTATGTTATTACTGTCTAAGCATCGCAAAGCTGTATGCGTAAAGGCGTCTGACGTCACAGTGGCTTGCCTGAAACAAAGGAATTCGAGAAACATGTGCTTACAGGGGCGTCGAAGCGCCTTCTCCCGCTGATGGAGCAAAGTTGCTACAGTGACAAAGACAAGCTCCGCGCTCATGGGCAATTTATATGAGGCAACTGTGCTGCGAGTATCTAAGTAGTCGTCGTGCATGGATAAAATGCAATGTTTCAAACAGATCTGATGAATTCACCTACTTTGAAAAAGTGTGCGTTAGGGAGTTCTTTTGACACAAAGCGAAAATCTACAGTCAAGCGTCAATCAGCAGACAGTCGTGTGTTCTTTAGTAATGAGCCTGTTGTCAAAACGGCAGAAAAAAATGTTCACAAACGAAATATTGTTTCTACACTTAAAATGAACAAAGAAAAAATTAGCTAGCCTGATATAAGTCATGTTCATGACGATGCAAATGTAACGAGATATCGAACTGTTCTGTTGCACACGTTGGGACTCATTTTATTTTTCTACAAAAATCCATTGCCATGACGGCAATCGAACCCGGGCCGCCCTGCGTGACAAGGCAGATTCCTATCCGCTAGACCATTTGGGAAGACTTGATATGTACACCCTAAGATATCTAAGTGTCATTTCGATGAGGTCTGTAGCAGAGGCCATAGAGCACAGCAAACAAATAATCATGTGTTTAAATATCCTTGTCGTTTTGAAAAATTACCATTGTCACCTGCACAGGAATGCCCTGCGGCCAACATTGAAGAAATGTGCTTCTCAAATCTGTCATTAACACTGTTTTCCACACGCTTTTTTCATTGCATTGCCATATAATCAATTGGTCATTGATGCGTCACGAATAACGACAATGCGTCGAAAATTAAAGAAATGTAAACATGAATTATGTTATTACTGTCTAAGCATCGCAAAGCTGTATGCGTAAAGGCGTCTGACGTCACAGTGGCTTGCCTGAAACAAAGGAATTAGAGAAACATGTGCTTCCAGGGGCGTCGAACCGCCTTCTCCCGCTGATGGAGCAAAGTTGCTACAGTGACAAAGACAAGCTCCGCGCTCATGGGCAATTTATATGAGGCAACTGTGCTGCGAGTATCTAAGTAGTCGTCGTGCATGGATAAAATGCAATGTTTCAAACAGATCTGATGAATTCACCTACTTTGAAAAAGTGTGCGTTAGGGAGTTCTTTTGACACAAAGCGAAAATCTACAGTCAAGCGTCAATCAGCAGACAGTCGTGTGTTCTTTAGTAATGAGCCTGTTGTCAAAACGGCAGAAAAAAATGTTCACAAACGAAATATTGTTTCTACACTTAAAATGAACAAAGAAAAAATTAGCTAGCCTGATATGAGTCATGTTCATGACGATGCAAATGTAACGAGATATCGAACTGTTCTGTTGCACACGTTGGGACTCATTTTATTTTTCTACAAAAATCCTTTGCCATGACGGGAATCGAACCCGGGGCGCCCTGCGTGACAAGGCAGATTCCTATCCGCTAGACCATTTGGGAAGACTTGATATGTACACCCTAAGATATCTAAGTGTCATTTCGATGAGGTCTGTAGCAGAGGCCATAGAGCACAGCAAACAAATAATCATGTGTTTAAATATCCTTGTCGTTTTGAAAAATTACCATTGTCACCTGCACAGGAATGCCCTGCGGCCAACATTGAAGAAATGTGCTTCTCAAATCTGTCATTAACACTGTTTTCCACACGCTTTTTTCATTGCATTGCCATATAATCAATTGGTCATTGATGCGTCACGAATAACGACAATGCGTCGAAAATTAAAGAAATGTAAACATGAATTATGTTATTACTATCTAAGCATCGCAAAGCTGTATGCGTAAAGGCGTCTGACGTCACAGTGGCTTGCCTGAAACAAAGGAATTAGAGAAACATGTGCTTACAGGGGCGTCGAACCGCCTTCTCCCGCTGATGGAGCAAAGTTGCTACAGCGACAAAGACAAGCTCCGCGCTCATGGGCAATTTATATGAGGCAACTGTGCTGCGAGTATCTAAGTAGTCGTCGTGCATGGATAAAATGCAATGTTTCAAACAGATCTGATGAATTCACCTACTTTGAAAAAGTGTGCGTTAGGGAGTTCTTTTGACACAAAGCGAAAATCTACAGTCAAGCGTCAATCAGCAGACAGCCGTGTGTTCTTTAGTCATGAGCCTGTTGTCAAAACGGCAGAAAAAAATGTTCACAAACGAAATATTGTTTCTACACTTAAAATGAACAAAGAAAAAATGAGCTAGCCTGATATAAGTCATGTTCATGACGATGCAAATGTAACGAGATTTCGAACTGTTCTGTTGCACACGTTGGGACTCATTTTATTTTTCTACAAAAATCCTTTGCCAAGACGGGAATCGAACCCGGGCCGCCCTGCGTAACAAGGCAGATTCCTATCCACTAGACCATTTGGGAAGACTTGATATGTACACCCTAAGATATCTAAGTGTCATTTCGATGAGGTCTGTAGCAGAGGCCATAGAGCACAGCAAACAAATAATCATGTGTTTAAATATCCTTGTCGTTTTGAAAAATTACCATTGTCACCTGCACAGGAATGCCATGCGGCCAACATTGAAGAAATGTGCTTCTCAAATCTGTCATTAACACTGTTTTCCACACGCTTTTTTCATTGCATTGCCATATAATCAATTGGTCATTGATGCGTCACAAATAACGACAATGCGTCGAAAATTAAAGAAATGTAAACATGAATTATGTTATTACTGTCTAAGCATCGCAAAGCTGTATGCGTAAAGGCGTCTGACGTCACAGTGGCTTGCCTGAAACAAAGGAATTAGAGAAACATGTGCTTACAGGGGCGTCGAACCGCCTTCTCCCGCTGATGGAGCAAAGTTGCTACAGTGACAAAGACAAGCTCCGCGCTCATGGGCAATTTATATGGGGCAACTGTGCTGCGAGTATCTAAGCAGTCGTCGTGCATGGATAAAATGCAATGTTTCAAACAGATCTGATGAATTCACCTACTTTGAAAAAGTGTGCGTTAGGAAGTTCTTTTGACACAAAGCGAAAATCTACAGTCAAGCGTCAATCAGCAGACAGCCTTGTGTTCTTTAGTCATGAGCCTGTTGTCAAAACGGCAGAAAAAAATGGTCACAAACGAAATATTGTTTCTACACTTAAAATGAACAAAGAAAAAATTAGCTAGCCTGATATAAGTCATGTTCATGACGATGCAAATGTAACGAGATTTCGAACTGTTCTGTTGCACACGTTGGGACTCATTTTATTTTTCTACAAAAAACATTTGCCATGACGGGAATCGAACCCGGGCCGCCCTGCGTTACAAGGTAGATGCCTATCCGCTAGACCATTTGGGAAAACTTGATATGTACACCCTAAGATATCTAAGTGTCATTTCGATGAGGTCTGTAGCAGAGGCCATAGAGCACAGCAAACAAATAATCATGTGTTTAAATATCCTTGTCGTTTTGAAAAATTACCATTGTCACCTGCACAGGAATGCCATGGGGCCAACATTGAAGAAATGTGCTTCTCAAATCTGTCATTAACACTGTTTTCCACACGCTTTTTTCATTGCATTGCCATATAATCAATTGGTCATTGATGCGTCACGAATAACGACAATGCGTCGAAAATTAAAGAAATGTAAACATGAATTATGTTATTACTGTCTAAGCATCGCAAAGCTGTATGCGTAAAGGCGTCTGACGTCACAGTGGCTTGCCTGAAACAAAGGAATTAGAGAAACATGTGCTTACAGGGGCGTCGAACCGCCTTCTCCCGCTGATGGAGCAAAGTTGCTACAGTGACAAAGACAAGCTCCGCGCTCATGGGCAATTTATATGAGGCAACTGTGCTGCGAGTATCTAAGTTGTCGTCGTGCATGGATAAAATGCAATGTTTCAAACAGATCTGATGAATTCACCTACTTTGAAAAAGTTTGCGTTAGGAAGTTCTTTTGACACAAAGCGAAAATCTACAGTCAAGCGTCAATCAGCAGACAGCCGTGTGTTCTTTAGTCATGAGCCTGTTGTCAAAACGGCAGAAAAAAATGGTCACAAACGAAATATTGTTTCTACACTTAAAATGAACAAAGAAAAAATGAGCTAGCCTGATATGAGTCATGTTCATGACGATGCAAATGTAACGAGATTTCGAACTGTTCTGTTGCACACGTTGGGACTCATTTTATTTTTCTACAAAAAACATTTGCCATGACGGGAATCGAACCCGGGCCGCCCTGCGTTACAAGGTAGATGCCTATCCGCTAGACCATTTGGGAAAACTTGATATGTACACCCTAAGATATCTAAGTGTCATTTCGATGAGGTCTGTAGCAGAGGCCATAGAGCACAGCAAACAAATAATCATGTGTTTAAATATCCTTGTCGTTTTGAAAAATTACCATTGTCACCTGCACAGGAATGCCATGCGGCCAACATTGAAGAAATGTGCTTCTCAAATCTGTCATTAACACTGTTTTCCACACGCTTTTTTCATTGCATTGCCATATAATCAATTGTTCATTGATGCGTCACGAATAACGACAATGCGTCGAAAATTAAAGAAATGTAAACATGAATTATGTTATTACTGTCTAAGCATCGCAAAGCTGTATGCGTAAAGGCGTCTGACGTCACAGTGGCTTGCCTGAAACAAAGGAATTAGAGAAACATGTGCTTACAGGGGCGTCGAACCGCCTTCTCCCGCTGATGGAGCAAAGTTGCTACAGTGACAAAGACAAGCTCCGCGCTCATGGGCAATTTATATGAGGCAACTGTGCTGCGAGTATCTAAGTAGTCGTCGTGCATGGATAAAATGCAATGTTTCAAACAGATCTGATGAATTCACCTACTTTGAAAAAGTGTGCGTTAGGAAGTTCTTTTGATACAAAGCGAAAATCTACAGTCAAGCGTCAATCAGCAGACAGCCGTGTGTTCTTTAGTCATGAGCCTGTTGTCAAAACGGCTGAAAAAAATGGTCACAAACGAAATATTGTTTCTACACTTAAAATGAACAAAGAAAAAATGAGCTAGCCTGATATAAGTCATGTTCATGACGATGCAAATGTAACGAGATTTCGAACTGTTCTGTTGCACAAGTTGGGACTCATTTTATTTTTCTACAAAAATCATTTGCCATGACAGGTATCGAACCCGGGCCGCCCTGCGTGACAAGGCAGATTCCTATCCGCTAGACCATTTGGGAAGACTTGATATGTACACCCTAAGATATCTAAGTGTCATTTCGATGAGGTCTGTAGCAGAGGCCATAGAGCACAGCAAACAAATAATCATGTGTTTAAATATCCTTGTCGTTTTGAAAAATTACCATTGTCACCTGCACAGGAATGCCATGCGGCCAACATTGAAGAAATGTGCTTCTCAAATCTGTCATTAACACTGTTTTCCACACGCTTTTTTCATTGCATTGCCATATAATCAATTGGTCATTGATGCATCACGAATAACGACAATGCGTCGAAAATTAAAGAAATGTAAACATGAATTATGTTATTACTGTCTAAACATCGCAAAGCTGTATGCGTAAAGGCGTCTGACGTCACAGTGGCTTGCCTGAAACAAAGGAATTAGAAAAACATGTGCTTACAGGGGCGTCGAAGCGCCTTCTCCCGCTGATGGAGCAAAGTTGCTACAGTGACAAAGACAAGCTCCACGCTCATGGGCAATTTATATGAGGCAACTGTGCTGCGAGTATCTAAGTAGTCGTCGTGCATGGATAAAATGCAATGTTTCAAACAGATCTGATGAATTCACCTACTTTGAAAAAGTGTGCGTTAGGGAGTTCTTTTGACACAAAGCGAAAATCTACAGTCAAGCGTCAATCAGCAGACAGCCGTGTGTTCTTTAGTCATGAGCCTGTTGTCAAAACGGCAGAAAAAAATGGTCACAAACGAAATATTGTTTCTACACTTAAAATGAACAAAGAAAAAATGAGCTAGCCTGATATAAGTCATGTTCATGACGATGCAAATGTAACGAGATTTTGAACTATTCTGTTGCACACGTTGGGACTCATTTTATTTTTCTAAAAAAAATATTTGCCATGACGGGAATCGAACCCGGGCCGCCCTGCGTTACAAGTTAGATGCCTATCCGCTAGACCATTTGGGAAAACTTGATATGTACACCCTAAGATATCTAAGTGTCATTTCGATGAGGTCTGTAGCAGAGGCCATAGAGCACAGCAAACAAATAATCATGTGTTTAAATATGCTTGTCGTTTTGAAAAATTACCATTGTCACCTGCACAGGAATGCCATGCGGCCAACATTGAAGAAATGTGCTTCTCAAATCTGTCATTAACACTGTTTTCCACACGCTTTTTTCATTGCATTGCCATAAAATCAATTGGTCATTGATGCGTCACGAATAACGACAATGCGTCGAAAATTAAAGAAATGTAAACATGAATTATGTTATTACTGTCTAAGCATCGCAAAGCTGTATGCGTAAAGGCGTCTGACGTCACAGTGGCTTGCCTGAAACAAAGGAATTAGAGAAACATGTGCTTACAGGGGCGTCGAACCGCCTTCTCCCGCTGATGGAGCAAAGTTGCTACAGTGACAAAGACAAGCTCCGCGCTCATGGGCAATTTATATGGGGCAACTGTGCTGCGAGTATCTAAGCAGTCGTCGTGCATGGATAAAATGCAATGTTTCAAACAGATCTGATGAATTCACCTACTTTGAAAAAGTGTGCGTTAGGAAGTTCTTTTGACACAAAGCGAAAATCTACAGTCAAGCGTCAATCAGCAGACAGCCGTGTGTTCTTTAGTCATGAGCCTGTTGTCAAAACGGCAGAAAAAAATGTTCACAAACGAAATATTGTTTCTACACTTAAAATGAACAAAGAAAAAATGAGCTAGCCTGATATAAGTCATGTTCATGACGATGCAAATGTAACGAGATTTCGAACTGTTCTGTTGCACACGTTGGGACTCATTTTATTTTTCTACAAAAATCCTTTGCCATGACGGGAATCGAACCCGGGCCGCCCTGCGTTACAAGGCAGATTCCTATCCGCTAGACCATTTGGGAAGACTTGATATGTACACCCTAAGATATGTAAGTGTCATTTCGTTGAGGTCTGTAGCAGAGGCCATAGAGCACAGCAAACAAATAATCATGTGTTTAAATATCCTTGTCGTTTTGAAAAATTACCATTGTCACCTGCACAGGAATGCCATGCGGCCAACATTGAAGAAATGTGCTTCTCAAATCTGTCATTAACACTGTTTTCCACACGCTTTTTTCATTGCATTGCCATATAATCAATTGGTCATTGATGCGTCACGAATAACGACAATGCGTCGAAAATTAAAGAAATGTAAACATGAATTATGTTATTACTGTCTAAGCATCGCAAAGCTGTATGCGTAAAGGCGTCTGACGTCACAGTGGCTTGCCTGAAACAAAGGAATTAGAGAAACATGTGCTTACAGGGGCGTCGAACCGCCTTCTCCCGCTGATGGAGCAAAGTTGCTACAGTGACAAAGACAAGCTCCGCGCTCATGGGCAATTTATATGGGGCAACTGTGCTGCGAGTATCTAAGCAGTCGTCGTGCATGGATAAAATGCAATGTTTCAAACAGATCTGATGAATTCACCTACTTTGAAAAAGTGTGCGTTAGGAAGTTCTTTTGACACAAAGCGAAAATCTACAGTCAAGCGTCAATCAGCAGACAGCCGTGTGTTCTTTAGTCATGAGCCTGTTGTCAAAACGGCAGAAAAAAATGTTCACAAACGAAATATTGTTTCTACACTTAAAATGAACAAAGAAAAAATGAGCTAGCCTGATATAAGTCATGTTCATGACGATGCAAATGTAACGAGATTTCGAACTGTTCTGTTGCACACGTTGGGACTCATTTTATTTTTCTACAAAAATCCTTTGCCATGACGGGAATCGAACCCGGGCCGCCCTGCGTTACAAGGCAGATTCCTATCCGCTAGACCATTTGGGAAGACTTGATATGTACACCCTAAGATATGTAAGTGTCATTTCGTTGAGGTCTGTAGCAGAGGCCATAGAGCACAGCAAACAAATAATCATGTGTTTAAATATCCTTGTCGTTTTGAAAAATTACCATTGTCACCTGCACAGGAATGCCATGCGGCCAACATTGAAGAAATGTGCTTCTCAAATCTGTCATTAACACTGTTTTCCACACGCTTTTTTCATTGCATTGCCATATAATCAATTGGTCATTGATGCGTCACGAATAACGACAATGCGTCGAAAATTAAAGAAATGTAAACATGAATTATGTTATTACTGTCTAAGCATCGCAAAGCTGTATGCGTAAAGGCGTCTGACGTCACAGTGGCTTGCCTGAAACAAAGGAATTAGAGAAACATGTGCTTACAGGGGCGTCGAACCGCCTTCTCCCGCTGATGGAGCAAAGTTGCTACAGTGACAAAGACAAGCTCCGCGCTCATGGGCAATTTATATGGGGCAACTGTGCTGCGAGTATCTAAGCAGTCGTCGTGCATGGATAAAATGCAATGTTTCAAACAGATCTGATGAATTCACCTACTTTGAAAAAGTGTGCGTTAGGAAGTTCTTTTGACACAAAGCGAAAATCTACAGTCAAGCGTCAATCAGCAGACAGCCGTGTGTTCTTTAGTCATGAGCCTGTTGTCAAAACGGCAGAAAAAAATGTTCACAAACGAAATATTGTTTCTACACTTAAAATGAACAAAGAAAAAATGAGCTAGCCTGATATAAGTCATGTTCATGACGATGCAAATGTAACGAGATTTCGAACTGTTCTGTTGCACACGTTGGGACTCATTTTATTTTTCTACAAAAATCCTTTGCCATGACGGGAATCGAACCCGGGCCGCCCTGCGTTACAAGGCAGATTCCTATCCGCTAGACCATTTGGGAAGACTTGATATGTACACCCTAAGATATCTAAGTGTCATTTCGTTGAGGTCTGTAGCAGAGGCCATAGAGCACAGCAAACAAATAATCATGTGTTTAAATATCCTTGTCGTTTTGAAAAATTACCATTGTCACCTGCACAGGAATGCCATGCGGCCAACATTGAAGAAATGTGCTTCTCAAATCTGTCATTAACACTGTTTTCCACACGCTTTTTTCATTGCATTGCCATATAATCAATTGGTCATTGATGCGTCACGAATAACGACAATGCGTCGAAAATTAAAGAAATGTAAACATGAATTATGTTATTACTGTCTAAGCATCGCAAAGCTGTATGCGTAAAGGCGTCTGACGTCACAGTGGCTTGCCTGAAACAAAGGAATTAGAGAAACATGTGCTTACAGGGGCGTCGAACCGCATTCTCCCGCTGATGGACCAAAGTTGCTACAGTGACAAAGACAAGCTCCGCGCTCATGGGCAATTTATATGAGGCAACTGTGCTGCGAGTATCTAAGTAGTCGTCGTGCATGGATAAAATGCAATGTTTCAAACAGATCTGATGAATTCACCTACTTTGAAAAAGTGTGCGTTAGGGAGTTCTTTTGACACAAAGCGAAAATCTACAGTCAAGCGTCAATCAGCAGACAGCCGTGTGTTCTTTAGTAATGAGCCTGTTGTCAAAACGGCAGAAAAAAATGTTCACAAACGAAATATTGTTTCTACACTTAAAATGAACAAAGAAAAAATTGGCTAGCCTGATATAAGTCATGTTCATGACGATGCAAATGTAACGAGATTTCGAACTGTTCTGTTGCACACGTTGGGACTCATTTTATTTTTCTACAAAAAACATTTGCCATGACGGGAATCGAACCCGGGCCGCCCTGCGTTACAAGGTAGATGCCTATCCGCTAAACCATTTGGGAAGACTTGATATGTACACCCTAAGATATCTAAGTGTCATTTCGATGAGGTCTGTAGCAGAGGCCATAGAGCACAGCAAACAAATAATCATGTGTTGAAATATCCTTGTCGTTTTGAAAAATTACCATTGTCACCTGCACAGGAATGCCATGCGGCCAACATTGAAGAAATGTGCTTCTCAAATCTGTCATTAACACTGTTTTCCACACGCTTTTTTCATTGCATTGCCATATAATCAATTGGTCATTGATGCGTCACGAATAACGACAATGCGTCGAAAATTAAAGAAATGTAAACATGAATTATGTTATTACTGTCTAAGCATCGCAAAGCTGTATGCGTAAAGGCGTCTGACGTCACAGTGGCTTGCCTGAAACAAAGGAATCAGAGAAACATGTGCTGACAGGGGCGTCGAAGCGCCTTCTCCCGCTGATGGAGCAAAGTTGCTACAGTGACAAAGACAAGCTCCGCGCTCATGGGCAATGTATATGGGGCAACTGTGCTGCGAGTATCTAAGCAGTTGTCGTGCATGGATAAAATGCAATGTTTCAAACAGATCTGATGAATTCACCTACTTTGAAAAAGTGTGCGTTAGGAAGTTCTTTTGACACAAAGCGAAAATCTACAGTCAAGCGTCAATCAGCAGACAGCCGTGTGTTCTTTAGTCATGAGCCTGTTGTCAAAACGGCAGAAAAAAATTGTCACAAACGAAATATTGTTTCTACACTTAAAATGAACAAAGAAAAAATGAGCTAGCCTGATATAAGTCATGTTCATGACGATGCAAATGTAACGAGATTTCGAACTGTTCTGTTGCACACGTTGGGACTCATTTTATTTTTCTACAAAAAACATTTGCCATGACGGGAATCGAACCCGGGCCGCCCTGCGTTACAAGGCAGATGCCTATCCGCTAGACCATTTGGGAAGACTTGATATGTACACCCTAAGATATCTAAGTGTCATTTCGATGAGGTCTGTAGCAGAGGCCATAGAGCACAGCAAACAAATAATCATGTGTTTAAATATCCTTGTCGTTTTGAAAAATTACCATTGTCACCTGCACAGGAATGCCATGCGGCCAACATTGAAGAAATGTGCTTCTCAAATCTGTCATTAACACTGTTTTCCACACGCTTTTTTCATTGCATTGCCATATAATCAATTGGTCATTGATGCGTCACGAATAACGACAATGCGTCGAAAATTAAAGAAATGTAAACATGAATTATGTTATTACTGTCTAAGCATCGCAAAGCTGTATGCGTAAAGGCGTCTGACGTCACAGTGGCTTGCCTGAAACAAAGGAATTAGAGAAACATGTGCTTACAGGGGCGTCGAACCGCATTCTCCCGCTGATGGACCAAAGTTGCTACAGTGACAAAGACAAGCTCCGCGCTCATGGGCAATTTATATGAGGCAACTGTGCTGCGAGTATCTAAGTAGTCGTCGTGCATGGATAAAATGCAATGTTTCAAACAGATCTGATGAATTCACCTACTTTGAAAAAGTGTGCGTTAGGGAGTTCTTTTGACACAAAGCGAAAATCTACAGTCAAGCGTCAATCAGCAGACAGCCGTGTGTTCTTTAGTAATGAGCCTGTTGTCAAAACGGCAGAAAAAAATGTTCACAAACGAAATATTGTTTCTACACTTAAAATGAACAAAGAAAAAATTGGCTAGCCTGATATAAGTCATGTTCATGACGATGCAAATGTAACGAGATTTCGAACTGTTCTGTTGCACACGTTGGGACTCATTTTATTTTTCTACAAAAAACATTTGCCATGACGGGAATCGAACCCGGGCCGCCCTGCGTTACAAGGTAGATGCCTATCCGCTAAACCATTTGGGAAGACTTGATATGTACACCCTAAGATATCTAAGTGTCATTTCGATGAGGTCTGTAGCAGAGGCCATAGAGCACAGCAAACAAATAATCATGTGTTTAAATATCCTTGTCGTTTTGAAAAATTACCATTGTCACCTGCACAGGAATGCCATGCGGCCAACATTGAAGAAATGTGCTTCTCAAATCTGTCATTAACACTGTTTTCCACACGCTTTTTTCATTGCATTGCCATATAATCAATTGGTCATTGATGCGTCACGAATAACGACAATGCGTCGAAAATTAAAGAAATGTAAACATGAATTATGTTATTACTGTCTAAGCATCGCAAAGCTGTATGCGTAAAGGCGTCTGACGTCACAGTGGCTTGCCTGAAACAAAGGAATTAGAGAAACATGTGCTTACAGGGGCGTCGAACCGCCTTCTCCCGCTGATGGAGCAAAGTTGCTACAGTGACAAAGACAAGCTCCGCGCTCATGGGCAATTTATATGGGGCAACTGTGCTGCGAGTATCTAAGCAGTCGTCGTGCATGGATAAAATGCAATGTTTCAAACAGATCTGATGAATTCACCTACTTTGAAAAAGTGTGCGTTAGGAAGTTCTTTTGACACAAAGCGAAAATCTACAGTCAAGCGTCAATCAGCAGACAGCCGTGTGTTCTTTAGTCATGAGCCTGTTGTCAAAACGGCAGAAAAAAATGTTCACAAACGAAATATTGTTTCTACACTTAAAATGAACAAAGAAAAAATGAGCTAGCCTGATATAAGTCATGTTCATGACGATGCAAATGTAACGAGATTTCGAACTGTTCTGTTGCACACGTTGGGACTCATTTTATTTTTCTACAAAAATCCTTTGCCATGACGGGAATCGAACACGGGCCACCCTGCGTTACAAGGTAGATGCCTATCCGCTAGACCATTTGGGAAAACTTGATATGTACACCCTAAGATATCTAAGTGTCATTTCGATGAGGTCTGTAGCAGAGGCCATAGAGCACAGCAAACAAATAATCATGTGTTTAAATATCCTTGTCGTTTTGAAAAATTACCATTGTCACCTGCACAGGAATGCCATGCGGCCAACATTGAAGAAATGTGCTTCTCAAATCTGTCATTAACACTGTTTTCCACACGCTTTTTTCATTGCATTGCCATATAATCAATTGGTCATTGATGCGTCACGAATAACGACAATGCGTCGAAAATTAAAGAAATGTAAACATGAATTATGTTATTACTGTCTAAGCATCGCAAAGCTGTATGCGTAAAGGCGTCTGACGTCACAGTGGCTTGCCTGAAACAAAGGAATCAGAGAAACATGTGCTTACAGGGGCGTCGAATCGCCTTCTCCCGCTGATGGAGCAAAGTTGCTACAGTGACAAAGACAAGCTCCGCGCTCATGGGCAATGTATATGGGGCAACTGTGCTGCGAGTATCTAAGCAGTCGTCGTGCATGGATAAAATGCAATGTTTCAAACAGATCTGATGAATTCACCTACTTTGAAAAAGTGTGCGTTAGAAAGTTCTTTTGACACAAAGCGAAAATCTACAGTCAAGCGTCAATCAGCAGACAGCCGTGTGTTCTTTAGTCATGAGCCTGTTGTCAAAACGGCAGAAAAAAATGGTCACAAACGAAATATTGTTTCTACACTTAAAATGAACAAAGAAAAAATGAGCTAGCCTGATATAAGTCATGTTCATGACGATGCAAATGTAACGAGATTTCGAACTGTTCTGTTGCACACGTTGGGACTCATTTTATTTTTCTACAAAAAACATTTGCCATGACGGGAATCGAACCCGGGCCGCCCTGCGTTACAAGGTAGATGCCTATCCGCTAGACCATTTGGGAAAACTTGATACGTACACCCTAAGATATCTAAGTGTCATTTCGATGAGGTCTGTAGCAGAGGCCATAGAGCACAGCAAACAAATAATCATGTGTTTAAATATCCTTGTCGTTTTGAAAAATTACCATTGTCACCTGCACAGGAATGCCATGCGGCCAACATTGAAGAAATGTGCTTCTCAAATCTGTCATTAACACTGTTTTCCACACGCTTTTTTCATTGCATTGCCATATAATCAATTGGTCATTGATGCGTCACGAATAACGACAATGCGTCGAAAATTAAAGAAATGTAAACATGAATTATGTTATTACTGTCTAAGCATCGCAAAGCTGTATGCGTAAAGGCGTCTGACGTCACAGTGGCTTGCCTGAAACAAAGGAATCAGAGAAACATGTGCTTACAGGGGCGTCGAAGCGCCTTCTCCCGCTGATGGAGCAAAGTTGCTACAGTGACAAAGACAAGCTCCGCGCTCATGGGCAATGTATATGGGGCAACTGTGCTGCGAGTATCTAAGCAGTTGTCGTGCATGGATAAAATGCAATGTTTCAAACAGATCTGATGAATTCACCTACTTTGAAAAAGTGTGCGTTAGGAAGTTCTTTTGACACAAAGCGAAAATCTACAGTCAAGCGTCAATCAGCAGACAGCCGTGTGTTCTTTAGTCATGAGCCTGTTGTCAAAACGGCAGAAAAAAATGGTCACAAACGAAATATTGTTTCTACACTTAAAATGAACAAAGAAAAAATGAGCTAGCCTGATATAAGTCATGTTCATGACGATGCAAATGTAACGAGATTTCGAACTGTTCTGTTGCACACGTTGGGACTCATTTTATTTTTCTACAAAAAACATTTGCCATGACGGGAATCGAACCCGGGCCGCCCTGCGTTACAAGGTAGATGCCTATCCGCTAGACCATTTGGGAAAACTTTATATGTACACCCTAAGATATCTAAGTGTCATTTCGATGAGGTCTGTAGCAGAGGCCATAGAGCACAGCAAACAAATAATCATGTGTTTAAATATCCTTGTCGTTTTGAAAAATTACCATTGTCACCTGCACAGGAATGCCATGCGGCCAACATTGATGAAATGTGCTTCTCAAATCTGTCATTAACACTGTTTTCCACACGCTTTTTTCATTGCATTGCCATAAAATCAATTGGTCATTGATGCGTCACGAATAACGACAATGCGTCGAAAATTAAAGAAATGTAAACATGAATTATGTTATTACTGTCTAAGCATCGCAAAGCTGTATGCGTAAAGGCGTCTGACGTCACAGTGCCTTGCCTGAAACAAAGGAATTAGAGAAACATGTGCTTACAGGGGCGTCGAACCGCCTTCTCCCGCTGATGGAGCAAAGTTGCTACAGTGACAAAGACAAGCTCCGCGCTCATGGGCAATTTATATGAGGCAACTGTGCTGCGAGTATCTAAGTAGTCGTCGTGCATGGATAAAATGCAATGTTTCAAACAGATCTGATGAATTCACCTACTTTGAAAAAGTGTGCGTTAGGAAGTTCTTTTGACACAAAGCGAAAATCTACAGTCAAGCGTCAATCAGCAGACAGCCGTGTGTTCTTTAGTCATGAGCCTGTTGTCAAAACGGCAGAAAAAAATGGTCACAAACTAAATATTGTTTCTACACTTAAAATGAACAAAGAAAAAATGAGCTAGCCTGATATAAGTCATGTTCATGACGATGCAAATGTAACGAGATTTCGAACTGTTCTGTTGCACACGTTGGGACTCATTTTATTTTTCTACAAAAAACATTTGCCATGACGGGAATCGAACCCGGGCCGCCCTGCGTTACAAGGTAGATGCCTATCCGCTAAACCATTTGGGAAGACTTGATATGTACACCCTAAGATATCTAAGTGTCATTTCGATGAGGTCTGTAGCAGAGGCCATAGAGCACAGCAAACAAATAATCATGTGTTTAAATATCCTTGTCGTTTTGAAAAATTACCATTGTCACCTGCACAGGAATGCCATGCGGCCAACATTGAAGAAATGTGCTTCTCAAATCTGTCATTAACACTGTTTTCCACACGCTTTTTTCATTGCATTGCCATATAATCAATTGGTCATTGATGCGTCACGAATAACGACAATGCGTCGAAAATTAAAGAAATGTAAACATGAATTATGTTATTACTGTCTAAGCATCGCAAAGCTGTATGCGTAAAGGCGTCTGACGTCACAGTGGCTTGCCTGAAACAAAGGAATCAGAGAAACATGTGCTTACAGGGGCGTCGAAGCGCCTTCTCCCGCTGATGGAGCAAAGTTGCTACAGTGACAAAGACAAGCTCCGCGCTCATGGGCAATTTATATGAGGCAACTGTGCTGCGAGTATCTAAGTAGTCGTCGTGCATGGATAAAATGCAATGTTTCAAACAGATCTTATGAATTCACCTACTTTGAAAAAGTGTGCGTTAGGAAGTTCTTTTGACACAAAGCGAAAATCTACAGTCAAGCGTCAATCAGCAGACAGCCGTGTGTTCTTTAGTCATGAGCCTGTTGTCAAAACGGCAGAAAAAAATGGTCACAAACGAAATATTGTTTCTACACTTAAAATGAACAAAGAAAAAATGAGCTAGCCTGATATAAGTCATGTTCATGACGATGCAAATGTAACGAGATTTCGAACTGTTCTGTTGCACACGTTGGGACTCATTTTATTTTTCTACAAAAAACATTTGCCATGACGGGAATCGAACCCGGGCCGCCCTTTGTTACAAGGTAGATGCCTATCCGCTAGACCATTTGGGAAAACTTGATATGTACACCCTAAGATATCTAAGTGTCATTTCGATGAGGTCTGTAGCAGAGGCCATAGAGCACAGCAAACAAATAATCATGTGTTTAAATATCCTTGTCGTTTTGAAAAATTACCATTGTCACCTGCACAGGAATGCCATGCGGCCAACATTGAAGAAATGTGCTTCTCAAATCTGTCATTAACACTGTTTTCCACACGCTTTTTTCATTGCATTGCCATATAATCAATTGGTCATTGATGCGTCACGAATAACGACAATGCGTCGAAAATTAAAGAAATGTAAACATGAATTATGTTATTACTGTCTAAGCATCGCAAAGCTGTATGCGTAAAGGCGTCTGACGTCACAGTGGCTTGCCTGAAACAAAGGAATTAGAGAAACATGTGCTTACAGGGGCGTCGAACCGCCTTCTCCCGCTGATGGAGCAAAGTTGCTACAGTGACAAAGACAAGCTCCGCGCTCATGGGCAATTTATATGAGGCAACTGTGCTGCGAGTATCTAAGTAGTCGTCGTGCATGGATAAAATGCAATGTTTCAAACAGATCTGATGAATTCACCTACTTTGAAAAAGTGTGCGTTAGGAAGTTCTTTTGACACAAAGCGAAAATCTACAGTCAAGCGTCAATCAGCAGACAGCCGTGTGTTCTTTAGTCATGAGCCTGTTGTCAAAACGGCAGAAAAAAATGGTCACAAACGAAATATTGTTTCTACACTTAAAATGAACAAAGAAAAAATGAGCTAGCCTGATATAAGTCATGTTCATGACGATGCAAATGTAACGAGATTTCGAACTGTTCTGTTGCACACGTTGGGACTCATTTTATTTTTCTACAAAAAACATTTGCCATGACGGGAATCGAACCCGGGCCGCCCTGCGTTACAAGGTAGATGCCTATCCGCTAGACCATTTGGGAAAACTTGATATGTACACCCTAAGATATCTAAGTGTCATTTCGATGAGGTCTGTAGCAGAGGCCATAGAGCACAGCAAACAAATAATCATGTGTTTAAATATCCTTGTCGTTTTGAAAAATTACCATTGTCACCTGCACAGGAATGCCATGCGGCCAACATTGAAGAAATGTGCTTCTCAAATCTGTCATTAACACTGTTTTCCACACGCTTTTTTCATTGCATTGCCATATAATCAATTGGTCATTGATGCGTC
This sequence comes from Argentina silus, assembly GCF_951799395.1. Classification (NCBI taxonomy): domain Eukaryota; kingdom Metazoa; phylum Chordata; class Actinopteri; order Argentiniformes; family Argentinidae; genus Argentina; species Argentina silus. The sequence continues at coordinate 22,296 of NW_028152291.1, read as the reverse complement.
ACGAATAACGACAATGCGTCGAAAATTAAAGAAATGTAAACATGAATTATGTTATTACTGTCTAAGCATCGCAAAGCTGTATGCGTAAAGGCGTCTGACGTCACAGTGGCTTGCCTGAAACAAAGGAATTAGAGAAACATGTGCTTACAGGGGCGTCGAACCGCCTTCTCCCGCTGATGGAGCAAAGTTGCTACAGTGACAAAGACAAGCTCCGCGCTCATGGGCAATTTATATGAGGCAACTGTGCTGCGAGTATCTAAGTAGTCGTCGTGCATGGATAAAATGCAATGTTTCAAACAGATCTGATGAATTCACCTACTTTGAAAAAGTGTGCGTTAGGAAGTTCTTTTGACACAAAGCGAAAATCTACAGTCAAGCGTCAATCAGCAGACAGCCGTGTGTTCTTTAGTCATGAGCCTGTTGTCAAAACGGCAGAAAAAAATGGTCACAAACGAAATATTGTTTCTACACTTAAAATGAACAAAGAAAAAATGAGCTAGCCTGATATAAGTCATGTTTATGACGATGCAAATGTAACGAGATTTCGAACTGTTCTGTTGCACACGTTGGGACTCATTTTATTTTTCTACAAAAAACATTTGCCATGACGGGAATCGAACCCGGGCCGCCCTTTGTTACAAGGTAGATGCCTATCCGCTAGACCATTTGGGAAAACTTGATATGTACACCCTAAGATATCTAAGTGTCATTTCGATGAGGTCTGTAGCAGAGGCCATAGAGCACAGCAAACAAATAATCATGTGTTTAAATATCCTTGTCGTTTTGAAAAATTACCATTGTCACCTGCACAGGAATGCCATGCGGCCAACATTGAAGAAATGTGCTTCTCAAATCTGTCATTAACACTGTTTTCCACACGCTTTTTTCATTGCATTGCCATATAATCAATTGGTCATTGATGCGTCACGAATAACGACAATGCGTCGAAAATTAAAGAAATGTAAACATGAATTATGTTATTACTGTCTAAGCATCGCAAAGCTGTATGCGTAAAGGCGTCTGACGTCACAGTGGCTTGCCTGAAACAAAGGAATTAGAGAAACATGTGCTTACAGGGGCGTCGAACCTCCTTCTCCCGCTGATGGAGCAAAGTTGCTACAGTGACAAAGACAAGCTCCACGCTCATGGGCAATTTATATGAGGCAACTGTGCTGCGAGTATCTAAGTAGTCGTCGTGCATGGATAAAATGCAATGTTTCAAACAGATCTGATGAATTCACCTACTTTGAAAAAGTGTGCGTTAGGAAGTTCTTTTGACACAAAGCGAAAATCTACAGTCAAGCGTCAATCAGCAGACAGCCGTGTGTTCTTTAGTCATGAGCCTGTTGTCAAAACGGCAGAAAAAAATGGTCACAAACGAAATATTGTTTCTACACTTAAAATGAACAAAGAAAAAATGAGCTAGCCTGATATAAGTCATGTTCATGACGATGCAAATGTAACGAGATTTCGAACTGTTCTGTTGCACACGTTGGGACTCATTTTATTTTTCTACAAAAAACATTTGCCATGACGGGAATCGAACCCAGGCCACCCTGCGTTACAAGGTAGATGCCTATCCGCTAGACCATTTGGGAAAACTTGATATGTACACCCTAAGATATCTAAGTGTCATTTCGATGAGGTCTGTAGCAGAGGCCATAGAGCACAGCAAACAAATAATCATGTGTTTAAATATCCTTGTCGTTTTGAAAAATTACCATTGTCACCTGCACAGGAATGCCATGCGGCCAACATTGAAGAAATGTGCTTCTCAAATCTGTCATTAACACTGTTTTCCACACGCTTTTTTCATTGCATTGCCATATAATCAATTGGTCATTGATGCGTCACGAATAACGACAATGCGTCGAAAATTAAAGAAATGTAAACATGAATTATGTTATTACTGTCTAAGCATCGCAAAGCTGTATGCGTAAAGGCGTCTGACGTCACAGTGGCTTGCCTGAAACAAAGGAATCAGAGAAACATGTGCTTACAGGAGCGTCGAAGCGCCTTCTCCCGCTGATGGAGCAAAGTTGCTACAGTGACAAAGACAAGCTCCGCGCTCATGGGCAATGTATATGGGGAAACTGTGCTGCGAGTATCTAAGCAGTCGTCGTGCATGGATAAAATGCAATGTTTCAAACAGATCTGATGAATTCACCTACTTTGAAAAAGTGTGCGTTAGGAAGTTCTTTTGACACAAAACGAAAATCTACAGTCAAGCGTCAATCAGCAGACAGCCGTGTGTTCTTTAGTCATGAGCCTGTTGTCAAAACGGCAGAAAAAAATGGTCACAAACGAAATATTGTTTCTACACTTACAATGAACAAAGAAAAAATTAGCTAGCCTCATATAAGTCATGTTCATGACGATGCAAATGTAACGAGATTTCGAACTGTTCTGTTGCACACGTTGGGACTCATTTTATTTTTCTACAAAAAACATTTGCCATGACGGGAATCGAACCCGGGCCGCCCTGCGTGACAAGGCAGATTCCTATCCGCTAGACCATTTGGGAAGACTTGATATGTACACCCTAAGATATCTAAGTGTCATTTCGATGAGGTCTGTAGCAGAGGCCATAGAGCACAGCAAACAAATAATCATGTGTTTAAATATCCTTGTCGTTTTGAAAAATTACCATTGTCACCTGCACAGGAATGCCATGCGGCCAACATTGAAGAAATGTGCTTCTCAAATCTGTCATTAACACTGTTTTCCACACGCTTTTTTCATTGCATTGCCATATAATCAATTGGTCATTGATGCGTCACGAATAACGACAATGCGTCGAAAATTAAAGAAATGTAAACATGAATTATGTTATTACTGTCTAAGCATCGCAAAGCTGTATGCGTAAAGGCGTCTGACGTCACAGTGGCTTGCCTGAAACAAAGGAATTAGAGAAACATGTGCTTACAGGGGCGTCGAACCGCCTTCTCCCGCTGATGGAGCAAAGTTGCTACAGTGACAAAGACAAGCTCCGCGCTCATGGGCAATGTATATGGGGCAACTGTGCTGCGAGTATCTAAGCAGTCGTCGTGCATGGATAAAATGCAATGTTTCAAACAGATCTGATGAATTCACCTACTTTGAAAAAGTGTGCGTTAGGAAGTTCTTTTGACACAAAGCGAAAATCTACAGTCAAGCGTCAATCAGCAGACAGCCGTGTGTTCTTTAGTCATGAGCCTGTTGTCAAAACGGCCGGAAAAAATGGTCACAAACGAAATATTGTTTCTACACTTAAAATGAACAAAGAAAAAATGAGCTAGCCTCATATAAGTCATGTTCATGACGATGCAAATGTAACGAGATTTCGAACTGTTCTGTTGCACACGTTGGGACTCATTTTATTTTTCTACAAAAAACATTTGCCATGACGGGAATCGAACCCGGGCCGCCCTGCGTTACAAGGTAGATGCCTATCCGCTAGACCATTTGGGAAAACTTGATATGTACACCCTAAGATATCTAAGTGTCATTTCGATGAGGTCTGTAGCAGAGGCCATAGAGCACAGCAAACAAATAATCATGTGTTTAAATATCCTTGTCGTTTTGAAAAATTACCATTGTCACCTGCACAGGAATGCCATGCGGCCAACATTGAAGAAATGTGCTTCTCAAATCTGTCATTAACACTTTTTTCCACACGCTTTTTTCATTGCATTGCCATATAATCAATTGGTCATTGATGCGTCACGAATAACGACAATGCGTCGAAAATTAAAGAAATGTAAACATGAATTATGTTATTACTGTCTAAGCATCGCAAAGCTGTATGCGTGAAGGCGTCTGACGTCACAGTGGCTTGCCTGAAACAAAGGAATTAGAGAAACATGTGCTTACAGGGGCGTCGAACCGCCTTCTCCCGCTGATGGAGCAAAGTTGCTACAGTGACAAAGACAAGCTCCGCGCTCATGGGCAATTTATATGGGGCAACTGTGCTGCGAGTATCTAAGCAGTCGTCGTGCATGGATAAAATGCAATGTTTCAAACAGATCTGATGAATTCACCTACTTTGAAAAAGTGTGCGTTAGGAAGTTCTTTTGACACAAAGCGAAAATCTACAGTCAAGCGTCAATCAGCAGACAGCCGTGTGTTCTTTAGTCATGAGCCTGTTGTCAAAACGGCAGAAAAAAATGGTCACAAACGAAATATTGTTTCTACACTTAAAATGAACAAAGAAAAAATGAGCTAGCCTGATATAAGTCATGTTCATGACGATGCAAATGTAACGAGATTTCGAACTGTTCTGTTGCACACGTTGGGACTCATTTTATTTTTCTACAAAAAACATTTGCCATGACGGGAATCGAACCCGGGCTACTCTGCGTTACAAGGTAGATGCCTATCCGCTAGACCATTTGGGAAAACTTGATATGTACACCCTAAGATATCTAAGTGTCATTTCGATGAGGTCTGTAGCAGAGGCCATAGAGCACAGCAAACAAATAATCATGTGTTTAAATATCCTTGTCGTTTTGAAAAATTACCATTGTCACCTGCACAGGAATGCCATGCGGCCAACATTGAAGAAATGTGCTTCTCAAATCTGTCATTAACACTGTTTTCCACACGCTTTTTTCATTGCATTGCCATATAATCAATTGGTCATTGATGCGTCACGAATAACGACAATGCGTCGAAAATTAAAGAAATGTAAACATGAATTATGTTATTACTGTCTAAGCATCGCAAAGCTGTATGCGTGAAGGCGTCTGACGTCACAGTGGCTTGCCTGAAACAAAGGAATTAGAGAAACATGTGCTTACAGGGGCGTCGAACCGCCTTCTCCCGCTGATGGAGCAAAGTTGCTACAGTGACAAAGACAAGCTCCGCGCTCATGGGCAATTTATATGGGGCAACTGTGCTGCGAGTATCTAAGCAGTCGTCGTGCATGGATAAAATGCAATGTTTCAAACAGATCTGATGAATTCACCTACTTTGAAAAAGTGTGCGTTAGGAAGTTCTTTTGACACAAAGCGAAAATCTACAGTCAAGCGTCAATCAGCAGACAGCCGTGTGTTCTTTAGTCATGAGCCTGTTGTCAAAACGGCAGAAAAAAATGTTCACAAACGAAATATTGTTTCTACACTTAAAATGAACAAAGAAAAAATGAGCTAGCCTGATATAAGTCATGTTCATGACGATGCAAATGTAACGAGATTTCGAACTGTTCTGTTGCACACGTTGGGACTCATTTTATTTTTCTACAAAAATCCTTTGCCATGACGGGAATCGAACCCGGGCCGCCCTGCGTTACAAGGCAGATTCCTATCCGCTAGACCATTTGGGAAGACTTGATATGTACACCCTAAGATATCTAAGTGTCATTTCGATGAGGTCTGTAGCAGAGGCCATAGAGCACAGCAAACAAATAATCATGTGTTTAAATATCCTTGTCGTTTTGAAAAAATTACCATTGTCACCTGCACAGGAATGCCATGCGGCCAACATTGAAGAAATGTGCTTCTCAAATCTGTCATTAACACTGTTTTCCACATGCTTTTTTCATTGCATTGCCATATAATCAATTGGTCATTGATGCGTCACGAATAACGACAATGCGTCGAAAATTAAAGAAATGTAAACATGAATTATGTTATTACTGTCTAAGCATCGCAAAGCTGTATGCGTAAAGGCGTCTGACGTCACAGTGGCTTGCCTGAAACAAAGGAATTAGAGAAACATGTGCTTACAGGGGCGTCGAACCGCCTTCTCCCGCTGATGGAGCAAAGTTGCTACAGTGACAAAGACAAGCTCCGCGCTCATGGGCAATTTATATGAGGCAACTGTGCTGCGAGTATCTAAGTAGTCGTCGTGCATGGATAAAATGCAATGTTTCAAACAGATCTGATGAATTCACCTACTTTGAAAAAGTGTGCGTTAGGGAGTTCTTTTGACACAAAGCGAAAATCTACAGTCAAGCGTCAATCAGCAGACAGCCGTGTGTTCTTTAGTAATGAGCCTGTTGTCAAAACGGCAGAAAAAAATGGTCACAAACGAAATATTGTTTCTACACTTAAAATGAACAAAGAAAAATGAGCTAGCCTGATATAAGTCATGTTCATGACGATGCAAATGTAACGAGATTTCGAACTGTTCTGTTGCACACGTTGGGACTCATTTTATTTTTCTACAAAAAACATTTGCCATGACGGGAATCGAACCCGGGCCACCCTGCGTTACAAGGTAGATGCCTATCCGCTAGACCATTTGGGAAAACTTGATATGTACACCCTAAGATATCTAAGTGTCATTTCGATGAGGTCTGTAGCAGAGGCCATAGAGCACAGCAAACAAATAATCATGTGTTTAAATATCCTTGTCGTTTTGAAAAATTACCATTGTCACCTGCACAGGAATGCCATGCGGCCAACATTGAAGAAATGTGCTTCTCAAATCTGTCATTAACACTGTTTTCCACACGCTTTTTTCATTGCATTGCCATATAATCAATTGGTCATTGATGCGTCACGAATAACGACAATGCGTCGAAAATTAAAGAAATGTAAACATGAATTATGTTATTACTGTCTAAGCATCGCAAAGCTGTATGCGTGAAGGCGTCTGACGTCACAGTGGCTTGCCTGAAACAAAGGAATTAGAGAAACATGTGCTTACAGGGGCGTCGAACCGCCTTCTCCCGCTGATGGAGCAAAGTTGCTACAGTGACAAAGACAAGCTCCGCGCTCATGGGCAATTTATATGGGGCAACTGTGCTGCGAGTATCTAAGCAGTCGTCGTGCATGGATAAAATGCAATGTTTCAAACAGATCTGATGAATTCACCTACTTTGAAAAAGTGTGCGTTAGGAAGTTCTTTTGACACAAAGCGAAAATCTACAGTCAAGCGTCAATCAGCAGACAGCCGTGTGTTCTTTAGTCATGAGCCTGTTGTCAAAACGGCAGAAAAAAATGTTCACAAACGAAATATTGTTTCTACACTTAAAATGAACAAAGAAAAAATGAGCTAGCCTGATATAAGTCATGTTCATGACGATGCAAATGTAACGAGATTTCGAACTGTTCTGTTGCACACGTTAGGACTCATTTTATTTTTCTACAAAAATCCTTTGCCATGACGGGAATCGAACCCGGGCCGCCCTGCGTTACAAGGCAGATTCCTATCCGCTAGACCATTTGGGAAGACTTGATATGTACACCCTAAGATATCTAAGTGTCATTTCGATGAGGTCTGTAGCAGAGGCCATAGAGCACAGCAAACAAATAATCATGTGTTTAAATATCCTTGTCGTTTTGAAAAATTACCATTGTCACCTGCACAGGAATGCCATGCGGCCAACATTGATGAAATGTGCTTCTCAAATCTGTCATTAACACTGTTTTCCACACGCTTTTTTCATTGTATTGCCATAAAATCAATTGGTCATTGATGCGTCACGAATAACGACAATGCGTCGAAAATTAAAGAAATGTAAACATGAATTATGTTATTACTGTCTAAGCATCGCAAAGCTGTATGCGTAAAGGCGTCTGACGTCACAGTGGCTTGCCTGAAACAAAGGAATTAGAGAAACATGTGCTTACAGGGGCGTCGAAGCGCCTTCTCCCGCTGATGGAGCAAAGTTGCTACAGTGACAAAGACAAGCTCCGCGCTCATGGGCAATGTATATGGGGCAACTGTGCTGCGAGTATCTAAGCAGTCGTCGTGCATGGATAAAATGCAATGTTTCAAACAGATCTGATGAATTCACCTACTTTGAAAAAGTGTGCGTTAGAAAGTTCTTTTGACACAAAGCTTAAATCTACAGTTAAGCGTCAATCAGCAGACAGCCGTGTGTTCTTTCGTCATGAGCCTGTTGTCAAAACGGCAGAAAAAAATGGTCACAAACGAAATATTGTTTCTACACTTAAAATGAACAAAGAAAAAATGAGCTAGCCTGATATAAGTCATGTTCATGACGATGCAAATGTAACGAGATTTCGAACTGTTCTGTTGCACACGTTGGGACTCATTTTATTTTTCTACAAAAAACATTTGCCATGACGGGAATCGAACCCGGGCCGCCCTGCGTTACAAGGTAGATGCCTATCCGCTAGACCATTTGGGAAAACTTGATATGTACACCCTAAGATATCTAAGTGTCATTTCGATGAGGTCTGTAGCAGAGGCCATAGAGCACAGCAAACAAATAATCATGTGTTTAAATATCCTTGTCGTTTTGAAAAATTACCATTGTCACCTGCACAGGAATGCCATGCGGCCAACATTGAAGAAATGTGCTTCTCAAATCTGTCATTAACACTGTTTTCCACACGCTTTTTTCATTGCATTGCCATATAATCAATTGTTCATTGATGCGTCACGAATAACGACAATGCGTCGAAAATTAAAGAAATGTAAACATGAATTATGTTATTACTGTCTAAGCATCGCAAAGCTGTATGCGTGAAGGCGTCTGACGTCACAGTGGCTTGCCTGAAACAAAGGAATTAGAGAAACATGTGCTTACAGGGGCGTCGAACCGCCTTCTCCCACTGATGGAGCAAAGTTGCTACAGTGACAAAGACAAGCTCCGCGCTCATGGGCAATTTATATGGGGCAACTGTGCTGCGAGTATCTAAGCAGTCGTCGTGCATGGATAAAATGCAATGTTTCAAACAGATCTGATGAATTCACCTACTTTGAAAAAGTGTGCGTTAGGAAGTTCTTTTGACACAAAGCGAAAATCTACAGTCAAGCGTCAATCAGCAGACAGCCGTGTGTTCTTTAGTCATGAGCCTGTTGTCAAAACGGCAGAAAAAAATGTTCACAAACGAAATATTGTTTCTACACTTAAAATGAACAAAGAAAAAATGAGCTAGCCTGATATAAGTCATGTTCATGACGATGCAAATGTAACGAGATTTCGAACTGTTCTGTTGCACACGTTGGGACTCATTTTATTTTTCTACAAAAAACATTTGCCATGACGGGAATCGAACCCGGGCCGCCCTGCGTTACAAGGCAGATTCCTATCCGCTAGACCATTTGGGAAGACTTGATATGTACACCCTAAGATATCTAAGTGTCATTTCGATGAGGTCTGTAGCAGAGGCGATAGAGCACAGCAAACAAATAATCATGTGTTTAAATATCCTTGTCGTTTTGAAAAATTACCATTGTCACCTGCACAGGAATGCCATGCGGCCAACATTGAAGAAATGTGCTTCTCAAATCTGTCATTAACACTGTTTTCCACACGCTTTTTTCATTGCATTGCCATATAATCAATTGGTCATTGATGCGTCACGAATAACGACAATGCGTCGAAAATTAAAGAAATGTAAACATGAATTATGTTATTACTGTCTAAGCATGCAAAGCTGTATGCGTAAAGGCGCCTGACGTCACAGTGGCTTGCCTGAAACAAAGGAATCAGAGAAACATGTGCTTACAGGGGCGTCGAAGCGCCTTCTCCCGCTGATGGAGCAAAGTTGCTACAGTGACAAAGACAAGCTCCGCGCTCATGGGCAATGTATATGGGGCAACTGTGCTGCGAGTATCTAAGCAGTCGTCGTGCATGGATAAAATGCAATGTTTCAAACAGATCTGATGAATTCACCTACTTTGAAAAAGTGTGCGTTAGGAAGTTCTTTTGACACAAAGCGAAAATCTACAGTCAAGCGTCAATCAGCAGACAGCCGTGTGTTCTTTAGTCATGAGCCTGTTGTCAAAACGGCAGAAAAAAATGGTCACAAACGAAATATTGTTTCTACACTTAAAATGAACAAAGAAAAAATGAGCTAGCCTGATATAAGTCATGTTCATGACGATGCAAATGTAACGAGATTTCGAACTGTTCTGTTGCACACGTTGGGACTCATTTTATTTTTCTACAAAAAACATTTGCCATGACGGGAATCGAACCCGGGCCACCCTGTGTTACAAGGTAGATGCCTATCCGCTAGACCATTTGGGAAAACTTGATATGTACACCCTAAGATATCTAAGTGTCATTTCGATGAGGTCTGTAGCAGAGGCCATAGAGCACAGCAAACAAATAATCATGTGTTTAAATATCCTTGTCGTTTTGAAAAATTACCATTGTCACCTGCACAGGAATGCCATGCGGCCAACATTGATGAAATGTGCTTCTCAAATCTGTCATTAACACTGTTTTCCACACGCTTTTTTCATTGCATTGCCATAAAATCAATTGGTCATTGATGCGTCACGAATAACGACAATGCGTCGAAAATTAAAGAAATGTAAACATGAATTATGTTATTACTGTCTAAGCATCGCAAAGCTGTATGCGTAAAGGCGTCTGACGTCACAGTGGCTTGCCTGAAACAAAGGAATCAGAGAAACATGTGCTTACAGGGGCGTCGAAGCGCCTTCTCCCGCTGATGGAGCAAAGTTGCTACAGTGACAAAGACAAGCTCCGCGCTCATGGGCAATGTATATGGGGCAACTGTGCTGCGAGTATCTAAGCAGTCGTCGTGCATGGATAAAATGCAATGTTTCAAACAGATCTGATGAATTCACCTACTTTGAAAAAGTGTGCGTTAGGGAGTTCTTTTGACACAAAGCGAAAATCTACAGTCAAGCGTCAATCAGCAGACAGCCGTGTGTTCTTTAGTCATGAGCCTGTTGTCAAAACGGCAGAAAAAAATGGTCACAAACGAAATATTGTTTCTACACTTAAAATGAACAAAGAAAAAATGAGCTAGCCTGATATAAGTCATGTTCATGACGATGCAAATGTAACGAGATTTCGAACTGTTCTGTTGCACACGTTGGGACTCATTTTATTTTTCTACAAAAAACATTTGCCATTACGGGAATCGAACCCGGGCCACCCTGCGTTACAAGGTAGATGCCTATCCGCTAGACCATTTGGGAAAACTTGATATGTACACCCTAAGATATCTAAGTGTCATTTCGATGAGGTCTGTAGCAGAGGCCATAGAGCACAGCAAACAAATAATCATGTGTTTAAATATCCTTGTCGTTTTGAAAAATTACCATTGTCACCTGCACAGGAATGCCATGCGGCCAACATTGATGAAATGTGCTTCTCAAATCTGTCATTAACACTGTTTTCCACACGCTTTTTTCATTGCATTGCCATAAAATCAATTGGTCATTGATGCGTCACGAATAACGACAATGCGTCGAAAATTAAAGAAATGTAAACATGAATTATGTTATTACTGTCTAAGCATCGCAAAGCTGTATGCGTAAAGGCGTCTGACGTCACAGTGGCTTGCCTGAAACAAAGGAATCAGAGAAACATGTGCTTACAGGGGCGTCGAACCGCCTTCTCCCGCTGATGGAGCAAAGTTGCTACAGTGACAAAGAGAAGCTCCGCGCTCATGGGCAATTTATATGAGGCAACTGTGCTGCGAGTATCTAAGTAGTCGTCGTGCATGGATAAAATGCAATGTTTCAAACAGATCTGATGAATTCACCTACTTTGAAAAAGTGTGCGTTAGGGAGTTCTTTTGACACAAAGCGAAAATCTACAGTCAAGCGTCAATCAGCAGACAGCCGTGTGTTCTTTAGTCATGAGCCTGTTGTCAAAACGGCAGAAAAAAATGTTCACAAACGAAATATTGTTTCTACACTTAAAATGAACAAAGAAAAAATGAGCTAGCCTGATATAAGTCATGTTCATGACGATGCAAATGTAACGAGATTTCGAACTGTTCTGTTGCACACGTTGGGACTCATTTTATTTTTCTACAAAAAACATTTGCCATGACGGGAATCGAACCCGGGCCGCCCTGCGTTACAAGGTAGATGCGTATCCGCTAGACCATTTGGGAAAACTTGATATGTACACCCTAAGATATCTAAGTGTCATTTCGATGAGGTCTGTAGCAGAGGCCATAGAGCACAGCAAACAAATAATCATGTGTTGAAATATCCTTGTCGTTTTGAAAAATTACCATTGTCACCTGCACAGGAATGCCATGCGGCCAACATTGAAGAAATGTGCTTCTCAAATCTGTCATTAACACTGTTTTCCACACGCTTTTTTCATTGCATTGCCATATAATCAATTGGTCATTGATGCGTCACGAATAACGACAATGCGTCGAAAATTAAAGAAATGTAAACATGAATTATGTTATTACTGTCTAAGCATCGCAAAGCTGTATGCGTAAAGGCGTCTGACGTCACAGTGGCTTGCCTGAAACAAAGGAATTAGAGAAACATGTGCTTACAGGGGCGTCGAACCGCCTTCTCCCTCTGATGGAGCAAAGTTGCTACAGTGACAAAGACAAGCTCCGCGCTCATGGGCAATTTATATGGGGCAACTGTGCTGCGAGTATCTAAGCAGTCGTCGTGCATGGATAAAATGCAATGTTTCAAACAGATCTGATGAATTCACCTACTTTGAAAAAGTGTGCGTTAGGGACTTCTTTTGACACAAAGCGAAAATCTACAGTCAAGCGTCAATCAGCAGACAGCCGTGTGTTCTTTAGTAGCGGTCGTGAAGAGGTAGCGGTCGTGAAGAGGGAGGGAAAGCGGTGGTCCGACCAATCAGAGGCCGCGCTACAAGACGCGCTGAGTGACGTCGACTGGGATATGTTTCAATCAAGTTCCAGCGATGTCAGCGAGTTTACAGAGACCGTCTTGGACTTCATCTCTACATTAGCCGATAACATCGTACCAACGACAACGGTAAAGATCTACCCCAACCAGAAACCCTGGGTCGACAGCTCCATCCGTGCCGCTCTGAGGGCTCGCACCGCCGCTTACAACTCCGGGCTGGCATCCGGCAGCATGGAGGAGTATAAAGCGGAGTCCTACAAACTGCGGAGGGCGGTGAAAGCCGCCAAGAGGAGATACGCAGACAGAATGCAGGCGCAGATGGAGAGCAACGACACCAGGGGACTATGGCGAGGACTACGATCTATTACGGATTACCGGCACACACCCTCCTCAACCGGAAGTGCAGATGCCTCCCTAGCTGAAGACCTGAACTCTTTTTATGCACGGTTTGAGGCTGGCAACACCACCGCTAGCGCGCCGGCTAACAATAACAACGTCAGAGTGCTGGCTAGCGCGGCTGACGGGAGTTCACACGCTGGGGCAGAGCAAGCACTCTCCGTGACGGAACACGACGTGAGGAGGGCTCTGCTGAAGGTGAACACTAGGAAGGCTGCTGGCCCGGATGGCATACCTGGGAGAGTACTCAAGACCTGTGCTAACCAGCTAGCTCCTGTGTTCACCACTATATTCAACCTTTCACTAGCTAATTCAGTAGTCCCCACCTGTTTTAAAAGATCATCTATCGTCCCTGTGCCCAAGATCACCTCCCCAGCCTGCTTGAATGACTACAGACCCGTGGCTCTAACCTCAGTGGTCATGAAGTGCTTCGAGAGGCTGATTAAGGATTACATCTGCTCCTCCCTCCCTCCGACCCTGGACCCACTGCAGTTCGCATATAGACCAAACAGATCTACAGACGATGCAGTTTCCCAGGTCCTCCACACCACTCTCTCCCACCTGGACAGGCAGAAGGGGGGCTATGTGAGAATGCTGTTTATAGACTATAGCTCAGCGTTCAACACCATAGTCCCCACCAGACTGGCTGATAAGATGATTGGTCTAGGACTGAACATTCCCCTGTGTGCCTGGATCCTGGACTTTCTGACGGCCAGGCCACAGGTGGTCAGGGTGGGTAGACACACCTCCAGCTCACTCACACTGAGCACAGGGTCCCCCCAGGGCTGTGTCCTTAGTCCCCTCCTCTACTCCCTGTACACCCACGACTGTGTGGCTAAGTCCAGCGAAAACTCCATCATCAAGTTTGCGGACGACACGGTCGTGGTGGGGCTGATCTCAGATAACAATGAGAAAGGCTACCTGGACGAGGTGGCGGACCTGTCACTCTGGTGTCAGGAGAACAGTCTCATCTTGAATGTCTCCAAGACAAAAGAGCTGATTGTGGACTTCAGGAGAGCACAACTAAGGGCCTACACACCGCTGGACATCGGAGGGACTGCTGTGGACAGGGTGAGCAGTTTTAAATACCTGGGAGTCCACATCTCAGAAGACCTGACCTGGACTACCCACATCAGTTCTCTGGTGGGAAAGGCAAGGCAGCGCCTGTTCCATCTCAGGCAACTGAGGAAATTCAGAGTCTCCCGGAGGATCCTTCAGTCCTTCTACTCTGGAGCTGTGGAGAGCATCCTGGCTGGCAACATCACCGTCTGGTACGGTAACAGCACGGCCCAGGACAGGCGAACTCTGCAAAGGGTGGTACGCCTGGCAGAAAAGACCATGGGAGCTCCAACCCCCCCTCTCCATGTCCTGTACACCAGGAGGTGTAGGACCAGAGCATACAGGATTATGAAGGACCCTCACCACCCGAAACATGGACTGTTCCAGCCGCTGCCGTCAGGAAAACGCCTCCGCTGTCATGCAGCAAAAACAGAGAGGCTAAGACTGAGTTTCTTCCCCCATGCCATCAGAATTGTCAACGATGACCCCACCAGTGCCCCCCTCAAGTCACTCACACATGCACTGTCATTCTAACACATATGCACACACATAATCATCCATCTGCTATTTATATTGCTTACTGGCTATACTGTTCATATTGTTTATACTGTTTATACTGTCCATACTGTATATTTTTTAGTACTTCTATTTTTATTTTATTGTATTTTAAAACTTATTGTGTTGTTGCACTACTCTGTGGCACTGTCACTTTTGCATTTCACTGTATACTTGTATGCACGTGACAAATAAAGAAATCTTGAATCTTGAATCTAGTAATTAGCCTGTTGTCAAAACGGCAGAAAAAAATGTTCACAAACGAAATATTGTTTCTACACTTAAAATGAACAAAGAAAAAATTAGCTAGCCTGATATAAGTCATGTTCATGACGATGCAAATGTAACGAGATTTCGAACTGTTCTGTTGCACACGTTGGGACTCATTTTATTTTTCTACAAAAATCATTTGCCATGACGGGAATCGAACCCGGGCCGCCCTGCGTGACAAGGCAGATTCCTATCCGCTAGACCATTTGGGAAGACTTGATATGTACACCCTAAGATATCTAAGTGTCATTTCGATGAGGTCTGTAGCAGAGGCCATAGAGCACAGCAAACAAATAATCATGTGTTTAAATATCCTTGTCGTTTTGAAAAATTACCATTGTCACCTGCACAGGAATGCCATGCGGCCAACATTGAAGAAATGTGCTTCTCAAATCTGTCATTAACACTGTTTTCCACACGCTTTTTTCATTGCATTGCCATATAATCAATTGGTCATTGATGCGTCACGAATAACGACAATGCGTCGAAAATTAAAGAAATGTAAACATGAATTATGTTATTACTGTCTAAGCATCGCAAAGCTGTATGCGTAAAGGCGTCTGACGTCACAGTGGCTTGCCTGAAACAAAGGAATTTGAGAAACATGTGCTTACAGGGGCGTCGAACCGCCTTCTCCCGCTGATGGAGCAAAGTTGCTACAGTGACAAAGACAAGCTCCGCGCTCATGGGCAATTTATATGGGGCAACTGTGCTGCGAGTATCTAAGCAGTCGTCGTGCATGGATAAAATGCAATGTTTCAAACAGATCTGATGAATTCACCTATTTTGAAAAAGTGTGCGTTAGGAAGTTCTTTTGACACAAAGCGAAAATCTACAGTCAAGCGTCAATCAGCAGACAGCCGTGTGTTCTTTAGTCATGAGCCTGTTGTCAAAACGGCAGAAAAAAATGTTCACAAACGAAATATTGTTACTACACTTAAAATGAACAAAGAAAAAATGAGCTAGCCTGATATAAGTCATGTTCATGACGATGCAAATGTAACGAGATTTCGAACTGTTCTGTTGCACACGTTGGGACTCATTTTATTTTTCTACAAAAAACATTTACCATGACGGGAACCGAACCCGGGCCGCCCTGCGTTACAAGGTAGATGCCTATCCGCTAGACCATTTGGGAAAACTTGATATGTACACCCTAAGATATCTAAGTGTCATTTCGATGAGGTCTGTAGCAGAGGCCATAGAGCACAGCAAACAAATAATCATGTGTTGAAATATCCTTGTCGTTTTGAAAAATTACCATTGTCACCTGCACAGGAATGCCATGCGGCCAACATTGAAGAAATGTGCTTCTCAAATCTGTCATTAACACTGTTTTCCACACGCTTTTTTCATTGCATTGCCATATAATCAATTGGTCATTGATGCGTCACGAATAACGACAATGCGTCGAAAATTAAAGAAATGTAAACATGAATTATGTTATTACTGTCTAAGCATCGCAAAGCTGTATGCGTAAAGGCGTCTGACGTCACAGTGGCTTGCCTGAAACAAAGGAATTAGAGAAACATGTGCTTACAGGGGCGTCAAACCGCCTTCTCCCGCTGATGGAGCAAAGTTGCTACAGTGACAAAGACAAGCTCCGTGCTCATGGGCAATTTATATGTGGCAACTGTGCTGCGAGTATCTAAGCAGTCGTCGTGCATGGATAAAATGCAATGTTTCAAACAGATCTGATGAATTCACCTACTTTGAAAAAGTGTGCGTTAGGAAGTTCTTTTGACACAAAGCGAAAATCTACAGTCAAGCGTCAATCAGCAGACAGCCGTGTGTTCTTTAGTCATGAGTCTGTTGTCAAAACGGCAGAAAAAAATGTTCACAAACGAAATATTGTTTCTACACTTAAAATGAACAAAGAAAAAATGAGCTAGCCTGATATAAGTCATGTTCATGACGATGCAAATGTAACGAGATTTCGAACTGTTCTGTTGCACACGTTGGGACTAATTTTATTTTTCTACAAAAAACATTTGCCATGACAGGAATCGAACCCGGGCCGCCCTGCGTTACAAGGTAGATGCCTATCCGCTAGACCATTTGGGAAGACTTGATATGTACACCCTAAGATATCTAATTGTCATTTCGATGAGGTCTGTAGCAGAGGCCATAGAGCACAGCAAACAAATAATCATGTGTTTAAATATCCTTGTCGTTTTGAAAAATTACCATTGTCACCTGC
The DNA here is from genome assembly GCF_951799395.1 of Argentina silus. Taxonomy (NCBI): domain Eukaryota; kingdom Metazoa; phylum Chordata; class Actinopteri; order Argentiniformes; family Argentinidae; genus Argentina; species Argentina silus. Next base: position 5,300 of record NW_028152291.1, on the reverse strand, counting down.
ACAGGAATGCCATGCGGCCAACATTGAAGAAATGTGCTTCTCAAATCTGTCATTAACACTGTTTTCCACACGCTTTTTTCATTGCATTGCCATATAATCAATTGGTCATTGATGCGTCACGAATAACGACAATGCGTCGAAAATTAAAGAAATGTAAACATGAATTATGTTATTACTGTCTAAGCATCGCAAAGCTGTATGCGTAAAGGCGTCTGACGTCACAGTGGCTTGCCTGAAACAAAGGAATTAGAGAAACATGTGCTTCCAGGGGCGTCGAACCACCTTCTCCCGCTGATGGAGCAAAGTTGCTACAGTGACAAAGACAAGCTCCGTGCTCATGGGCAATTTATATGGGGCAACTGTGCTGCGAGTATCTAAGCAGTCGTCGTGCATGGATAAAATGCAATGTTTCAAACAGATCTGATGAATTCACCTACTTTGAAAAAGTGTGCGTTAGGAAGTTCTTTTGACACAAAGCGAAAATCTACAGTCAAGCGTCAATCAGCAGACAGCCGTGTGTTCTTTAGTCATGAGCCTGTTGTCAAAACGGCAGAAAAAAATGTTCACAAACGAAATATTGTTTCTTCACTTAAAATGAACAAAGAAAAAATTAGCTAGCCTGATATAAGTCATGTTCATGACGATGCAAATGTAACGAGATTTCGAACTGTTCTGTTGCACACGTTGGGACTCATTTTATTTTTCTACAAAAATCCTTTGCCATGACGGGAATCGAACCCGTGCCGCCCTGCGTTACAAGGTAGATGCCTATCCGCTAGACCATTTGGGAAAACTTGATATGTACACCCTAAGATATCTAAGTGTCATTTCGATGAGGTCTGTAGCAGAGGCCATAGAGCACAGCAAACAAATAATCATGTGTTTAAATATCCTTGTCGTTTTGAAAAATTACCATTGTCACCTGCACAGGAATGCCATGCGGCCAACATTGAAGAAATGTGCTTCTCAAATCTGTCATTAACACTGTTTTCCACACGCTTTTTTCATTGCATTGCCATATAATCAATTGGTCATTGATGCGTCACGAATAACGACAATGCGTCGAAAATTAAAGAAATGTAAACATGAATTATGTTATTACTGTCTAAGCATCGCAAAGCTGTATGCGTAAAGGCGTCTGACGTCACAGTGGCTTGCCTGAAACAAAGGAATTAGAGAAACATGTGCTTCCAGGGGCATCAAACCACCTTCTCCCGCTGATGGAGCAAAGTTGCTACAGTGACAAAGACAAGCTCCGTGCTCATGGGCAATTTATATGGGGCAACTGTGCTGCGAGTATCTAAGCAGTCGTCGTGCATGGATAAAATGCAATGTTTCAAACAGATCTGATGAATTCACCTACTTTGAAAAAGTGTGCGTTAGGAAGTTCTTTTGACACAAAGCGAAAATCTACAGTCAAGCGTCAATCAGCAGACAGCCGTGTGTTCTTTAGTCATGAGCCTGTTGTCAAAACGGCAGAAAAAAATGTTCACAAACGAAATATTGTTTCTACACTTAAAATGAACAAAGAAAAAATGAGCTAGCCTGATATAAGTCATGTTCATGACGATGCAAATGTAACGAGATTTCGAACTGTTCTGTTGCACACGTTGGGACTCATTTTATTTTTCTACAAAAATCCTTTGCCATGACGGGAATCGAACCCGTGCCGCCCTGCGTGACAAGGCAGATTCCTATCCGCTAGACCATTTGGGAAGACTTGATATGTACACCCTAAGATATCTAAGTGTCATTTTGATGAGGTCTGTAGCAGAGGCCATAGAGCACAGCAAACAAATAATCATGTGTTTAAATATCCTTGTCGTTTTGAAAAATTACCATTGTCACCTGCACAGGAATGCCATGCGGCCAACATTGAAGAAATGTGCTTCTCAAATCTGTCATTAACACTGTTTTCCACGCGCTTTTTTCATTGCATTGCCATATAATCAATTGGTCATTGATGCGTCACGAATAACGACAATGCGTCGAAAATTAAAGAAATGTAAACATGAATTATGTTATTACTGTCTAAGCATCGCAAAGCTGTATGCGTAAAGGCGTCTGACGTCACAGTGGCTTGCCTGAAACAAAGGAATTTGAGAAACATGTGCTTACAGGGGCGTCGAACCGCCTTCTCCCGCTGATGGAGCAAAGTTGCTACAGTGACAAAGACAAGCTCCGCGCTCATGGGCAATTTATATGGGGCAACTGTGCTGCGAGTATCTAAGCAGTCGTCGTGCATGGATAAAATGCAATGTTTCAAACAGATCTGATGAATTCACCTACTTTGAAAAAGTGTGCGTTAGGGACTTCTTTTGACACAAAGCGAAAATCTACAGTCAAGCGTCAATCAGCAGACAGCCGTGTGTTCTTTAGTCATGAGCCTGTTGTCAAAACGGCAGAAAAAAATGTTCACAAACGAAATATTGTTTCTACACTTAAAATGAACAAAGAAAAAATGAGCTAGCCTGATATAAGTCATGTTCATGACGATGCAAATGTAACGAGATTTCGAACTGTTCTGTTGCACACGTTGGGACTCATTTTATTTTTCTACAAAAATCCTTTGCCATGACGGGAATCGAACCCGTGCCGCCCTGCGTGACAAGGCAGATTCCTATCCGCTAGACCATTTGGGAAGACTTGATATGTACACCCTAAGATATCTAAGTGTCATTTCGATGAGGTCTGTAGCAGAGGCCAGAGAGCACAGCAAACAAATAATCATGTGTTTAAATATCCTTGTCGTTTTGAAAAATTACCATTGTCACCTGCACAGGAATGCCATGCGGCCAACATTGAAGAAATGTGCTTCTCAAATCTGTCATTAACACTGTTTTCCACACGCTTTTTTCATTGCATTGCCATATAATCAATTGGTCATTGATGCGTCACAAATAACGACAATGCGTCGAAAATTAAAGAAATGTAAACATGAATTATGTTATTACTGTCTAAGCATCGCAAAGCTGTATGCGTAAAGGCGTCTGACGTCACAGTGGCTTGCCTGAAACAAAGGAATTTGAGAAACATGTGCTTACAGGGGCGTCGAACCGCCTTCTCCCGCTGATGGAGCAAAGTTGCTACAGTGACAAAGACAAGCTCCGCGCTCATGGGCAATTTATATGAGGCAACTGTGCTGCGAGTATCTAAGCAGTCGTCGTGCATGGATAAAATGCAATGTTTCAAACAGATCTGATGAATTCACCTATTTTGAAAAAGTGTGCGTTAGGAAGTTCTTTTGACACAAAGCGAAAATCTACAGTCAAGCGTCAATCAGCAGACAGCCGTGTGTTCTTTAGTCATGAGCCTGTTGTCAAAACGGCAGAAAAAAATGTTCACAAACGAAATATTGTTTCTACACTTAAAATGAACAAAGAAAAAATGAGCTAGCCTGATATAAGTCATGTTCATGACGATGCAAATGTAACGAGATTTCGAACTGTTCTGTTGCACACGTTGGGACTCATTTTATTTTTCTACAAAAAACCTTTGCCATGACGGGAACCGAACCCGGGCCGCCCTGCGTTACAAGGTAGATGCCTATCCGCTAGACCATTTGGGAAAACTTGATATGTACACCCTAAGATATCTAAGTGTCATTTCGATGAGGTCTGTAGCAGAGGCCATAGAGCACAGCAAACAAATAATCATGTGTTGAAATATCCTTGTCGTTTTGAAAAATTACCATTGTCACCTGCACAGGAATGCCATGCGGCCAACATTGAAGAAATGTGCTTCTCAAATCTGTCATTAACACTGTTTTCCACACGCTTTTTTCATTGCATTGCCATATAATCAATTGGTCATTGATGCGTCACGAATAACGACAATGCGTCGAAAATTAAAGAAATGTAAACATGAATTATGTTATTACTGTCTAAGCATCGCAAAGCTGTATGCGTAAAGGCGTCTGACGTCACAGTGGCTTGCCTGAAACAAAGGAATTAGAGAAACATGTGCTTACAGGGGCGTCGAACCGCCTTCTCCCGCTGATGGAGCAAAGTTGCTACAGTGACAAAGACAAGCTCCGTGCTCATGGGCAATTTATATGTGGCAACTGTGCTGCGAGTATCTAAGCAGTCGTCGTGCATGGATAAAATGCAATGTTTCAAACAGATCTGATGAATTCACCTACTTTGAAAAAGTGTGTGTTAAGGGAGTCCTTTTGACACAAAGCGAAAATCTACAGTCAAGCGTCAATCAGCAGACAGCCGTGTGTTCTTTAGTCATGAGCCTGTTGTCAAAACGGCAGAAAAAAATGGTCACAAACGAAATATTGTTTCTACACTTAAAATGAACAAAGAAAAAATGAGCTAGCCTGATATAAGTCATGTTCATGACGATGCAAATGTAACGAGATTTCAAACTGTTCTGTTGCACACGTTGGGACTCATTTTATTTTTCTACAAGAATCATTTGTCATGACGGGAATCGAACCCGGGCCGCCCTGCGTTACAAGGCAGATTCCAATCCGCTAGACCATTTGGGAAGATTTCATATGTAGACCCTAAGATATCTAAGTGCCATTTCGATGAGGTCTGTAGCAGAGGCCATACAGCACACCAAACAAATAATCATGTGTTTAAATATCCTTGTCGTTTTGAAAAATTACCATTGTCACCTGCACAGGAATGCCATGCGGCCAACATTGAAGAAATGTGCTTCTCAAATCTGTCATTAACACTGTTTTCCACACGCTTTTTTCATTGCATTGCCATATAATCAATTGGTCATTGATGCGTCACGAATAACGACAATGCGTCGAAAATTAAAGAAATGTAAACATGAATTATGTTATTACTGTCTAAGCATCGCAAAGCTGTATGCGCAAAGGCGTCTGACGTCACAGTGGCTTGCCTGAAACAAAGAAATTAGAGAAACATGTGCTTACAGGGGCGTCGAACCGGCTTGTCCCCCTGATGGAGCAAAGTTGCTACAGTGACAAAGACAAGCTCCGCGCTCATGGGCAATTTATATGGGGCAACTGTGCTGCGAGTATCTAAGCAGTCGTCGTGCATGGATAAAATGCAATGTTTCAAACAGATCTGATGAATTCACCTACTTTGAAAAAGTGTGCGTTAAGGGAGTCCTTTTGACACAAAGCGAAAATCTACAGTCAAGCGTCAATCAGCAGACAGCCGTGTGTTCTTTAGTCATGAGCCTGTTGTCAAAACGGCAGAAAAAAATGGTCACAAACGAAATATTGTTTCTACACTTAAAATGAACAAAGAAAAAATGAGCTAGCCTGATATAAGTCATGTTCATGACGATGCAAATGTAACGAGATTTCGAAC